>NC_086125.1:27337886-27655386 GCF_963921235.1 Mobula hypostoma
TTAACTTTTCCTGAGCCTTGTGGTGTGGGACCTAAGGCTTCTGCAGCTCCTTCCCGATGACAGCAGTGAGAAGAGAGCTTGGCCTGGATGGTGGGGGTCCTTGATGATGGATGCTGCTTTCTTGTGGCAGCGCTCCTTGTAGATGTCCTCAATGGTGGGGACGGCTTTTCCTGTGATGTACAGTATCCACTACAGAGCTCAGGCAGCTGAGCTCCGTCTAACGCCCGTGCTCTGTGTACTAAATGGCAGAGTGACACTGAAGAATGGCCGGAAGTGCCTTTAAAATGAATAGAATCTCACTGCAGTGACAGTACGTTACAAACGATCTCTCTCTCATGAGCAGGACTTCACAACTCACACACGCCTGTGAATTATGGATCCTTTGCGGTACTGGAAGCCTGTGTTACCATGGGAATTTGCAAAACGCAGCTAGCCCACACCTTTGCCTCTCCTGTTAGGTTTTAGAAAGAATGGATAACATTTTCTTTTTGTCTCAGCTTTGATTTATTAATATTTTTTGTTTCCTATCTTAACTAGATACACTCAGAGATCGCTCCGCATGCAAAGCCTTTCCACACAGGTACAATCCTCTGGGGCTGTCATTAATCATTACCGATACATCAGTCCATGGTAAGTGTTTTCCGAGACCAACACCAGGCCCTGGACACATGGGCTGACCCAGCAGAGAAGGACTGCCTTTGATATCAAGGGAACTTCACTGGGTGTGACACCCAGGCATTCTGGAGAAAGCATCTCAGAATCATGGAGTTATTCAGCATGGAAATAGGACTTTCAGCCCAACTCATACATGCTAACAGTGCTGACCATACAAAGAATTTCCAGTTAGCTTATAGTTCTACAAAGGTACAGGTACAATCCTTCGTGGCTGTCATTAACCGTACTGCCCACCAAGCTATTCCTATATCCATATCCTTCAAACCATCTCGTATCCTTGAACTTATCCAAACATTTCTTAAGTGTTGTTATTGTAGCTGTCTCAACCGCCTAGCAGCTTGCTCCATCTACATATCACCTTCTATCTGATGAAGTCGCTCTTTCAACTCTCATTTAAATCCTATGCCCTCAAGTTATTAGTTCCCCTTCCCTAAGAAAAAAGGCTGTGTGCATTCACCCTATCTATGCCCGCTCATAATTTTATACATGTCTGTAAGGTCACCTCCTCAAACTCCTACATTCCAAAGAATAAAATGCAAGCTTGCCCAGCCTCTTCCTGTAACTCCTGCCCTCGTGTCCTGGCAGTATCCTTGTAAAGCTTCTCAAAGTTCAAAATAAATTTATTATCAAAATACGGACATGTCACCATTTACTCCCCTGAGGTTCATTGTCTTTTCTTGCAGGCATTCACAGTAGAACAAGAAACACAATAGAATCAGTGAAGAACTACACGCAAAGGCTGACAAGCAACCAATGTGGAAAAGAAGACGAACTGTGCAAATACAAAAAAATAATAATAATAAACAACTAAATAAAACAGAAACATGAAAGTGAGTCCGTAAGTTGTGTGTTGAGATGAGTGAAGTTATTCATGCTGGTTCAGAGCCTGATGATAGCTGTTCCTGAAACTGCTGGTGTAGGACCTAAGGCTCCTGTACCTTCTTCCTGATTGCAGCACCGAGTAGTGAGCATGGCTGGTTGGTGAGAGTCCTTTATGATGAATACTGCTTCTCTTTTTTCTACGCTCTTTCCAGTTTAACATAGTCTATTCATGGGTTTGTGCTGTAAGGAGAGATTTGTGGGTTTGTGCTGTAAGGAGAGATTTAGTTCATTTATTTATCACAAGTACATCGAAACACACAGTGAAATGCATTATTTGTGTTTATAACCAACCCAAAATACCGAAATATATTCTGGGGACAGCCTGCGAGTGTCGACACATATCCTGGCACCATCATAGCGTGCCCACAATGTTCAGCAGAAGAACACAAGCAACAACCACAAAACAAAACAACAGCTGAAAAACCATCCCTACTCTCACTCACAGCCACGGTCAGGCGTCCAGTCCCTGAATCCAACAAGCAAGAAGAAATTGTGGCCCGATTAGGAGATGGGTGGAAGAAAATGTATGAACCCAAAGGCGTGGAATGTAGAATGGTACAGTTCAGGAATGGGACATTCAGCCCACAATATTGTGCTGAACTAATGAAATGTAACCAAATGCCCAAGTAAGCTAATCGTTAGCTGCCTACACAATATCGATATCCCTCCACTCTGCACATTCGTGTGTCTATCTAAGAACCTCCAAATAATAAATAATAATAGAATGCTTCTTTTGTATCTTCATAGAGTTACAGATTGTGTGGGCACGTGACCCAGTGGTTAAGGCATTGGACTAGCGACCTGAAGGTTGTGAGTTCGAGCCCCAGCCGAGGCAACGTGTTGTGTCCTTGAGCAAGGCACTTAATCACACATTGCTCTGCGACGACACTGGTGCCAAGCTGTATGGGTCAAATGCCCTTCCCTTGGGTAACATTGGTGTTGTGGAGAGGAGAGACTTGCAGCATGGGCAACTACTGGTCTTCCATAAAACCTTGCCCAGGCCTGTGCCCTGGAGAGTGAAGACTTTCCAGGTGCAGATCCATGGTCTCGCAAGACTAACGGATGCTTTTATTTATTTAGAGTCACAGATTCATAGAACATTACTGCACAGAAACAGGCTATCTGGCACCTGAATGCCGATGCCCTCCAGATCCATCCCATCCATTTACCTACACAAATTTCTCTTAAGTGTGGAAATCGAACCTGCATTCATCACCCTCTGAGAGAAGAAGTTCCCCATCATTTTCCTCTTAAATCTTTTACCTTTCATCTTTAACCCATATTGTCTGGTTTTAGTTTCACCCAACCTCAGTGGTAAAAGACTGCTTGCAATTATCCTAACCATATCCCTTATAATTTTGCACACCTCTATCAAATCTCCTCTCATTCTTCTATACTCTCGGGAATAAAGTCCTAACCTCTTTAGCCTCTCTCCATAACTCAGACCCTCAAGTTCTGGCAGCATCCTTGTAAATTTTCTCTGAACTATTTTCATCTTATTTATATCTTTCCTGTAGGTAGATGACCAAAACTGCACACTCCAAATTAGGCATCCCCAATGTCTTATACAACTTCAATATAATACCTCAACCCTTGTACTCAATACTTTGATTTATGAAAGCTAACATGCCCAACGCTCTCTTTACAATCCTGTCTATCTGTGATGCCACTTTCAAGGAATTATGGATTTTTATTCCCAGATCCCCCTTTCTACCACACTCCTCAGTGCCCTACTGCTTGCTATCTAAGTCCTATCCAGTTTTGTCCTCCCAAAGTGCGACACCTTACACTTGTCTGCATTAACTTCCATTTGCCAGTTTTCATCCCATTTTTCCAGTGTTCCAAATCCCACTGCAAGCTTTGATAGTCTTCCTCGCTGTCCACTAGACCCTCAGGCTTGCTGATCCACATTATTATTCCGATTGTTGATATAGATTAAGAACATCAAAGGACCCAACACCGATCCCTGTGGCACTCCACTAGTCACAGGCCTCCTGTTAGAGAGGCCACCATCTACTGTCACTCTCTGGCTTCTCCCACAAATCCAGTTTACTACCTGATCCTGAATGTCAAGTGACTGAACCTTCTGGACCAATCTCCTATGTTGGACAACAACAGGAATTCTGCAGATGCTGGAAATTCAAGCAACATACATCAAAGTTGCTGGTGAACGCAGCAGGCCAGGCAGCATCTCTAGGAAGAGGCGCAGTCGACGTTTCAGGCCGAGACCCTTCGTCAGGACTAACTGAAGGAAGAGTGAGTAAGGGATTTGAAAGCTGGAGGGGGAGGGGGAGATGCAAAAAAATGTTGGACCTCGTCAAAGGCATTGCTAAAGTCCATGTAGACAACACAAATCGCCTTGCCTTTATCAACTTTCCTCGTAACTTCCTCGAAAAACTCTATAAGATTGGTTAGAAACAATCTACTACATAAAAAGCCATATTGACTATTCCTAATCAGTCCCTGTCTATCCAAATGCTTATAACTCAGCCCCTTAGAATACCATCCAATAATTTACCCACTACTTATGTCAGGCTCACCAGCCTATGAATTCCTGACTTTGTTAAACTATGAAACAACATTTTTATCCTCCAATTCTCTGGTACTTCACCCATGGCTAAGAACATTTCGAATATCTCCTCTAGGGTCCTTGCTGTTTCTGAATTAGCCTCCCACAGCTTATGAAGGAGCACCTTGTCAGCCCCTGGGGATTTAGCCATCCTAATTTGCCTCAAGACAGCAAATACCTCCTCTTCTATAATCTGTATCTGGTCCATGAGCTCAATGGTGCTTTGCCTCACTTCTATAGACTGTGTCTAGGACTTCTCTGATTTTCACTGGTGTATATGTGTCACTGGAAATTTTGTTCATTGGCCATCCTGTGTAACTCTTGAGAAGGTGTTGTGAGCCATCTTTGTGTGGTGAAGCTCCTCCCACAGTATGTTGCAGGTGGAGGCAGTGGGGGGGGGGTTGGTGGTGGTGTGGAGTGCTCGGATCTTCACCCAACTATGTTGGGTGTTGGGATTCTAACTCAGAATCCCAAGTTAGAATCTAGATTGGGAAGTTGGGATGAACCTGCTCCAGTTACATTGGGGAAGTAGCACACAAAATGCTGGAGGTATTCAGCAGGTGAGGAAAAATCTATGAAGAGGAATAAACAGTGGATGTTTCAGGCTGAGATCCTTCATCAGAATTGGAAAAGAAGGGTGAAGAAGACAGAATAACTGGGGGCAGAGGAAGGTGTACAGGCTGGGCAGTGAAAGGTGAGACTAGGTTCAGGGGTATGGTGGGTTGGTGGGTTGGGGAAGGGGATGAAGTGAGCTATTGGGAGGGGATAGGTGGAAGGGATAAGGAGTTTCTTGTAAAAGTAATCTGATAGGAGATGAGAGTGGACCATGGGAGAAAGGGAAGGATGAGGTGAACCAGAGGGAGTTGATGGACAGGTGAGGAGAAGAGGAGAGGTAAGACGGGAGCCAGAGTGGGGAATTGAGAAAGTGAGAAGGGGGATGGGAGAGAAATTACTGCAAGTCAGAAAAATCAATGTATATGCCATCACGTTGGGGGCTACCCACACTGGTCACACTCAGGTTGGAGGACCAAGTGGCAGTAGAAACGTAGAAAACCTACAGCACAATACAGGCCGAACATGTACTTTAGAAATTACCTAGGGTACCCATAGCACTCTATTTTTCTAAGCTCCACTTACCTATCCAGGAGCCTCTTAAAAGACCTATTGTATCCGCATCCACCACTGTTGCCAGTAGCCCATTCACTCATTCACCATTCTCTGTGTAAAAAACTTACCCCTGACGTCTCCTCTGTACCTCCTTCCAAGCACCTTAAAACTGTATCTTCTCTTGTTAGCCATTTCAGCCCTGGAAAAAAAACATCTGACTATCCACATGATCAATGCCTTTCATCACCTTATACACCTCTATCAGGTCACATCTCATCCTCCACCATTCCAAGGATAAAAGGCCAAGTTCACTCAACCTATTCTCATAAAGCATGCTCGCCAATCCAGGTAACATCCTTGTAAACCTCCTTTGCAACCTTTCTATAATTTCCACATCCTTCCTGTAGTGTGGTGACCAGAACTGAACACAGTACTCCAAGTGGGGTCTGACCAGGCTCCTATATAGCTGTAATATTACCTCTCGGCTCCTAAACTCAATCCCACGGTTGATGAAGGCCAATGCACCGTATGCCTTCTTAACCACACAGTCAACCTGCACAGCAGCTTTGAGTGTCCAATGGACTTGGACCCCAAGATACCTCTGATCCTCCACACTACCAAGACTCTTACCATTAATATGATATTCTGCCATCATATTTGACCTACCAAAATGAACCACCTCACACTTATCTGGGTTGAACTCCATCTGCCACTTCTCAGCCTAGTTTTGCATCCTATCAATGTCCCGCTGTAACCTCTAACAGTCCTCCATACTATCCACAACACCCCCAACCTTTGTGTCATCAGCAAATTTACTAACCCATCCCTCCACTTCCTCATCCAGGTCATTTATAAAAATCACAAACAGAAGGGGTCCCAGAACAGATCCCTGAGGCACACCACTGGTCACTGGCCTCCATGCAGAATATGACCCGTCTACAACTACGCTTTGTTGCGAGCAAGTCAGTTCTGGATCCACATAGCAATGTCCCCTTGGATCCCATGCCCCCTTACTTTCTCAATAAGCCTTGCATGGGGTACCTTATCAAATGCCTTGCTGAAATCCACATACACTACATCTACTGCTCTAACTTCATCAATTTGTTTAGTGACATTCTCAAAAAATTCAAACAGGCTCATAAGGCACAAATTACCTTTAACAAAGCTATGCCGACTATTCCTAATCATATTATGCCTCTCCAAAATTTCATAAATCCTGCTTCTCAGGATCTTCTCCATCAACTTACCAACCACTGAAGTAAGACTCACTGGCCTATAATTCCCTGGGCTATCCCTACTCCCTTTCTTGAACAAGAGAACAACATCTGCAACTCTCCAATCCTCTGGAACCTCTCTCATCCCCATTGATGATGCAATGATCATTGCTAGAGGCTCGGCAATCTCCTCCCTCATCTCCCTCAGTAGCCTGGGGTATATCTCATCTGGTCCCGGTGACTTATCCAACTTGATGCTTTCCAAAAGCTTCAGCACATACTCTTTCTTAATATCTATATGCTCAAGCTTTTCAATCCACTGTAAGTCATCCCAACAATCGCCAAGATCCTTTTCAGTAGTGAATACTGAAGCAAAGTATTCATTAAGTACCTCTGCTATTTCCTTTGGTTTCATGCACACTTTTCCACAGTCACACTTGATTGGTCCTATTCTCTCACGTCTTATCCTCTTGCTTTTCACATACTTGTAGAATGCCTTAGGGTTTTCTTTCATCCTGCTCACCAAGGCCTTCTCATGGCCCCTTCTGGCTCTCCTAATTTCCTTTTTCCTGGTAGCCTTATCATTTTCTAGATCTCTATCATTCCCTAGTTTTTTGAACCTTCTGTAAACTTTCCTTTTCTTCTTGACTAGATTTACAACAGCCGTTGTAAAGCACGTTCCTGTACTCTACCATCCTTTCCCTGTCTCATTGGAACGTACCCATGCAGAACGCCACACAACTATCGTCTGAACATTTGCCACATTTCTGCCATACATTTCCCTGATTTCCAATTAATGCTTCCACGTTCCTGCCTGATAGCTTCATATTACCCCTTACTCCAATTAAACACTTTCCTAACTTGTCTGTTCCTATCCCTCTCCAATACTATGGTAAAGGAAATAGAATTGTGATCACTAGCTCTAAAATGCTCTCCCATTGAGAGATCTGACACCTCTCCAGGTTCATTTCGCAATACCAGATCAAGTACTGTCTCTCCTCTTGTCGGCTTATCTACGTATTGTGTCAGGAAACCTTCCTGAACACACCTAACAAACTCCACCCCATCTAAACCCCTCGCTCTAGGGAGAGGCCAATCAATATCTGGGAAATTAAAATCTCCCACCACAACAACCCTGTTATTTTACTCCTTCCCAGAATCTGTCTCCCTATCTGCTCCTCGATGTCCCTGTTACTATTGAGTGATCTATAAAAAACACCCAGTAGGGTTATTGACCCCTTCCTATTTCTAATTTCCACCTATAGAGACTCAGTAGACAATCCCTCCTTGACTTCCTCCTCTCTGCAGCCGTGACACTATCTCTGATCGCCCCCTCACTTTTGCCCCCGTCCCTGTCCTTTCTGAAACATCTAAAGCCCGGCACTCTAAGTAGCCATTCCTGCCCTGAGCCATCCAAGTCTCTGTAATGGCCACAACATCATAGCGCCAAGTACTGATCCACACTCTCAGCTCATCTGCTTTGTTCATGATGCTTCTTGCATTAAGATAGACTCATCTCAAACCATCAGTCTGAGCACATCCCTTCTCTATCACCTGCCTATCCTCTCTCTCACAAGCTCTCTCTGTTTGTGAGCTAACCGCCCCTTCCTCTGTCTCTTCAGTTCAGTTCCCACCCCCCAGCAATTCTAGTTTAAGCTCTCTCCAACAGCCTTAGCAAGCCTCCCTGCCAGGATATTGGTCCCCTTCGGATTCAAGTGCAACCAGTCCTTTTTGTACAGGTCACGCCTGCCCCGAAAGAGGTCCCAAAGATCCAGAAATCTGAATGCCCGCCCCCTACTCCAATCCCTCAGCCATGCATTTTTCCTAAACCTCACTCTATTCCTATACTCACTGTTGCGTGGCACAGGCAGTAATCCCGAGATTGCTACCTTTCAGGTCCTGCTTCTCAGCTTCTTTCCTAACTCCCTGTAGTCTGTTTTCAGAATCTCCTCCCTTTTCTTACCTATGTCATTAGTACGAATATGTACCACGACCTCTGGCTGTGCACCTTCCCACTTCAGGATATCGTGGACGCGATCAGAAACATCCTGGACCCTGGCACCTAGGAGGCAAACTACCATCCGTGCTTCTTTCCTGTGTCCACAGAATCATCTGCCTGCCCCTCTAACTATAGAGTTCCCTATCACTGCTGCCATCCTCTTCCTTTCCCTGCCTTGGCAGTGGAGGCCATGCTGAGAAAGCTATGCTTCTAAACTATTGGAAGTTTCTTGGCCATGCCCAGTTCTATGATGGGATCCTTCTTCATCAGTGAGTAAGCTATCTTATTTCTCATTAGTTTTTGTTGTTAGCCCATGTTTTATCAAACTGTGCTCTGTCCTGAGAGCTGTTATGTCTGTAACACAATGGAAGTATGCTTGCTTTGCCTACATTAGCTTGGCTCTGCTCCTGCTATTTTCTGTGGTTTAGTTCTTTATACTTGGCATGAGATTTAACTGTTTACATTTCTTGCGCCAGGTACAAGCATTTAATTATATAATTTCTAAGACTTGCTAGTGATGTGTAAATGTTAACAAACTCGCAATTTAAAGGAGTGAAAATTGGATTTTAAAGATTTTTTTGTTTTGTTAAGGGAAGGGAGCCATACTGCTGAAAGAATAGCATTTAGTGTATGCTTAAACCATTGTAAAAGCTACTATCTCCCACCACACTTTGACTCACCTGTTCAAGTGTCTTGTTATATGGGTGCATGTCAATTACTTCTCCTGACTGCACTAATGTATCTGCCTCTACCACCACTCCTAGCAGGGCATTCCACACACCCACTGCTCTGTGTAAAAAAAAACCTGCCTCTGATATTCCCCCCTCCCCATACTTCCCTCCAAACACCTTAAAGTTATACCCCTTGACTCATTGTGAGCCAAAGGGACTGCTCCTGTTCTAAAGAGAAAGTAGCTCCATGTATCATTAAAGAGAGGCCTCAAAGTATCTTGTAATGAATTTATGTAACGAAGAACGCAAGGATTATTGATGTTGAATGCTTCCGCTTCCCTTTCCCCAAACCAAAAATTGCTACCACTGCCATACCATGGATAGAATTTCTCTTCTCCTTTAGACCATCTCACGAGCATCCACCTCCAGCATATTGTTCTCTGTGACTTCTGCCATCTTCAACAGCATCTTACCACCAAACACATCTTTACCTCCCTTCTCACTCTCCACATTCTGCAGGGATCTCTCTCCATGACTGCCCTGTCCATATGTCCCACCCCACTGATCTTGAATGTGATTCTGGAACTGCTGGAGCCTGTGATTTACAGCTTGGGTATTTCACTGCTCTGCAGTCTCCAAGATGATTCCAGGAGACAGAGACAGCGTTTGACTCCATTTTGCTGATTAAAGTTTTCATTGTTCACCCACTGAAGTGACGAGGGAGATTGATACATCGAGGCAAATGTGAAGGTGAATGCCAGCTACCTACCTTTCGATTACTGGTGGGATCGTCCTGCTGCTGGAGAGAGGAGACTGCCTTTTGCTCACTGGTGGGATCATTCTGTTGCCAGAGAACGTTACCCAGGTTTTCTACATTTTGGATATGGACTTGGACTATAGACTTTTTTCAGTCTTATAGTATTTTATTTTCTATGTTTTTTGGCCAATCTTTCTTGTTTTTATGAGTGTGGGGAAATGGGACCTGTGGGTTGATGTGCGTATACCATTTTTGTTGTTTTTTTGTGCAGCAAGGGGGGATTTGGGGGATCATGCTGTCGTTTACTTTCTTGACTTCATGGCTATCTGGAGAAGAAGAATTTCAGAGTTGTATACTTTGACAACAAATGAAACCTTGAATCTTAGAGCCTTCTAATCTTCAAATCTTTTAATTTTTTTTTAACACTGAATTGAGATTTTGGACATGTTCCCTGACATCCTCACTGGTAACAATGATATCATCCAGTCAACAATGAGAGTCTGAACTGCTTTGCAGCACCTGGCCCATGACTTCCTACAGAATGCAGGTGCAGATGCTACTCCAAAAATAAGCCTATTATAGTGATAAAGCCCTTAGTTAGTGTTTATGGTGAGAATTAATTTGGTCTCGTCTTCCATCTCCATCTGTAGATAAGCCTCAGATAAGTCCACTAAGTCAGCCAAGAAAGGTTTGCAAAGATATCCACTATCCTTGTCAGAGAGTATTGATCTACTTTCAGTACTGGGTTGACAGTGACCTTAAAATCAGCACAGATCCTGAAAGACTCCTCACCACAGATCCTGACAGATCCATTCTTCTTGGCTACCGGGACCACTGGCATTACCCATGGGCTCCACTCAACCTTGGAAAGAATTCCTTCAACCTCCATGAAATCTAGCTCACTGGCTACTTCATCAATTTTGGTATGATGTGGCATTTTGTTTGAAAGCTATTTTACCCTTGATTGTTTGAGTTTTCCAGTGGCATTCTTGAACACTTTTTAAAATTCACTTTCAGTTGACTCTATTGCAGGGGACGTGGCATGCAAATTGTAGATGGATCTCTAATCAAGTTGTAGTTATTTCAGCCAATCATTGCCCCCACCCATTTTTTTTTTACCACATACAAGCCCATTGTGGTTTGCTTTTGTTGTATTTCACTGTTACGAATGTCATTCCCACATAAGTTACCTTTACTCCAGTTCAGGTTCTTAGTTGGATATCTGCTGGCTTCAGTGCAGGATGCTTAAGATACCATTCAAACTCATTTTTTGACTGAAACAGTTGAGCCAGTGTCCAATTCCATTTTAATTAATTTACTGTTCACTTCTGGTGAAAGTCATATTGATCATCTCTTGTTAGTTTAGTTAGTTTTCACGCTGTAAATCTCAAGGCTATCCAGTCCTGTCATTCTCATCATTATCAGATTTTTCATGTACAACATGCAGATTAGTGCTCCTTTTGAAACTGCAACTTGACTTTTTATCTATTTTTATCCCTGTGCAGTCCATTTATTTTTGTTTGCCCAACATGCTCTTTGTATGTGTCCTACATTGTTATATTTTCTGCAAGTTTTTCCTTTAAACCTGCATTGGTCTGGAGTATGGAAACCCCTGTCATGAAGGTAATCAAAGTTGTTTGGCCAGGCAGGTTCCTGCTTCGACTTTACAATATTTTTTTCATGATCCCTTTCATACCTGGCTGCAGCTCAATTGCCTATCTGGCTGCTGTTTCCATTGATACAGCAATTACAACTGCTATTGCAAGTGTAAGTTATGCTTCAGTTTTGAATGTTTTCTTGTAAGATTCCACAAACTAAATGATCTCTCAGTGTGTCATTAAGCCCATCATTGAGCTGAGATTGCTTGGACAATTTCTTCAATCCAGCCACATAAACTGTAAAGGAGTCCCCTTCCTTTTGATTCCATTTATGAAACCTAAAGCACTTTGCGTTCAACAATGGTTTTGGTTCTCAATGTTCCTGCATTATGTTTTGACTGGTTTGGTTGAAGCAGTTAAACCTCTAAGCAAACTACATGTGTCTCCACCCAATGGACTCAGTAACAGTGTCATTCACTTTTCTTTGGGTGTTCCATTTGCTTCAAAATACTGCTCAGTTCATTCAGTATATATTATCCACTTGTTTGTTGTGCAATAAAACGCATATGTCTTTCTGATGTAGCCAGTCATTTCTGCTGATTGATTGATTAATTAATTAATTAATTATTGGCATCTGGTACTCATTGTTTATGAACCCATGAATTTCTTCTGTTTTCTGCATTTTATTTAACTCAATTGTCTCTCTATCTTCCAAAGAAAATATCACGAGAGCCTGGAATATCTTGTCAACTTAGTTTTTACATTTAGAGAGATGCTTATACAAGCTGTGGTGGTATGAGGACGTATACCATTCATGTACTTTTATGTATAGCCCATAATGGATTGTGGCAAACAAAGAATATTTAATTAAACAATATATTTACAGTAATACTGGAATACTGAATACTCTACAGAAAGCTCTTCAAAGTTTACCAAAGTTTGAAAGGCCTGGATAGAGTGGACGTGGACAGAATGTTTCTATTATTGGGGGAGTCTAGGATCTGAGGGCACAGCCTCAGAAAGATAGGATGCTTCTTTGGAATTGCAGAATTTCTGAGTGGTGAATCTGAGGTGGTGAATCATTGCCACAGAAGGCTGTGGAGGCCATGTCACTGGGCAGAGGTTGATTGGTCTTCAATTGGTCAAGGGGTTAAAGGTTACGCATAGTAGGCAGGATAGTAGGTTTGAAAAAACTCGGCCATGATTGAATGGCAGAGCAGACTGGATAGGCCAAATGGCCTATTTCTGCTACTATATCTTATCACCTTATCATGCAAGTTGGCTTGCTTTGAAATTCTCTTTTATCTGCACGAGGGTCAGGAGATGTTCTTTGTCCACCTCCCTCCTCAGACTCTCCATCATCTCAGTAACTGATCACAATTACAGCTTCTTCCTCTGCTGGCTGATAGTTGGTGTGAAGTCTTCTTGCGATGTGGTGGACTCAAATGCTAGGTATGTCTGACTCTTCCCTTCTCCTTCACCCTCTTCCCTCCTTTCCCCAGGGATCGAGAAGGTTACACGCTATGCTAGAAGGGCAAGGAATAGTGTCTTTAATTGTGTTGGTTAGATAAGATTAGCTTTATATGTCACATGTACATCAAAATAGTGAAACATACAGTTAAATGCATTGTTTTCGTTAACAGCTAACACAGTCCAAGGATGTACTGGGAGAAGCCCACAAGTATCTTCATGCTTCCAGCTCCAACATAGCATGCCCACAACTTACTAACCCTTACTAACCTGTACACCTTTGGAACATGGGTGGAAATTGGAGTACCTGGAGGAAACCCATGTGATTATGGGGAAAACATGCAAACTCCTTACAAGCAGCAGAGGGAACTGAACTCCAATTGGTAATCGCTGGCACTGTAAAGCGTTGCACTAACCGCTACTCTACCATTTTCTGTCTCAATCTTGAATCCCATAAGAAGTCTGTGATTCAATCGTATAGCTAACTGAATAGTAAATTGAACTCTGACCACTGACCAATCCTGGCAGCAGAAGTTTGAGAGGAGGGGATTTCAATCAGGTCCACTGACGGAGTAGAAAATGATCGCAGCAGTGTAAATTCAAATTTTTTCCTTCCCTTCTTTATATCTGCTCAGCTAGGACGATAGAGATGCAAGATGGGATAATGGAAAGCTTCTCTTGCAGGATGTGGGAAGACAGGGAGATCTCCAGTGTCTCTGACGACTGCAACTGTGAGAAGTGCTTCCTTAACAAACCACATTAAGGAATTGGAGCTGAAGTTGGATGTGCTCCGGATCATTTGGGAGGCTGAAGGGGTTAAACCCAAGGTGAGGAATTTAAGGAGAATTTCTTGAATTTCTCCTTATTCAAGAGTGGAAACTTCTCGAAACTTTGCGGGATTGTGGAATGAGCTGACAGCACAAGTGGTGCATGCAAGCTCGATATCAATGTTTAAGAGAAGTTTGTTTAGTAGAAGTATGAAGGGCTATGGTTCCAGAACAGGGAGTAGGCAGTTTAAATGGTTTTGGCATGGACTAGATGGGCCGAAGGGCCTGTTTCTGTGCTGTACCTCTCTATGACTCCATGACTCTATGACTCTATCTCTGCAATGAGCTTTACTGAGACTTGGCAAACAGTTATCACTTAGGACATAAGCCTGAGCAAAAGCAAAAATAACATTGGAGGATTTACTGAAACCATGACTATCTTTTGTTTCAGCCAGGGAGGGAATTAACATTTTCAGTAGTCTGTCTTTTTTTAAGCAGCAAGAATAACTAAAATAAAACCTGCAACATTATTTAAACTGGCATTCCAATTTCACTCTCTTAAACAACAAATGCCGCTGATTATTTTTGTGAAGTCTATTGTTTGCTCCTAATTAGTTAGCATTCATGAGATATTTGTAATTCTCCCTCATGCTGTTATGTTTGGTGTTGCCTGGTCTTTCTGAGTTGCTTTATTGGGCCTATAAAAATATCTAGGCATCACACGTAAAATGTTGGAGGAAATCAGCAGGTCAGACAGCATCTATGGAGGGGAATTAGCTGTCTGCATTTTTGGCTGAGACCCTTCATCAGGACTGGAGAGAAAGGGGAAGAAACCAGAATAAAAAAAGGTTGGGGGGAGAGGAAGGAGTATAAGCTGGCAGGCCATAGGTGAGACTTAGGTGAGGGGAGAAGGTGGGTGAGTGGAGGAGATAGGATGAAGTGAGAAGTTACGAGGTGATAGCTGAAAGAGGTAAGGGGCTCAAAAAGAAGAAATCCAATAGGAGAGGACAGTGGACCATGGGAGAGAGGGAAGGAGGAGGGGAGCCAGACAGAGGTGATGGGCAGGTCAGACGAGAAAGGATAATAGGGGAGCCAGAATTAGGAACGGGAAAAGAGAGAAGGTGGAGGAAGGAGAAATACTAGTCTTTTGGTAAAGCAATGCTTATGGCATCAGGTTAGAGGCTAACCCAGGAGAAAAATGAGCTGTTGCTCCTCCAACCAGCCTCATCGTGGCCACGGACCAACACGTTGGAACAGGAAGTAGAATTCAAATGAGTGGCCACTGGGAACTCCCACCTTTTTGGTGGACAGAGCGGAGGTACTCGAAGAAATGTTCTTCCAACCTATAGCGGGTCTCACCCAGGTAGAGGAGGACATCTCAGTGTGTTAGCTGATGTCTCCATCTGTGCTTTTATAAAGCACTATATTTTCCACAGCAAGTGTGTTTCATAGATACAATATCAATTTCTCCGAGGATTGTCACCTTGTCACGGTGCAAAGGCTTGAGACATCCTGAGATACCAAGAACGATGCCTTCTGGAGTTTAACTCCTGGTAGGGCCACCCATGGTACCAAGGTCATGGGAGAGGTTCTGAAGAGCGATGCCTTCTGGAGTTTAACTCCTGGTAGGGCCACCCATGGTACCAAGGTCATGGGAGAGGTTCTGAAGAGCGATGCCTTCTGGAGTTTAACTCCTGGTAGGGCCACCCATGGTACCAAGGTCATGGGAGAGGTTCTGAAGAGCGATGCCTTCTGGAGTTTAACTCCTGGTAGGGCCACCCATGGTACCAAGGTCATGGGAGAGGTTCTGAAGAACGATGCCTTCTGGAGTTTAACTCCTGGTAGGGCCACCCATGGTACCAAGGTCATGGGAGAGGTTCTGAAGAACGATGCCTTCTGGAGTTTAACTCCTGGTAGGGCCACCCATGGTACCAAGGTCATGGGAGAGGTTCTGAAGAACGATGCCTTCTGGAGTTTAACTCCTGGTAGGGCCACCCATGGTACCAAGGTCATGGGAGAGGTTCTGAAGAGCGATGCCTTCTGGAGTTTAACTCCTGGTAGGGCCACCCATGGTACCAAGGTCATGGGAGAGGTTCTGAAGAGCGATGCCTTCTGGAGTTTAACTCCTGGTAGGGCCACCCATGGTACCAAGGTCATGGGAGAGGTTCTGAAGAGCGATGCCTTCTGGAGTTTAACTCCTGGTAGGGCCACCCATGGTACCAAGGTCATGGGAGAGGTTCTGAAGAGCGATGCCTTCTGGAGTTTAACTCCTGGTAGGGCCACCCATTGTACCAAGGTCATGGGAGAGGTTCTGAAGAGCGATGCCTTCTGGAGTTTAACTCCTGGTAGGGCCACCCATGGTACCAAGGTCATGGGAGAGGTTCTGAAGAGCGATGCCTTCTGGAGTTTAACTCCTGGTAGGGCCACCCATTGTACCAAGGTCATGGGAGAGGTTCTGAAGAGCGATGCCTTCTGGAGTTTAACTCCTGGTAGGGCCACCCATTGTACCAAGGTCATGGGAGAGGTTCTGAAGAGCGATGCCTTCTGGAGTTTAACTCCTGGTAGGGCCACCCATGGTACCAAGGTCATGGGAGAGGTTCTGAAGAGCGATCCAATCAAGACCTCCACTGGAGTGGAGCTGGCGAAAGTTGATGACACATCATAGCGGCAGTGAAGGTGGAGGAAGGCTGCAGCAGTGAAGGGAGCCCGGTCGTTTTGCACTCTGTGCCACTGGACCCTGACCTCAATTTGTCATGGTTTGTATTGTGGCTACCTGAGCATCAGCCTCTCCATCTTAAACAAAGTCACGTACAGGAATTCTCCATTAAGGGAATCCCCTGACTCGAGTGACCATACTAATACTGCTACTACTTCTAAAATATCAGTCAAAATCCATCTCATGATGTGCATGATCATTGAAAGTGGCAGTGTGAGGAGAAAAAGTGGTTAAAACTGTACGTCATTCTCAGCTTTGTAAATACAGGTACAGAGAATAAGTGCGACAAGCGGTTTTGGAACACTAGCTTGGGTGCAGGTTGAACATTGTGCCCAGTGCTGGTAGTCGCTGTTAGGCAAAATGCAATGGCTTTGAGAAGGTGCAGAAGAGATTTATTGAACTGATTCCAAGAATGAGGGACTTTGATGAATAGAGCAGAGAAGCTGAGTTTGTTCTCCTTGGAACAGAAAAGGTTGTGAGAGGATGTAATAAAGATATTTAACATCATTAAGGGTTCAGAAACTGTTGCTAATGGTGGAGAGTTATTGGCAAAGGACTCAAGTGTAATCCACCTTGCATATGTTCTTTTTGTCCCACACCCTTCGGGACCACTGGACTCAAAAGCAGTTACTTCCCCCAGGCTGTCAGGCTGATCAACACCCCCACTGATTAACCCAGCCCACCACTTCCCATCACGTTGACATGCCCATCAGTTAGTGTCATTTCATCTACATACTTGTTCAGTACATTGAGTTACATGGACTGCATTTATATTTATATTCATTGTGGTTTTTTTGTTTTCTCATAGTGTTCTTTAACATAGAACATAGAATAATACTGCACAGTACAGGCCCTTCAGCCCACAATGTTGTGCCGACCCTCAAACCCTGCCTCCCATATAAGCCCCCACCTTAGATTCCTCCATATACCTGTCTAGTAGTCTCTTAAACTTCACCAGTGTATCTGCCTCCACCACTGACTCAGGCAGTGCATTCCACAAACCAACCACTCTCTGAGTAAAAAACCTTCCTCTAATATCCCCCTTGAACTTCCCACCCCTTACCTTAAAGCCATGTCCTCTTGTATTGAGCAGTGGTGCCCTGGGGAAGAGGTGCTGGATATCCACTCTATCTATTCCTCTTATTATCTTGTACACCCCTATCATGTCTCCTCTCATCCTCCTTCTCTCCAAAGAGTAAAGCCCTAACTCCCTTAATCTCTGATCATAATGCATACTCTCTAAACCAGGCAGGATCCTGGTAAATCTCCTCTGTACCCTTTCCAATGCTTCCACTTCCTTCCTATATTGTGGCGACCAGAACTGGACACAGTACTCCAAGTGTGGCCAAACCATAGTTTTATAGAGCTGCATCATTACATCGCGACTCTTAAACTTTATCCCTCGACTTATGAAAGCTAACACCCCATAAGCTTTCTTAACTACCCTATCCACCTGTGAGGCAACTTTCAGGGATCTGTGGACACATACCCCCAGATCCCTCTGCTCCTCCACACTACCAAGTATCCTGCCATTTACTTTGTACTCTGCCTTGGAGTTTGTCCTTCCAAAGTGTACCACCTCACACTTCTCCAGGTTGAACTCCATCTGCCACTTCTCAGCCCACTTCTGCATCCTATCAATGTCTCTCTGCAATCTTTGACAATCCTCTACACTATCTACAACACCACCAACCTTCATGTTGTCTGCAAACTTGCCAACCCACCCTTCAACCCCCATATCCAGTTCGTTAATAAAAGTCACAAAAAGTAGAGGTCCCAGAACAGATCCTTGTGGGACACCACTAGTCACTGTCTGACTATCTGCCCCTCTGGACATACTTGGTCCACACCCATGCTGATCCTTTCTCTGCTGCCTCAGCTACAGCCCTGCTGGATGACTTGATCTCTCTTCTAGTGAAGCCAAGGTCACGCAGCCACTTCTGGAAAGTGAACGCAATAAACCCACGGCAGCCTCCTTCGAATGGATAGCATGAGACCTTCCACCCTCTGTCTCTGCACTCTGATCTTAATACTGCATACTTGGTTAACTTGCGCTCATGGGCTTCATCGATGTTGTCTTCCCAGGGGACTGTGAGTTCACGAATAACCACAGATACAGCAAGTAATTAGGGAGACTTGAGGTTGAACTCCATCTGCCACTTCTCAGTCCACTTCTGCATCCTATCAATGTCTCTCTGCAATCTTTGACAATCCTCTACGCTATCTTACTGTTTTTCTTTTTACTGCGCTGGATGCGGAGTAACAATCATTTCATTTTCCTTTACGCTTGTGTACTGAAGAATGATAACAATCTTGAATCTTGAATCCGGACCCAAGAAAGCCATGTTAGCACACGGTAAATAGTTGGGATCTAGGATGCCAGGGAGATTAGAAGAGGCAGATTCATTTATTATTGGTTTTGGAATTCCACGGCACAGTAGTGTAGCTGTTAGCGTAACGCTATACCAACACCAGTAACCATATGATTGGGTTCAATTCACACTGCTGTCTGCAAGGAGTTTGTACATTCTACCCGTGACCCCATGCTCCAGTCTCCTCCAACATTCCAAAGATGTACAGTTCAGGTTACGAACCTGCTATGTTGGCTCCAGAACACGGTGACACTCACAAGCTGCCCTCTACACGTCCTCAGACTGTGTTGGTCATTGACGTAAATGATGTAATTCACGATGTTACAATGTACATGTGACAAAGAAGGCTAACCTTTTTAATCTAGGTTAACCCAAGAGCTAGTACATACATAATGGGCTAAATGGTTTCACTCTGTGTTATCCCACTCTAGAATTTAATAAAAATATGGAAATTGTTGTTTTTAACTGAAGAGGATGGAAGACAATTCTTATGTAATTTTTAAAATTTCGACTGTCTCACGCAGTAAAAATGATTCTAAAAAGTTCTCTTGCATTGGAAGAAATGAGGCTTTTCATTCTAGGACGAGGGAGATGTCTTCCTTTTTTAAAGAAAGGGGCTTCCCTCCCTCCACTATCAACTCTGCTCTTAAACTCATCTCCCCCATTTCACGTACATCTGCTCTCACTCCATCCTCCCGCCACCCCACTAGGAATAGGGTTCCCCTCGTCCTCACCTACCACCCCACCAGCCTCCGGGTCCAACATATTATTCTCCGTAACTTCCGCCACCTCCAACGGGATCCCACCACTAAGCACATCTTTCCCTCCCCCCCTCTCTGCATTCCACAGGGATCGCTCCCTACACAACTCCCTTGTCCATTCGTCCCCCCCATCCCTCCCGACTGATCTCCCTCCTGGCACTTATCCGTATAAGCGGAACAAGTGCTACACATGCCCTTACACTTCCTCCCTTACCACCATTCAGGGCCCCAAACAGTCCTTCCAGGTGAGGCAACACTTCACCTGTGAGTCGACTGGGGTGATATACTGCGTCCGGTGCTCCCGATGTGGCCTTTTATATATTGGCGAGACCCGACGCAGACTGGGAGACCGCTTTGCTGAACATCTACGCTCTGTCCGCCAGAGAAAGCAGGATCTCCCAGTGGCCACACATTTTAATTCCACATCCCATTCCCATTCTGACATGTCTATCCACGGCCTCCTCTACTGTAAAGATGAAGCCACACTCAGGTTGGAGGAACAACACCTTATATTCCGTCTGGGTAGCCTCCAACCTGATGGCATGAACATCGACTTCTCTAACTTCCGCTAAGGCCCCACCTCCCCCTCATACCCCATCTGTTACTCATTTTTATGCACACATTCTTTCTCTCACTCTCCTTTTTCTCCCTCTGTCCCTCTGAATATACCTCTTGCCCATCCTCTGGGTCCCCCCCCACTTGTCTTTCTTCCCGGACCTCCTGTCCCATGATCCCCTTTTGCCTATCACCTGTCCAGCTCTTGGCTCCATCCCTCCCCCTCCTGTCTTCTCCTATCATTTTGGATCTCCCCCTCCCCCTCCAACTTTCAAATCCCTTACTCATTCTTCCTTCAGTTAGTCCTGACGAAGGGTTTCGGCCTGAAACGTCGACTGCACCTCTTCCTAGAGATGCTGCCTGGCCTGCTGCGTTCACCAGCAACTTTGATGTGTGTTGCTTGAATTTCCAGCATCTGCAGAATTCCTGTTGTTTACAGTACAATACAACATTGGGTTTCAAAGGTCTCTCCAACTTCTGGTAATTCCCTCCCCCTCCCTTCCTCTATCCCTATGTCACTCTGCCCCCTCCCCCAGCTGCCTACCACCTCCCTCATGGTTCCGCCTCCTTCTACTACCCATTGTGTTTTCCCCTATTCCTTCTTCACCTTTCCTGCCTATCACCTCCCTGCTTCCCCTCCCCCACCCCTTTATCTTTCCCCTTACTGGTTTTTCACCTGGAACCTACCAGCCTTCTCCTTCCCACCTTCTTTACAGGGCCTCTGCCCCTTCCCTCTACAGTCCTGACGAAGGGTTCCGGCCCGAAACGTCGACTCATCATTTCCACGGATGCTGCCCGACCTGCTGAGTTCCTCCAGCGTGTTGTGAGTGTTGCTTTGACCCCAGCATCTGCAGATTATTTTGTGTTTACAGGGAGAAGGCAGGAAAATAAGGCTCAGGGGATAATCAACCAACCACGATGGAAAGGTGGAACAGACTCAATGAACCAAATGGCCTAATTCTGCTCCTATGTGTTATATACAACAGGTGATCTTACAAGATCGTAAGAAGAATGGACCAGGAGAATGCACGCAATCTTTCCCTCAGGATTAGCGATCAAGAACTAGAGGGAACAGGGTTAAAGTGAGAGGGGAGAGATATAATGGGAATCTGCTGTGCAACTTCTTCACCCAAGAGCGTGGTCAGTATCTGGAATGAGCTGCAGATGAAGTGGTTGAGGTGGGTACAGTAACAACATTTAAAAAGTACCTGGACAGGTACATGGATAGGAAAGATTTCAAACAGCATCAGATTTCTGAAGGACAATGGACCGTGTATACTACCTCGCTATTTTTTTAACTATTTTTGCACCACTCATTTAATTTTTAATATATATTTCTTACTGTGATTTAGTTTTTAATTATTATTGTAATATACTGATGCTGAAAAGCAACATATTTCGCGACACATGCCAGTGATATCAAACCCATGGACAAGAACAAAGAGGAAGAGGATGTGGAAACGTGTCAAGAGAAAGGAAAGAGAAAATATTTGAAATTGTCACAATGGTGGGGCACTGGGAGCAAGGGTGGACCCAAATGCAAGACGCATCTTGTGAGGTTATTTAGATTTAGTTCATTGTTTGATACCAGGAGAGCAAGGCAGGAGCAGGAATAGTGAACTGGGCAAGGACTCAGGACTACGACTAGGCTGGGACTAGGGGTCTGGGCTTGGACTCGGAATCGGCTCCCAGAACTAGAGGAGACATGAAGAGGCTAGGGTATGGACTCCGAGCCCGAGACTGGGCAAGGACCCAGTACCTGGGTCTTGCCTTGGGCTCGGACCCCAGAACCAGGCATGGACATGACATGGGCTAGGGAGAGGAGGAACATGGAAAACAGAGCCTCAGTCTCGGGAGAGCAGGTAAATGGAACCATGGACACATACACAGAACACAGAGTCGGGACCCCTCCTTGGGTACAGGACATAGGGCCGGGACTCACACACAGAACACAGAGTCGGGACCCCTCCTTGGGTACAAGACATAGGGCCGGGACTCATGACCCCCCGCGGGGCAACGGCGAGACGGTCTGACTTACCCCACAGAGTCGAGGACAAGACAAGACAAGATATGACCCTCCACGGGGCAACGGCAAGACGGCCAGACTTACCCCAGGGAGGCGAGGACAAGGCAAGACAAGACATGACTCCCCGCGGGGCAATGGAAGATGGCCTGACTTATCCCATGGGGGCGAGGACAAGGCAAGACAAGACATGACTCCCTGTGGGGCAACGGCAAGACGGCCTGACTTACCCCACGGAGGCGAGGACAAGACACGACAAGACATGACCCCCTGCGGGGCAATGGAAGACGGCCTGACTTACCCCACGGGGGTGAAGACAAGACAAGACAAACACCAAAGAACAACACAGTTCCTATCTAGCTCCAGCGATAGAACTAGACCGAGGTGCAGGTGAGGGCCACAGACGAGGGCTAGAGGCGAGAGGGACAGAGAAGGGATTCAGACAGGGGGGTAGGACAGGAATCACAGACCGCCAGGGCCAGGACTTGGACGTGGTACTTGGATGCCGCTGGAGCCAGGACTTGACTTGGAACTTGGATGCTGCCAGAGCCAGGACTTGACATGGAGTCTCCGGGTAGTGGCGAGCTCTCGACTTGGCCCAGGAACAGTAGACAGCGGTTCTTGATTCCCTCCGGCGGGTTAACTGACGGACCCACCTCGGTGAGGAAACTTTGCAGGCTCGCTTTGGCGAGGTAATTTGACAGGGTTGCTCTGGTGAGGAAAGGTGAATTACCGGAACTCGCTTCAGGCGGAGACCAGGCGACACTGGCACGCTGTACCTTGGTGACTTTGCAGACGCTCCCGCACTGAACAGCTGAAAGCGAGAGACTATAAACTACCGGTTCAGCCGAGCGTTAATTGCCTCTAATCACCAAAGCCGAGGGACACCGGAAAACAGGGAATCAATGGTCCAGATCATAACATAAACAAGGTAAATTTAAAGGGACCCCGGTCCCGACCATGACAGAAGTATTTGTGGTCTTCTCATACCAGACTACTCATAACAGAAAATTCCACTAATCACAGCTAACCAACAAATTAGTCAGATTCAAGAAATATGAGACCGCCAAATTAACCAAAAGGTTTCTATAAAAATATAGAGACAACTATAACCGCAGGAAAACTCACTGTATAATTGCATGTACACAGGTGATTATGTAAAAATACAAACAAGCATAAGAAAGTTAATTGCAATAAAATTAACAATTCTATACTCCAATCCAACCCCATGCTATATGAGTCCAACACTGGCAGCTATCTGACCATGTCAGATATTGTCCTGGTAAATCTGGCTCACAAGAGCAGGAATGGCACAGAAGTACAGTCAGTAAATCCGCTGACTGACTTTTCCAGCGAGACAGGTTCAATCCTGACCTTAGGTGCTCTCTGTCTTGTTCCCAAGGCTTGGCTTCAAGGTGATAGAGGGGGAAAGTCCTAAGGAGATTTACAGGGCAAGTTTTCTTTATACAGAACAGTAGGTACCTAGAACATGTTGCCAAGGGAAGTGGTGGGAGCAGATGCAACAAAAACATTTAAGAGGCATCTAGACAGACACGTGGACAGGCAGGGAGTGGAGGGATGTGAGCCATGTGCAGGCAGATGGGACAAGTATGGATTGGTATCATGATCTGCATGGGCACAATAGGTCGAGGGACCTTCTCCTGTTCTGTATTCAGTGTTCTCTGACTGTCTATGTCCCTCTCATAATATTATATACTTTGATCAAGTCTCCCCTAACCCTCCCACCTTCTGGAGAAAATAACACAAGTTTATCCCAACCTCTCACACCCTCTAATCCAGGCAACCTCCCAATTCCGTTGTGCTGATGCAGACTTCTTATTCATGGGTCATCTTTTCTGCAGCTTCTTAAATGGACATCTTTCCTAAACTATGGAGGTCAGGTTCTGCAGAATATTCAAATGGTAGGCGAACCTGTGATTTATGTTTTGCCAATTATTTTTTGCCTTCCGATACCACCAGCCTTACCAGTGACTAAGCTTGCAAAAGCCTATTGTGAAATTGTTAGGAAATGCGCTAATGAGCTCCCTTCATTTTTTACACTGCTCCCTTCCATCAGTTTCCACCCTCAATCTGTTTCTAGGCACTCCTTGCTCTCTGCAGAAATCCCCGACTCTCTTTTTCTGACCACACAGTCAGAGAGGGAGTGGGCAGAATAACTGCAGAAAGCTATACTTGTAGCTTGGTGTCTCTTTATATTGTGAATCACTGTCTTCAAACAAAAGGATGAATCACGATAAACGAAGCAACTTGCAAGAGGCATAAATGTAAAATGAGAGATTAAATATGGAACAACAACCACCAGAAGGCTTCAGATGACCTCATTTAAATTTTATTGTAAGCTTGCAAACAGAAACTTGGCCTCCAATAGTTTTAAAAGATGTGCATTTAGAATCACATTGCACGCCTGAGATGTTTCATTCTGATTCCTCCAAGGAGATGACATTTTTGTGTGTGGGAATGGTTTATCATTAGCAATGTAGAGGAATGGTATTGTAGATACTGGGATTGTAAATGTTACTGTGATTTTCAGACATAGGAGAGAAGGGTCAAACCAGCAGGGAATTCCTTTTATGTGACCTAGAGTCTCTAAAAATTTGAGAATATTACCCCTGGTTTTGTGAATTTTATATTGAATTCCAGATTCTAATATGAGGAAAGATTATATACACATAGTGATTACTCTTCCTGCATTAGGTGTACATTGTAATAAATGTCCTGCTAAGCTTAGCTAAGCTTATCCCAACGTGCATATAGCTTGTACGTAGGAGTGAGTGTTGGGGCGACTTGCAAGATGCATTTGCCAGCTGCTACGTATGAGACTGTGGGAATTTTCTGCCAGTTGGGACTTGGTTCTAACGCGTGAATTGTTTGGCTTACAAACTCATGGGGAGGCCTCCTGTACGTGGAGGAGACCTAACGCAGACTAGAGGTTCGTTTTGTTGGCTACCTTCACTCTGAACTCCACGAAGGGCAGGATTTCTCATGACATGTTGGTCCATGAATCGAGAATTCACTGCTGCTGGCAGCTGGAGAGGTTCTGCTGTAGACCCAATGAATCCTAACAACCTGAGTCCGGTTATAGATCATACTGCACAGAGATGGATCTTTTACCCCAAAAAAATCATAGCCATTCTTTTGCCCATCTCCACTAACCCCATTTGTGTGCATTTGGACCATACCTTCTACACTTTTCCTATTTTTGTGTCTGTCTAAACGCCTACGGGACATTATAATTGTATCTGATTCCACCACCTCAGTCCATATTTCAACCATTTTCTGTGTACAAGAAGAAAATTGATCCCCTTTAAAACTCCTTCCTCTCACCTAAAACCCATGTCTTCTTGTTTGTAATGAGTACCGTGGGAGGTGGTGAGGGGGGCGGGGGGAAGATTCGGACAAACATTTCAATCTATGGGAACACATTCAAAGAGTTGGAGGAACTTAGGAGGTCAGGCAGCATCTATGGAGGGGAATAAGTGGGTCAACATTTTGGGCCAAGACTCTTCATCAGAACTGGAAAGGAAGGTGGCGGGGGGTGGGGTGAGGAGAAGCCAGAATAAGAAAGTGAGGGAGAAGAGGGAGTACAAGCTGGAAGGTGATAAGTGAAATCAGGTGAGGGGAAGGTGGGTGAATGAGGAGGGGCGATGTGCCTCTCATTCCTCTAGCAAGGATTTCAACAGTGCATCTCCAAAAGTTTGTTAGAGTGTTCGGTGACATACCAAACCTCCAAAGAAGTAAAGACCTTGGCTCACCTTCCTTGTGATGGCAAATTAAACTAATCCCTTCTGCCCGCACATGATCCCTATCCCTTCATATTAAGATTGGTTTATTGTTGTCATACTGCACACACTTGTTTCACTGGCCATCCAGACAGGTCACATACACAGTATGATGCATGGTGATGTAGCAGTTAGTGTAATGCTTTACAGTGCCAGCGATCAGGGGTTTAATTCCCTCTGCTGTCCGTAAGAGGTCTGTACATTCTTCCCATTACTACACGGGTGCTCTGGTTTCCTCCTACATTCTGAAACATTTAAGGGTTATGGGCACGCTATGTTGACGTTGGAAGCATGGTGACATTTGCAGCTTGCCCCGAGCACATAATCACTGATTTGATTTGATGCAAGCAACACATTTCACTGTATGTTTCGAAGCACATGCGAAAAATAAAGCTAATTTTAATCTTTATCTTTGCATTTACATACAGGTAGTAAAGAAGGAAACAGAATTCAGAATATTGTGTTGCAGATACTATACAAAGAAATCACCTCAGCCTCCTTTGCTCCAGGAAAAAGAAGTTCGGCCTATGCCGTCTCTCCCCATACCTGATGTTCTCCAATCCAGCCAAAATGCTGGTTAATCTCCTCTGTACTTTTTCCATCTTTCCTATAGAGTGGTGATCAGAACAGCATACAATACCCCAAGCGTACTCTAACCAGTTTTTTTGTAATATTTTAAATAATGTCCCAACTCTTATATTCTGTGCACAAACCTATAAAGACAAGTATTGCATTGTTTACTGTCTTGTTACCTCTTTCAGGGAATGGTGAACATGGAGACCTGGGTCTCTCTGTACGTTGGCCGTTCGGAATGCAATTTCCTTGAAGTTCTTCGAAGCAGAGTTGGCCATTCTGCTGTATTCTAGAAAATGTTTCTTCCTCCAATATCCTCAGAAGGAGTTGATTAAATTATCCTTCATCTCATTGTGTTTGTTGGTCTTGTTAATACTGAATTGTCGCCAAGGTGATAATCCAAAAGTAATTTATTGTGTAAGCACTTTGAGATATTCACAGTGACAAGGAATTATATAAATGTATCATTTGTATCTCCTTTTAATGTGAGTCCTTGAAAATTCTAAAGAGAGCCCTAACTGAATAATTATACTCATTTCTCTCATGAGGCAAGGATGTTTCTCCAGGATTATACCAGCTTTTCTTAATTATATAAGACCATAAGACATAGGAACAGAATTGGGACATTTGGCTAATCGAGTCTGCTCCACCATTCCATCATGGCTGATTTATTATCCCTTTCGACCCCGTTCTCCTGCCTTCTCCCCATAACCTTTAACAGCCTTATTAATCAAGATCCTATCAACCTCCATTTTAAATATACACGATGATTTGGCCTGCGTAGCCACGTGTGGCAATGAATTCCACAGATTCACTACCTCTGCATCTCTGTTCTTAAATGGATATTCCACTATTCTGAGGCTGTGCCCTCTGGTCCTAGACTCACCGACTGTAGGAATCATCCCACTGCTGTCTGTAAGGAGCTTGTATATTTTTCCCCATGACCATATAGGCATCCTCTGGGTGCTCCAGTTTCCTCCCACATTCCACAAGTGCATTGGAAGCCTGGTGACATTTGTGGGCTGCCTCCTGTTCATATTTGAACTGTGTTGGTCATTGATGCAAATGTTGCATTTCACCATATGTTTTGATGTTTCGATGTACATGTGATAAATCTTTCTATATACCTTTCTATATACCTTTCTAGTTTTGTGGGCATTTACAATGCTGTAATTTTCTATTTTCTATGAATCTGTAATATGTACCAGAAGGTGGAGGAAGATCTTCATGCAGATGCTGGTGAATGCTTAGAGTTCTCTAGTCCAGAGGACAGGGGAAGATCATTCAGAACCAAAGCTGATAGATTCCCAGATGTTACTGGAATCCAGGGATCTGAGTTTTTTTTTTGTGGAAAAGATACTGAGGCAAAAGATCAGCCATAATCTTGTTCACAAATGGAAGGTCATGGGGCCAAATGGGATCAGAGAGCTTTACAGTAATGAAATGGGCCCTTCAGCCCATCTAGTTCATGTCAAACTGCTGCCTGGTCCCACTGACCTGCACCTGGATGATAGTCCTCCATACTCTCCCATCCATATACTTATCCGAATTTCTCTTCAATGTTGCAATTGAAAACACATCCAACACTTCCTCTGGCAGTTCATTGCACAGCCACACCAGCCTCCTCTAATTGAAGAAGTGTTCCCTCAGGTTCCCCTTAAATATTTTACCTTTCACCCTCAACCTATGGCTTCTAGTTCTTTTCTCACCCAACCTCAGTGGAAAAAACTTGCTTGCATTTACCCTATCTATAACCCTCATAATTTTGTATATTTTAATCAACCCTCCCCCAGTTCTCCTGCACTCCAGGGAAAAAAGTCGTAAACTACTGTATTCAACCTTTCCCTAAAACTCAGGTCCTCAAGCCCCGGCAACAATATGGTAAATTTTCTTTGTACTTGTTCAACCTTATTGATTACTTTCCAGCAGGGAGGTGACCAGAATTGCACACAATACTCCAAATAAGGCCTCGCCAACATTTTATACAACTTCAACATAACATCCCAGCACCTGTATGTAGTAATCTGATTTATGAAGGGCCCTGCTCCTATTTTTTATGTATTAATCCCCTGGATGCTCCTTCTATCCCCTTGTGAAGGTCAGTTGCTAGTGAGTTGTTGTCTGCGCAGTGAAGATTGTCATTTTTCTTTCTTGTGGTGGGGTTGCCACAATTGCTGAACCATGAAGAACCAGTGGAGACACAAGAGAGGCTGAGACTACAGGCAGTGGATATCTGATGCAACAAGCACAAAAGATGTACGCAGGGATGCTGTTTCCACTGGTACGTGAGACTAAAACTATGGGACATAGCCTCAAGATTGGTGGAGTGGATTCAAGGCAGAGATTAGGAGAAACTGCTTTTTGGAGGGAGTAGTGAATTGATGGAATTCTCTACCCAGGGAAGCAGAAGAGGCTACTTTCGTTAAATATACACTTAGTGGCCACTTTATTAGGTATGCCTTACGCCTGCTTGTTAATGTACAAATCTAATCAGCTAATTATGTGGCAATAATTCAGTGCATTAAAGCATGATCAAAAGGTTCGGTTGTTGTTCAGACCAAACACTAGAATGGGAAAGAAATGCAATTTAAGCGTCTTTGACAGCGGAATGATTGTTGGTGCCAGACAGAGTGGTCTGAGTATCTTAGAAACTGCAGATCTCCAGGGATTTTCATGCACATCGGTCTCTAGAGTTTACAGAGAATGGTGTAAAAAGAAACAAAAAGTAAATTCTGATCCATGGGTGAAAATGCTTTGTTAATGAGAGTGGTCAGAGGAGAATGGCCAGACTGGTTTAATCTGACAGGAAGGCGACAGTAACTCAAATACTGAGATACAACATGTGCAGTTGAGCAGAGTAACACATACAAAATGCTGGAAGAACTCAGCATCATCATTGGAGGGAAATGAACTTCAGTCAATTTGGGCTGAAACCCTTCATTGGGACTAGTAAAGTGTTTTGGCCTGAAACATCAACTGTGTGTTATGTGTTATATATGTCTGTACAGAATAAAGAACTACAGTTCCCAGTGGGCAATGAAGGTGTTTCGCCCGGAAACGGAAGTGACGTTGGTGATGGGGCTCACATGCTGTTGGCGGGCCGAAGGTCTCGACTAAAATAAAGCCATGTGTGATGAGAGTACTTGACAAGGATGGTTTGGACCCATATACTGGAGTATCCAAGGCCAGGATCGAGACACGGAATAAAGTTGGATTGAGAACTGAGCACAAAACAAAATGCTAGATGATGTCTCTGGTTGGGATTATGATTGAGAACAGAGAATCCATTCAGGTGCTCTTTAATACTCAGTCCTTGGCGCCTAAAACATTATTGTCAATTAATGTGATGGTCCTGAAGGGGCTGTGCCAGCTATCCATATTCCCGGGAGTTAGATAGTCTAAACCCCAGAAGCCAGGGCGGTTGGGTAACTGTTGTAACACCAAGACTGTAGTATTCAGTAAATAAAATAGTTTTAGCCTTTGGAAAACCCACACAACATTTGCTTTTGTTAAAGAACAAATAAAACATACGTAGTGTCAGAAGTCGGTGTGAGGTGAAGCATAACGGAATACGGTGAGCAATTAAGAAAGAGGCGCTGGTTCTGATGGAGAGAAGCTGCCGAGAGGACAGCATGCTGTCTCGAAGCTCACCAAGACATTGAGGTAAGAGCCAACAATTCCCCTCGATGGATAAGCTCTGGTAGCTATCCAGTTTATGAGAATTTAACTGATAACTGGAAACGCTTCAAACAGCGATACAATATATATTTATTGGTGACTAGAACCGGCGGGGCTGAGGAAAAATTGAAAGCGTCTATCTTTCTACACACAATTGGTTAAATTGCTTTGGGCATTTACAACAGCTTTCAAATTGATGAGACATACTTTAGATTGGACGCTCTGATGACAAAATTTGAGGAGTATTTTGTCTCAAGTAAAAACAGCACGTTTGAAAAAATATAAATTATTTTCCTGTGGACTGAAACAAGGTGTTAGCTTTAATCAATACTTAGCTGAGCTTGGACACTGATGAACTCCTGTGAGTTTGGAAATTTGAGAGGCTCACTAGTTAAAGATAGAATAGTCTGTGGAATCCCAGATAATGGGCTTCGAGAGAGCTTGTCTGAGGAAAGATTTCACACTGGAAAAGTCTGTTAGGGCAGCAGAGACCACATGAGCACAAGCTAAAGAGCTGCACAGGGCTTCCAGCCTACCAACCAGTATATCTTTGGACGGTGGGAGGAAACCGGAGTACCCAGAGGAAACTCATGGGAAGAACATACAAACTCCTTACAGGCAGCAGGGCAAATTGAACCCAGGTCACCTGCAACTGTATAGTGTTGTGCTAACCACTACACTATCATGCTGTCCTTATTAAGTCAATATTAGGGCTGAGAGCATGTGAAAAGCTCAGCTTGTTGAAAAGAATTTTGTAGTGGATTCACAGACTGAAGAAAACCACACTTCACTCATGGAAGAGAATGCAGCTGTCTTCGAGGGGCTCAGATGCTTACCTGGTATACACAAAATTCATGTAGATGAGTTCAGTTGCTCTTGTTGTCCATGCATGCAGGCAAGTTCCGTTTGCACTTGAAGACAAACTCAAACAAGAACTAGCACACATGGAACGATAAACATCATGCAGGAAATTGAAGACTGAGTGAGTTCACTGGTCATTTTATGAAAGGAAAATGGAGCATTGCGGATATGTCTAGACTCAAGAGATCTAGAGATCAAGAGAGAGTATTTTAAATTCCCAGCTCAGGAGGAGATCATATTCCAGTTTGCAGGTGCCAAGTGGTTTTGCAAACTCAACGTGTTGTCTGGGATTTGGCAGATGAAGTTCGAGACTGTGTACTTTAACACACCAAAGGGAATATATCACTTTCTTCAGTTACCGTATGAGATCCCGTCTGCACTAGACATCTACCATAAAATCATCCACCTGATATTTGAGGGCAAACCTGGTGTTGAGACCATGATGGATGACATCTTCATTTGGGGGTCCACCAAGGATGAACATGATACATGACTGAGACAAATGCTTGACATAACATGGAATGCCAATTTGAAATTAAGTAAAGAGAAATGTGAGTTTGGTGTTAAGACACTGACTTTCAGAGGAGTTGTCGTATTGGAAGGAGTGAAACCTGACCCAAGAAAGACGTCAGCCATTGTTAATATGGAGAGGCCCCAAAACAAAGAGGAGCGGTGATGTTTTCTGGGAATGGTGACATATCCGGCTAAATAATCCCTCGACTACCTACTGTGTCAGCATACTTGCTATTGAGGGAGTGCAGCGTAGGTTCACAAGGTTAATTCCCGGGATGGCGGGACTGTCATATGTTGAACAATTTGGATCGACTGGGCTTGTATACTCTGGAATTTAGAAGGCTGAGAGGAGATCTTATTGAAACATATAAGATTATTAAGGGATTGGAAACTCTGGAGGCAGGAAGCATGTTCCCACTGATGGGTGAATCCAGAACCAGAGGCCACAGTTTAATAAAGGGTAGGCCATTTAGAACGGAGTTGAGGAAAATCTTTTTCACCCAGAGAGTGATGGATATATGGAATGCTCTGCCCCAGAAGGCTGTGGAGGCCAAGTCTCTGGATGCTTTCAAGAAAGAGATGGCTAGAGCTCTTAAAGATAGCGGAATCAAAGGTTATGGGGATAAGGCAGGAACTGGATACTGATTGTGGATGATCAGCCATGATCACAGTGAATGGCGGTACTGGCTCGAAGGGCCGAATGGCCTACTCCTGCACCTATTATCTATTGTCTGTTGTCACTCAGGTCACTTGAGCAGCAAAATGAGAGGGTTTGGTCTCGTGAGCAGGAAGAAGGTCCGCAGAGGCGGAAAAGAATCCTAACTGAAGAGCCTGTGCTGAAGTTTAAAGATCCGTAAAGGTGTATGAGGATCTTGGCTGATGTGTCCCAGCGTGGCCTTGGGGCAGTACTACTGCAGCAGCATGATGACACGTGGTAACCTGTGGCCTGTGCATCAAGGGCTTTAACAAATGTGGAAGCCAACTTTGCTGAGATAGAGAAGGAGCTTTTCGCCGGCACCTATGAATGTGATAGGTTTCATCAGAATATCAATGGACAGGCTTTTGAAGTAGAGATCGACCATAAACCACTGTCTCAATTATGTCCAAACCACTGAAAGACTGTCCCATGAGGATAGACCACATGTGGATAAGGCTGCAGAAATATGATGTGAAGATGATCTACACGCCGGGAAAATATATGTTTGCCACTGCTGCATTGTCTCAAGCAGTCACCAAGCGATTAACACTCATATAGGGGCCGATGTTAACAGGATTATCACCTCCATTCCAGTATCTCCTGATAGAACAGAGACTAGGACTGCAGCAGAGACAGATGAAACAAAGAAAGTACTCAAAGAGACAATACAGAAAGGATGGCCAGCAATTAAAAACAACTGTTCAATATGCATTCGGAATTATTGGCCATGCAGAGCTGAACTGTCAGTAGTGAAAGGTATGGTCTTCAAAGGGAACAGATTTATGATTCCAGTGTTGCTAAGCAAGGAAATACTCCAGAAGATACATGAAGAGCATCTTGGTGAGAAGAACTGTAAACAAAGAGCTGGTAAAGTGACGTACTGGCCAAGAATGAAACAAGACATCAGCTAGACCACTGCTTCTTGTGAGATGATTCTTGCCTACAGACCAAAGCAGAAGCACTTATATCACACTCTGTACCAGACAGGCAGTACTTCAAAGTTGGAGTGGATTTCTTTGAATGCAATAGGAAGAGTCATATTGTGGTGTTACAAGAATCTCCCCTTGTAATAATGATCAGTGAGGCACAGAGAATCTGTATTTATCGACAAGTATCTTTTATTGTTACAACTAAAAGCACGTGGGTTCACAAACTGTCTCCATGTGCACCCTACTAGGATCCCTGACCCTCAATGAGCAGTCAATGAAGAGAAAAGGATTTTACCCGGGAAAGGAGTCTACCCTGGCCAGCGTTCCTCATGGTCCCGGTCTCCACGTGTCCGTGGGGTCTTCCTTATCGGCGATGGTTGGTCTCTGCCTGCTGGAGAGTTATCACCTCTATGGATTTAGAACTCCTGGGTCTTATACTGTTCCTCATCAATTGAACCATTGGATCTCCATCCTATTGGCTCAAGGTCACCTGACCTACCAGGGTCACCTTCTTACTGGTGATTGTACAGGGCTACAACCAACATTGTTCCATGGCTCTGCCCACCCTAGCCTTGTGTATTTGTGTCTTTACACTCTGACTGGTCCAAACCAGTTAAATGAGGCAACCCAGACAGAGTCTAATGAGATTACTGATTGCAGGTCTGGCATCTTACATAACAGGTATCGACTCTGAGAATGGTCTCAGGTCTATTGCTCTGATTAGCAGCACACATCAAAGTTGCTGGTGAATGCAGCAGGCCAGGCAGCATCTCTAGGAAGAGGTACAGTCGACGTTTCAGGCCGAGACCCTTTGTTAGGACTCACGAAGGGTCTTGGCCTGAAACGTCGACTATACCTCTTCCTAGAGATGCTGCCTGACCTGCTGCGTTCACCAGCAACTTTGATGTGTGCTGCTTGAATTTCCAGCATCTGCAGAATTCCTTGTGTTTGCTCTGATTAGATTGTCCCGGAGTCAAGAATCAGTTCAGAGTCCATGCCCTTTCCATTAAAAATGGCTGCTTGTTTGAGAGGTTTAGCAGATCATTACCTGAAGCTTCCTGTGTCCACGTTCTGTTGCTCTGATTAGATTATCCAAGAGCAAGAATCAGATCCGAGTCCACAAAATGGAGGAAACAAAGACAACTGGCTAGTCTGCTTCCCCTGTCCTTGATCAGACTGCAGTTTCTTCTGGCCAACAGTGGTAACAGACTACTTTTCTAATTACCCAGAGGTTGCAGCAGTACAATCCAGCAAAGCGGTCATCCCCTTCCTGAAATCTGGGTTTGCGAGTCATGGAATTCCATGTGAAGTAGCATCAGACAATGGTCCACAATTTACAAGCTGTGAATTTGAGTCCGTTGCCAATGATTGGGGTTTTCACCATACAGCTTCAAACCCACATCACCCAAAATCTAATAACCTAGCAGAGTTCAGTAAAGGTAGCGAGAGGCCTCATGAAGAAGGCTCAAGGTGGATGAGAGAGCTTCCACAAATGTCTGATGAGCTCCAGCACCTGGCCGCCTGGTGTGCCGACAACAACCTGGCCCTTAAGACCCAGGAGACCAAGGAGATCATTGTGGACTTCAGGCATGCCAGGAGTCACACTAACGTCCCCATCTACATCAATGGAACTGTAGTGGAGCACGTATCAAGCTTCAAATTCCTTGGTGTCCGCATTTCCGAGGATCTCACCTGGTCCCTGAACTCCTCCATCCTGATCAAAAAGGCGCAACAGCACCTTTATTTCCTGCGGAGCATCAAGAAAGCTCACCTCTGTCCCAGGATACTGACAGACTTTTACCGCTGTACCACTGAGAGCAAACTCACCAACTGCATCTCAGTGTGGTATGGCAATTGTCCCGTATCGGACCGCAAAGCACTCCAGCGTGTGGTGAAAACTGCCCAGCGGATTATCGGCAACAAATTGCCCACCATTGAGAACATCTGTCATAAACGTTGCCTGGGCAGGGCGAAAAGCATTATCAAGGATGCATCTCACCCTAACCATGGACTTTTTACTCTCCTCCCATCTGGTAGGCGCTACAGGAGCCTCCGCTCCCACACCAGCAGGCACAGGAAGAGCTTCTTCCCTGAGGCTGTGACCCTGCTGAACCTCACATCACAGCGCTAAGCAGTATTGCACCCATATTGGACTGTCTCAGTACTTTTATATTTGTGTGCTGTAGCACTTACTTTTTATTCGCAGTTATTTTGTAAATAACACTATTCTTTGCATTTCTGGTCAAATGCTAATTGCATTTCACTGGCTTTGTATCTGTCCTCGGCACAATGACAACAAAGTTGAATCTAATCTAATCTAATTTAGATTAGTGCAGAATGGCCTTTTATTAGCCCAAATGCTGATGAGTTGATGCATCTGCAGAAACTTTCCAGTGCATGAAAACCTGTTGACACCTAAAGAACTACAGAAGGTCAAATTGGCAAAAATAAAAGGGAAGGAGAGACAGAAACAGTACCATGACAAGACTACAAAAAGCCTAAGGGTCCTGAAGCCTGGAACTTAAGTATGAATCTGAGATCATGATTCTACCACATGGTTCATGCAAGAGGAAGCTGCTCCACATGTCTACCAGATCCAGACGGAGTGACGAACGCCTCTGAAAAGGAACCGTGTCGAGCTATGACCACAAGCTACAACCCATTGCTGTGACACATCACTTGATAGTACACCAAAGGCACCAGCAGATGTGAAAAATAAACTTGTTGGCCAGAGCTCCCAGAAAGACACAAATATTAATGCACCAAATAAAAGCATTAGTGTGTTGGCACATGGCCAAGTGGTTAAGGCGTCTGTCTGGTGAGCTGAAGGTCGCTAGTTCGAGCCTCAGCTGAGGCAGCGTGTTGTGTCCTTGAGCAAGGCACTTAACCACACATTGCTCTGTGACGACACCGGTGCCAAGCTGTATCAGCCCTAGTGCCCTTCCCTTGGACAACATCGGTGGTGTGGGCAACTGCCGGTCTTCCATACAACCTTGCCCACACCTGCGCCCTGGAAACCTTCCAAGGCGCAAATCCATGGTCTCATAAGACTAATAGATGCCTATTATAAATATAAGCAATACACCTTTGGAAACATACAGCAGACCAAAAAGGATCATTAAACCACCTCAGAGACTGATTGAGAGTTATTGAATGATGAACAGACTGTTTTTGCTCATTACAATTGAAGTTAATGTAAACATCTGTGTCTGAAAGCTTATTACAATGAAGTTCATGTAAATATCGTTGCTGGAAAGCGTTATTGTGTTTTGCAGGTTTATGAGGACATACTATTGTGTTTGCTTTCTTTAATGGGGGAAGATGTGATATTATGTGTGTACATTATAAAGAATTTCAGTTCCCAGTGGGTAATGCAGGTGGTTTCCCTGGAACAGGAAGTGATGTTGGTGAACGGGGCACACATGCTGTTGGTGGGCTGGAGGTCCCAAGTAAGATGTGGTTGTGTTGAAGCCACTACTGTAGTATTCTGTACATAGACTAGTTCTAGCATTTAAAAACCCATTCAAAGTTCGTCTTTGTTAAAGAACAAACATAACAAACTGTTTATTTCCCCTTCAAAGACAAAAGTCACTAGTGCGATTTTTCTTCCTTCAGTGTTTTGTCTGTGTTGCTCGAGGAAAGACTCAGCTATGTTTGCTGTTGGTGGACAGTTACATGTGGACCGATATCCATTATACAGTGGCATGCAAAAGTTTGGGCACCCCTGGTCAAAATTTCTGTTACTGTGAATAGCTAAGCGAGTAAAAGATGACCTGATTTCCAAAAAGCATAAAGTTAAAAGATGACACATTTCTTCAATATTTTAAGCAGGATTACTTTTTTATTTCCATGTTTTACAGTTTCAAAATAATAAAAAAGGGAAAGGGACCGAAGCAAAACTTTGGGCACCCTGCATGGCAGTACTTAGTAACACCCCCTTTGGCAAGTATCACAGCTAGTAAATGCTTTCTGTAGCCAGCTAAGAGTCCTTCAATTCTTGTTTGGGGAATTTTCGCCCATTCTTCCTTGCAAAAGGCTTCTAGTTCTGTGAGATTCTTGGGCCATCTTGCACGCACTGCTCTTTTGAGCTCTATCCACAGATTTTCAATGATGTTTAGGTCAGGGGACTGTGAGGGCCATGGCAAAACCTTCAGCTTGCACCTCTTGAGGTAGTCCATTGTAGATTTTGAGGTGTGTTTAGGATCATTATCCTGTTGTAGAAGCTATCCTCTTTTCATCTTCAGCTTTTTTACAGACGGTGTGTTGTTTGCTTCCAGAATTTGCTGGTATTTAATTGAATTCATTCTTCCCTCTACCAGTGAAATGTTCCCCGTGCCACTGGCTGCAACAGAAGCCAAAAGCATGATCGATCCACCCCCGTGCTTAACAGTTGGAGAGGTGTTCTTTTCATGAAATTCTGCACCCTTTTTTCTCCAAACATACCTCTGCTTATTGCGGCCAAAAAGTTCTATTTTAACTCATCAGTACACAGGACTTGTTTCCAAATGCATCAGGCTCGTTTAGATGTTCCTTTGCAAATTTCTGATGTTGAATTTTGCGGTGAGGACACAGGAAAGGTTTTCTTCTGATGACTCTTCCATAAAGGTCATATTTATGCAGGTGTTGCTGCACAATAGAACAGTGCACCACCACTCCAGAGTCTGCTAAATCTTCCTGAAGGTCTTTTGCAGTCAAACGGGAGTTTTGATTTGCCTTTCTAGCAATCCTATGAGCAGTTCTCTCGGAAAGTTTTCTTGGCCTTCCAGACCTCAACTTGACCTCCACCATTCCTGTTAACTGCCATTTCTTAATTACATTACGAACTGAGGAAATGGCTACCTGAAAACGCTTTGCTATCTTCTTATAGCCTCCTCCTGCTTTGTGGGCATCATTTATTTTAATTTTCAGAGTGCTAGGCCCATGGCTGCTGATTGTTGGGACAAGGTTTGAGGAGTTAGGGTATTTATAAAGCTTTGAAATATTCGGCGGGAGGAGAGAGAGCAGCGCGCTGCGCGTGCGCAACCCTCTGGTGAAAAATGATATCGTATCCGTTAAATAAGGGCCGTGGACAATTATGATTTGATGGAGATAGACGTGAAAGCGCAGAGGAACATCTGGAGGAATTTCTGAAACACAATTCGCTGCTGTTGTTACTGCACGGTCGGGAATCTTCCAGAGGGGAGGCCTCAAAATCCCCGTCTTTGCCTGCTGTTGGCGACCGAGATTGAGGTCAAATCGTTCGGACAGAGATGGCGCTCAGTACTCGGTGTCAGAGAGTTGATCCGAGCCTCGAAGTTTTCGGATGTCTCAGAGTCAGATTGTGGTCAGGTATGGCAAGGAGAGTTTTTCTTCCTTCTCCCGTCTGCATGAGATGTGGGACATTTGAGAGACCTTGAACTTTTTACTGTACTCATGGACTTCTTCGTCAAGTCATGGTATTGTTGCACTGTTGTAACTATATGTTATAATTATATGGTTTTGTTAGTTTTTTCAGTCTTGGTCTGTCCTGTGTTTTGTGATATCATACCGGAGGAAATATTGTATCATTTCTTAATGCATGCATTACTAAATGACAATAAAAGAGGACTGTGTGTCTTCATAATCTTAAAAAAAATCTAAATTTGCATCACCTGGCCTTTCCTAGCAATGATTGCAAACAAGCCATAGCCCTAACAAACAATTTAAGGTTTGAGACCTTGGTAAAAATTATCTGAGAGCTCAAATCTCTTGGGGTGCCCAAACTTTTGCATGGTGCTCCTTTCCTTTTTTTCACTGTAAAATTGTACAAAACAAAAGTAATACACTGATCTTTCTTAAAATGTTGAAAAGAATGTTTCATCTTTAACTTTATGATTTTTGGAGATCAGTTCATCTTCTACTCACTTAACTATTCACAGTAACAGAAATTTTGACCAGGGCTGTCAAAAGGTGTATTCTAAAGGTGCATGCCACTTTAAATCTTCTACCTCGTTGAGGAACGGCAGTGCTAATGCCAGAAAGTGCTTGATACTCACAACTGCTAGGGATGGGAATGAAAACAGAACAGCTTCACAGTTCACTATCATTTTCAAAACGAAATTTATTTTCAAAATACATATATATCACCATATACTACCTTGAAGTCAATTTTCATGCAGGTATTTACAGGAAAATAAAGAAATACAATAGAATTTTGGGGCAGGTGTGACCTGTACAAAAAAGACAGGTTGCACTTGATTCCGAGGGGGACCAATATCCTGGTGGGAAAGTTTGCTGAGGCTATTGCGAAGAGTTTAAACTAGAATTGCTGGAGATTGGGAACCGAACTGAAGTGACGGAGGAAAGGGAGGTTGGCTCACAAATAAAGAAAGTTTGGAGACAGTGCGAAAGGGATGATAGGCGGGTGAGAGAGAAGGGACGCGCTCAGTCTGATAGTTTGAGATATGTCTATTTTAATGCGAGGTGTATCATGAATAAAGCAGATGAGCTTAGAGCGTGGATCAGTACTTGGAGCTATGATGCTGTGGCCATTACAGAGACTTGGATGGTGCAGGGGCAGGAATGGCTACTTCAAGTGCCGGGCTTTAGATGTTTTAGAAAGGACAGAGAGGAAGGCAAACGAGGTGGGGGCGTGGCACTGTTGATCAGAGACAGTGTCACGGCTGCAGAAAAGGAGGAAATCATGGAGGGGTTGTCTACGGAGTCTCTGTGAGTGGAAGTTAGGAATAGGAAGGGGTCAATAACTATTCTGGGTGTTTTTTATTGACCACCGAATAGTAACAGGGACATCAAGGAGCAGATAGGGACACAGATTCTGGAAAGGAGTAATAATAACAGGGTTGTTGTGGTGGGAGATTTTGATTTCCCTAATCCTGATTGGCATCTCCCTAGAGTGAGGGGTGTAGATGGGGTGGAGTTTGTTAGGTGTGTTCAGGAAGGTTTCTTAACACAATATGTAGATAAGCCTACAAGAGGAGAAGCTGTACTTGATCTGGTATTGGGAAATGAACCTGGTCAGGTGTCAGGTCTCTCAGTGGGAGAGCATTTTGGAGATAGCGATCAAAATTCTACCTCCTTTACCATAACATTGGAGAGAGATAGGAACAGACAAGTTAGGGAAACATTTAATTGGAGTAAGGGGAACTATGAAGCTATCAGGCAGGAACTTGGAAGTATAAATTGGAAACAGATGTTCTCAGGGAAATGTACAGAAGAAATGTGGCAAATGTTCAGGGGATATTTGCATGGGGTTCTGATTAGGTATGTTCCAATGAGACATGGAAAGGATGGTAGGGTACAGGAACCGTGGTGTACAAAGGCTGTTGTAAGTCTAGTCAAGAAGAAAAGAAGAGCTTACGAAAGCTTCAAAAAACTAGGTAATGATATAAATCTAGAAGATTATAAGGCTAACAGGAAGGAGTTTAAGAATGAAATTAGGAGAGCCAGAAGGGGCCATGAGAAGGGCTTGGCAGATAGGATTGAGGAAAATCCTAAGGCATTCTACAAGTATGTGAAGAGCAAGAGGATAAGACGTGAGAGAATAGGACCAATCAAGTGTGACTGTGGAAAAGTGTGTATGGAACTGGAGGAAATAGCAGAGGTACTTAATGAATACTTTTCTTCAGTATTCACTACGGAAAAGGATCTTGGCGATTGTAGGGATGACTTGCAGTGGACTAACAAGCTTGAGAATGTAGATATTAAGAAACAGGATGTGCTGGAGCTTTTGGAAAGCATCAAGTTGGATAAGTCACCGGGACCGGACGGGATGTACCAAAGCTACTGTGGGAAGCGAGGGAGGAGATTGCTGAGCCTCTGGTAATGATCTTTACATCATCAATGAGGATGGGAAAGGTTCCGGAGGATTTGAGGGTTGCGGATGTTGTTCCCTTATTCAAGAAAGGGAGCAGGGAGAGCCCAGGAAATTATAGGCCAGTGAGTCTTACTTCAGTGATTGGTAAATTGATGGAGAAGATCCTGAGAGGCTGGATTTATGAACATTTGGAGAGGCATGATACGATTAGGAATAGTCAGCATGGCTTTGTCAAAGTCAGGTCATGCCTTACGAGCCTGATTGAATTTTTTGAGGATGTGACTAAGCCCATTGATGAAGGTAGAGCTGTAGATGTAGTGTATATGGATTTTAGCAAGGCATTTGATAAGGTGTCCCATGCAAGGCTTATTCAGAAAGTAAGGGGGCATGGGATCCAAGGAGACTTTGCTTTGCGGATCCAGAACTGACTTGCTCACAGACAGCAAAGCGTGGTTGTAGATGCGTCATATTCTGCATGCAGGCCGGTGATGAGTGGTGTGCCTCAGGGGTCTGTTCTGGGACCCCTTCTGTTTGTGATTTTTATAAATGACCTGTATGAGGAAGTGGAGGATGGATTAGTAAATTTGCTGATGACACAAAGGTTGGGTGTGTTGTGGATAGTGTGGAGGGCTGTCAGAGGTTACAGCGGGACATTGATAGGGGCAAAACTAGGCTGAGAAGTGGCAGATGGAGTTCAACCCAGTTAAGTGTGAGGTGGTTCATTTTGGTAGGTCAAATATGATGGCAGAATATTGTATTAATGATAAGACTCTTGGCAGTGTGGAGGATCAGAGGAATCTTGGGATCTGAGTCCATAGGACAGTCAAAGCTACTACGCAGGTTGACTCTGTAATTAAGAAGGCGTACGGTGTATTGGCCTTCATGAATCATGGGATTGAATTTAAGAACCAAGAACATGAGTTGTAGAGTCCTTGAAAGTGAGTCTATAGGTTGTGGAGTCAGTTAAGCATTGAGATGAGTGAAATTATCCACTTTGGTTCAGGAGCCTGATGGTCAGTGGACCTAAGGCTCCTGCATATCCTGCCTAATGCTAGTTGTGAGAAGAGAGCATGACCTGGATGTGGGGTTCCTTGATGATGGGTGCTGTTTTTTTTTGATGCAGTGCTCCTTGTAGATGTGCTCAATGATGGAGAAGGTTTCTCTGTGATGGACTGGGCTGTATCTATCACTTTCTGTAGACTTTGCCATCTTGGGCAATGGTGTTTATATACCGTGATGCAACCAGTCAGGATACTCTGCACCATGCATCTATTTCTGTTTGTCAAAGTTTAGATGACATACCAAATCTATGCACATTTCTAAGAAAGTAGAAGCATGCTTAAGCCTTATTTGTGATGGCTGTCACATGCTGGCCAGAGGGCAGTTTCTTTGACATGAGAACATCAAGGAACTTAATGCTACTGACTTTCTCCATCTCTGATCCCCTAATGAGGTCTGGCTCATGGACCCCTGGGTTCTTCCTCGTGTAGTCAATAATGAGCCCCTTTGGTTTTACTGACATTGAATGAGAGGTTGTTGTCCTTTAATAAGTATAGCAGGTGTGTTACAAAATTAACACATCAAGAGCAAAAGAACAATTCCTATTGAGGTGAGAGGTGGAATTGAATGCACGTCAACTCTGGCAGGGTTTGCAGGCCATTACTTCCTATAAAACAAAACCTAACATCATGAATGTCAGTAATGGTTCACTCCCAGATGAGCTCAATGTCTTTATTCTTTGAAAGAGGGAATATTATTACCGCTATGAGGATACCTGCAGCATCTAGTGACCCTGAGATCTCTATCTTAGAGACCAATGTCAGAAGTCTTTCAAGATGGTGAACCCTTGCACGGTGACAGTGTACTTGGTAGGGCTCTGAAAACTTGTGCTAATCAACAGGCAGGTGTGTTCAAAGGCATTTTCAATCTCTCATTGCTATGGTCGGAAGTTCCCACCTGCTTCAAGAGGGCAACAATCATACCAGTGTCCAAGAAGAGCAGGGTGAGCTGCCTTAGTTACTACCATCCAGTAGCACTCACGTTGACAGTGATGAACTGCTTTGTGAGGCTGGCTATGGCTAGAATTAACTCCTATCTCAGTAAGGCCCTAACCCACTTGCAATTGGCCTACTGGAACGATAGGTCTACCGTGTACAGAATCTTATTTATTGCGGCTTTGGATCACCTGGACAATACTGACACTTATGTCAAGCTGCTGTTTATTGACTACAGCTCAGCATTTAACACAATCATTCCTACAGGTCTGATCAAAAATCTCTAAAATCTGGACCTCTATACCTCCCTCTGCAACTGGATCCTTGACTTCCTCACCGGAAGACTGCGGTCTGTACAGATCGGAAATAATGTTTTCACCTCACTAATGATTAACAGTGATGTACCTCAAGGATTTGTGCTTAGCCCACTTCTCTACTCTCTGTACACCCCTGACTGTATGGCTCGGCACAGCTCAAATGCTGTCTATAAATTTTCTGATGACACAGTGATTGTTAGCAGAACTTCAGATGGCAATGAGAAGACATATAGCACCGAGACAGATCAGCTTGTTGAGTGGTGTCGCAGCAACAAGTTCACACTCAACATCAGTAAGACCAAAGAATTGATTGTGGACTTCAGAAAGGGTAGGATGAGGGAACACACAGCAGGTCTCATCCAGAGACAGGAAGTGGAAAGGGTGAGCAATTTCAAGTTCCTGGGTGTTACCATCTCTGAGAATCTAACCTGAGCCTAATATATATGCAGTTACAAAGAAGACACCACAGTGGCTATATTACATTCTATGTTTGAGGTAATTTGGTATGTCACCAAAGGCACACACAAATTTCTACAGATGTATTGTGGAGAGCATTCTAAATGGCTGCATCACTGTCTGTTATGGGGTGGGGGGGAGGAGACATTGCACAGGATTGAAATAAGCTGCAGAAAGTTGTGAACATTGATGAAGGTGGAGTAGTAGATGTAGTGTATATGGATTTTAGCAAGGCATTTGACTAGTTATGCTATGCAGGCTTATTGAGAAAGTAAGGAGGCATGGGATCCAAGGGGATGTTGCTTTGTGGATCCAGAACTGGCTTGCCCACAGAGGGCAAAGAGTGATTGTAGACAGGTCATATTCTGCATGGAGGTCGTTCACCAGTGGTGTGCCTTAGGGGTCTGTTCTGGGACCCCTTCTCTTCATGATTTTTATAAATGACCTGGTTGAGGAAGTGGAGGGATGGGTTAGTAAATTTGCTGATGACACAAAGATTGGGGTGTTGTGGATAGTGTGGAGGGCTGTCAGGGTTTACAGCGCGACATTGATAGGATGCAAAACTGGGCTGAGAAGTGGCAGATGGAGTTCAACCCAGATAAGTGTGAGGTGGTTCATTTTGGTAGGTCAAACATGATTGCAGAATATAGTATCAATGGTAAGACTCTTGGCAGTGTGGAGGATCAGCGGGATCTTGGGGTCCGAGTCCATAGGACACTCAAAGCTGCTGCGCAGGTTGACTCTGTGGTTAAGAAAGCATACAGTGCATTAACCTTCATCAATTGTATGTCACAAGTGCAGAGCAAGGGTGGACACAAACACGTTTTGTAGGGTTAACTAAATAGAGTTTATTAATAATTACAAGGAAAGTCATGACGCAAGGATAGAACAGAGAGAAATCAAGGAGAGAGCAAAGCGGAAGCAGGAATAAGCGTAATGGATTAGGACTCAGGCTCTGGACTTATGCTGGGACTCAGGATCTGGGCTAGGACTAGACTAAGAAAGCGGGACCTGGACTAGGAACAAGAAACTTGGAACAAGGACTCCGGGCCAGGGACTGGACAGGGACCCAGAACCTGGGTCTTGACTCGGGCTCGGACCCCGGATCTAGGTGAAGACAAGACATGGCAACAGGACCGGAAGTGGTTAGGCTACAGGATTGGACGTGGAACTCCTGCACAGGACGAGAACGCAAAGCTTTGACTTGGACTTGGAACTGGAACATGGATCTCAGGACCCAGACATGGACTTGATACTTGAACCTCGAAGCTTGGACTTGAGAAACAGGAACATGGAACACAGAGCCGGGACCCCTCCTTGGGAACAGGACGTAGGGCTGGGACTCATACACAGAATGCTGAGCCTGACGAGACGGTTCCCATCACAATGATAGACGGTTCTTTATCTGGTTACAAGTTTGCTCCAAGCTGCGGTGAGCTCTTGACTCACTCCGGCGGGTTAACTTTGACGGACCCGCTCTGGCAAGGGAAGGCGGCTTACTGGCACTTGCTCCGGCAAGGTGACTTTGGCTTGCACTAGCTTCGGTGACTTCGTTAATGCTCTCACGCCGAACAGCTGAAAGCCGGAGACTTATAAACTGCCGGTTCAGTTGAGAATAAATTGCCTTTAATCACTAAGCCTGAGGGACATGGGAAAACAGGGAATTAAAGGGAAACAATGAGTCAATGGTCCCAATTGTAACACAAAGGAAATTTAAAGGGAACACGATCTGGACCATGACATCGTGGGATTGAGTTTAGGAGTGAAGAGGTAATGTTGCAGCTATATAGGACCCTGGTCAGACCCCACTTGGAGTACTGTGTTCAGTTCTGGCCACCTCACTAAAGGAAGGATGTGGAAATCATAGAAGGGGTGCAGAGGAGATTTACAAGGATGTTGCCTGGATTGGGGAGCATGCCTTATGAGAATAAATTGAGTGAACTCGGGCTTTTCTGCTTGGGGTGATGGAGAGGTGACCTGATACAGGTGTATAAGATGATGAGAGGTATTGATCATGTGGATAGTCAGAGGCTTTTTCCCAGGGCTGAAATGGCTAGCATGAGAGGGCACAGTTTTAAGGCTCTTGGAAGTAGGTACAGAGGAGATGTCAGGGGTAAGTTTTTTACACCGAGAGTAGTGAGTGAGTGGAATGGGCTGCAGGCAATGGTGGTGGAGGCTGGTACGATAGGGTCTTTTAAGAGACTCCTGGATGGGTACATGGAGCTCAGAAAAATAGAGGGCGCTGGGTAACCCTAGATGATTTCTAAGGTAAGGACATGCTTGGCACAGCTTTGTGGGCTGCAGGGCCTGTATTGTACTGTAGGCTTTCTATGTTTCTAAGTTTCTATGTAACTCAGTCAGCTCCATCATGCGCACTGCCTCCCCAGTATCCAGGACATCTTCAATGACTGATGCCTCAAAAAGGCAGCATCTATTATTGAGGACTCCCATCACTCAGGGTATGTCTTCTGCCTGAAGAAGTGTTTTGGCCAGAAACGTCAACTGTTAATTCCCTTTCATATTTGCTGCCTGACCTCCTGAGTTTCCCCATAATTTTGTATGTGTTGCTTTGGATTTCCAGCATCTGCAGACTTTCTCGTGTTTATGACATGCCCTCTTCTCATCGGGGAGGAGGTACAGGAGCCTGAAGGCACACACTCAGTGATTCAGGAACTGCCTTTCCCCATCTGCCATTCAATTTCTGAATGGACATTGAGCCCATGAACACTTTCTCACTACTTTTTTTTTACTCTTTCTACACCACTTATTTAATTTAGCTTTATATATATTTACTGTGACTTACCGTTTATATTATTATGTATTGCAATGTTCTGCTGCCACAAACCAATAAATTTCATGACATATGCCAGCGACATTAAGCCTGATTCTGATTCTGATTCTAAATTCATAATCTCGAGATCAAGATTCATGATCTAGTTAAAAGTGGTAGTCTTCTTCCCCTAACAGACATCCTATTACTGAGAAAAGCTCCTTTAAAATCCAGATTAGTTTAATAAATTAGCTAGATTTTAAACTGCTTATTTGATGCTACTGGAATGAATGGATCTGAATTCATGGTGCCTATCCTGCCAAATGCTTAATGAGAGAATAGATAGATTTCTTTATTTGTCACATGTACGTTGAAACATCGAAACGTACAGTGAAATGCATCGTAAACACAGTGAGAATCTGCAGATGCTGGAAATCTAGAGTAACACACACACACACAGACACAAAATGCTGGTAGAACTCAGCAAGTCAGGCAGTATCTATGGAAAGGAATAAAGAACTGATGCTTTGGGCCCAGATCCTTCATCAGTGTCATCTGCGTCAATGACCAACATAGTCCGTGCATGTGCTGGGGACACCCAGCAAGTATCACCACACTTCTGATGCCAATATAGCATGCCCACAACTAACAAATCCTAATCAGTGTGTCTTTAGTGAATTTTAATCCCTATACCAGCAGCGGTGTTTGTGGGGAAGGTCTCAGCTGTAGAGACAACAGGGGTTCCCAACCTGGGTTACACAGACCCCTTGTTTAATGATGTTGGTCCTTGGCATAAAGAAGTTTGGGAACCCCTGCCATAAGGACCTTCTTCCCATCAAGTTCTCCCATTTTCAGTAATCCTGCACTAATCCCATTTTGTTCTGCTCACATCACCAGTTCAGATTCGGATTTATTTATCATCCCGACACCGAAAGACACTGTGAAATGCCTCATTTGTGTTAACAGCCAAGCATGAGCTGGGGGCAGCCCGCATGTGTCCACCCTATCTATGCTTCTTGTAATCATAGAGTGTTGGCTGTTTCAAACGGCGAGGAGGCTTGAACTGCCGGGGCAGTCGGTGCTGATTTATCTCACTGCTATATGTTAAGCAGCGCGTGTGGACTTTGCTTATCCGACCGTGTTTTCAAGGAGACTGGAAACACAAGGCGTGTGTTCCAATGTTCTAGCTCAGATTTATGTTCTGTCAGGAACCCAGTGGCTGAACCTTGCCTGTCTGGCGGCAGTGTGCGATAAAGCCAGCCCTTCCTCGCTGCTGCTTTATTGATGACTGCAGTGAATTTGTGGCTTAGTGGTTTATCCATTAGGTGAGCGTGTATGGCCGTGCTGCCTGCCGGTTGCCAGGGTCTGCGCCGTGCGTGCGGCCGGATGGCAGCGGCTTTTGTGTCTGGTCAGGTGCGCGTCCATATCAAGAGGTCGCCAATGCACCAACCACACAAAGATTCGACAACCCCCCACCCCCGCCACCCGTTGTCTGAAGTGAGACTTGGCCCTCCGTACAGACAGCGCGACTGTTCCTGAATACTGAGCACTCGCCTCCTGTTGTTTGTCCCCCAGCCTGTGTGTGGCTGCCGGACAGTTTGGGGCACAATAGTCTCGGCCCCTCCCCCACCCCCACCCCTGCCCCCGTCTAGACAGCCGGAGATAACAGACCATCTGAATGTGAAATCGGAGGGGGTGTTAGTGAAGGCAGCAGGCGCCCAACCTTTCACAGGAGGCTTTTAAATCTTCCTCTGATCTCGGGGAAGTCTTGGCAGCAGCCAGTTTCTTCACGGCCGGCTCCATCTGTGTGGGGCTCGGCAGCCAGAAACTGTTCATTGGGCGGGCAGCAGGCGGGCTTTTTGCTCCTAACATCTTCAGGTTCATCTCACACAATGCAAGAGCAAGGGCCTCTGGTGTAAGAAACACCCCCTCCTTTTCCCTTTCACTCGAATTGTCCCTCTCCCTGTCCCTACCAGCTTCCCCCTCCCTCTCTCACTCCCCATGTTGCATGCTTTCCCTTCCACTCCTCTCGTTCTCATCCAAAACCCTCCCTCCCTCCCCTCCCTGTCTCTCACTGCCTCCCCTCTGTCCACCAGCTTCCCGTTCCCACCCCACCTCCTCCCCTCCCTTCTCTTCCCCATCCCCTCTCTTCTCTCTTCCACACCCTCCCCTTCTTTTCCCTTCCCCTCTCTCCCCCTTTCCCCTTTCTTGTCACTCATTCCCCTCCGTCCCCTCCCACACTTCCTCCATTTCCACACCTCTCTCCACCTCCTTCCTCTACCCCTTTCCCTCCTCCTCCCCTCCCCCTCTCCCCCCTCAATTCCACCTACTCACTCACCTCCTCTCCCCTTCTCCATCCCCCCTCTCACCTCCCTCTCCCCTCACCCCTCTCCCACACTGTTCCTCTCCATCCCCTCCCCTCTCTTCTCTCTTTACCCTCCTCTTTCTTCTCTTTCTCTCTCCCTCCATCACTCCCTCCCTCTCCCCTCACCCCTCTCCCACACTGTTCCTCTCCATCCCCTCCCCTCTCTTCTCTCTCTCTCTCACACTCTCTCTCTCCCTCCATTCTTCTCTTTCTCACTCCCTTTCACTCTCTCCCTCCCTTTTGCTCCCTTTTTCTTTCTTTCTTTCCCTCCCTCACTGTCTCCCCTGAACCCACTCTTGCTCCAGAAGAAGATATTTGATATTCAAGGAATGCGGTGAAGAGTCATTGGACTGGTTCTGGAGATGCCGGTTTGCCTCATGAGCAGAGGTTGTGACCAGTCTGGGGCCATATCTCTATGGAGTTTATAGAGTTCTATAAAGGTTGCCCAGGGCTTGGGGAAGTAGCTTTTAAGCAGGACTGTAAAGAGTGCGAGTGAGAGAGAGGAGGGGAAGGGAGAGAGGCTCCTGCCATAGAGTAATAGAGCACAATAGGACAGTAACAGGCCCTTTGGCCCATCTAATCCATGTTGAACCATTAATCTGCCTAGTCCCATTGACGTGCACCTGGACCAGAGGCCTCCATACCACCCCTCCCCCCATTCGTGTACTTTCCAAATTTTTCTTGAATGTTGAAATCGAACCTGCATCCATCTCTTCCACTAGTAGCTTATTCCGCACTTTACCACCCTCTGAGTGAAGAAATTCCCCCTCATGTTCCCCTTAAACTTTTCACCTTTCGGCCTTAGTGTGGAAACAACTGCATATAAGCTGCATTCATTAGAGAAAAAAAATCTGAAGTTAAATATAAAAGTACAATTTTTACATGAAAGCACAATTAGAACAAAGTCCATATTAGTGCATTGTTATGAAAGGAAGCACAGAGTTGTTGTACATTGCTGTGTCTTTGGAAAGACGAAGCCTGTGAGAGCGTGGTACTCATTCAATACAGCATCAGACAGCCAGCCTCGTTCAGTTTCATTCTCACTCAGAACATCTCATGTGTACACCTGGTGGGCTGCAGCAAAAGAAACTGCAAAGGAAAATGATTGACATGGCCCAGAGCTTGGAGCTGTTTTTGGTCTTGACATTTTGATATTCAGATCTGAATGGCATTGCAGTGAGCAATTCTCCTGTGGTTCATAACGTTGCCTCGGTCCTTTAATCGGGTTCCTACCCTCTGGCTGAGTCCCTGATAGCACAGGCCTGGTTCTGTTTACTCTGGATGACATTTCTGTAACTGAAGGGCTCAGAGTTCTGCTCATGACAGAAAGCTCTGTCGGAAAGGGGCAGATCGCACATGGGATGGGATAGATCTCTCTCCCTCTCCCTATTCCTTTCCCCCTCCCTCTCCCTACACTCCATCCCGCTCTCCTCCTTCTCCCCTCCCTATCCCCCACTCCCTCTCCTTCCCTGTCTCACTCCCTCTCCTTCTCTCTCCCGCTCCGTTTCCCTGAATTTCTCTGAGTCAGTTCAAGATTCTCTTTGGTATCTGACTGGAGATAGGATATGTACTGTAAGTGTACATCAAATTGGCATTAGGCATTTGTAGATCAATAAGTTTTCAGAAATTTGCAAACCTTCTCTCTAACTCTGACCACCCAGGGGATTGCTTAAATTCTTCTTGTTGCACAGGAGCCGGCATTAAATCCAAGTTCTGCTACTTTATTCTCACTCAGATGATTTGTCTGCCACCCACCTACACCAGAAGGTAATTTACAGCGATCAATTAATCAACTACATGCCTTGGGATAAGGGAGGAAATTGAAGCACCCAGAAGAACCCATGTTGTCAAAGATAGATAGGGCCATAAAGAGAGCTTTTGATACATTGACCTTCATAAATGAAAGTATTGAGCATGGGAGTTGTGATGTTATGTTGAAGTGTATAAGATCTTGCTGAGACTGAATCTGGAGTATCCTTCCTATAGGAAGGTTACCAGAAAGATAGAAAGAGTGCAAAGTAATTCACCAGGATGTTGCTGGGACTTGGGGACCTGAGTTACTGGGAAAGGTTAAATAGGTTAGGAGTTTATTCCCTGGAGCGTATGAAAATGAGAGGAGGTTTGATGGCGGTATACAGAAATAAGTGGGGTATGGATAGGGAAAATGCAATCAGGCTTTTTCCACTGAGGTTGGGTGACACTAGAACTAGAGGTCATAGGTTAAATGTGAAACGCAAAGTGTCTAAGGGAAACATGAGATGGAACTTTTTCATTCAGAGGGTGGTGAGAGTGTGAAACAAGCTGCCAATGGAAATAATGGATGTAGATTCATTTTCAGCATCTAAGAGAAGTGTACACGGATGGGAGACGAATGGTGGGCTATGGACTGGGTGCAGGTCAATGAGAATAGACAGAATAAGAGTTTGACACAGACTAGATGAGCTGAAGGGCCTGGTTATCTGCTGTTGTATTCTTTGACTCCACAGATAGCAACCAATATAGGAAATCATTCCCGGACACTTGAAGCTGTGAGTCAATAATACTAACTGCTCTATCACCTCCCCATTCTTTATTGCTGCTAACTCTATAACTATTAACACTGATGAAATGCATATGTAAGCACACTTTATCCAGCAACCCACCCATTACCTGGTGACTGTTGATGCAGAGGTGTTGCAAGTCAGTGAGCAAGACAAGTAGAAAAGCAACCAATATTTTCAAGAAATTGTTCATTTCTCTGTAGTACACCAAATAGATTGTACAGATAAGAGAGAATCTGCAGATGCTGGAAATCCAAGCAACACACACAAAATGCTGGGGGAACTCAGCAGGTCAGACAGCATCTATTGAAATAAGTACAGCCGACATTTTGGGCTGAGATCCTTCGGAGAAAAAAAGATAAGGAGTAGATTTAAAAAAGTGAGAGAGAGAGAGAAACACGAGGTGATAGGTGAAACCAGGAGGGGGAGGGATGAAGTAAAGAGCTGGGAAGTTGATTGGAGAAAGAGATACAGGACTGGAGAAGAGCGAGTCTGCTAGGAGAGGACAGAAGGCCATGGAAGAAAGAGAAGGTGGGAGGAGTAGCAGAGGGAGGTGAATGGCAAGCAAGGAGATAGGTGAGAAGGGGTAAAGGGGGTGGGGGATGGTGAAGGAGAGGTTGTTGAGGTGCATTACCAGAAGTTTGAGAAGTTGATATTCATCCCATCAGGTTGGAGACTACCCAGATGGAATATAAAGTGTTGTTCCTCCAACCTGAGTGTGGCCGCATCTCAACAGTAGAGGCCATGGATGGACATATTGGAACGGCAATGGGAAGTGGAATTAAGTGGGTGGCCACAGGGAGATCCTGCTTCTTCTGGCAGATGGAACATAGGAGCATGATGAAATGGTCTCCAAATCTACGCCAGGTCTCACCGATATAGAGGAGGACACACTGGGAGCACCAGACACAGATTACGACCCCAACAGACTCACAGGTGAAGTGTCGCCTCACCTGGAAGGATTGTTTGGGGTCCTGAGTGGTAGTGAGGGGGGAGGTATAGGGAAAGGTATAGCACTTGTTAAACTTGCAAGGATAAGTGCCAGGAGGGATATCAGTGGTTAAGAATGACTGGACAAGAGAATTACATAGGGAGCGATCCCTGCAGGAAGCAGGAAGTTGGGGGGGGGGAGGGAAAGTTGTGCTTGGTGGTGGGATCCTATTGCAGATGGTGGAAGTTCTGGAGAATTATATGTTGGACCCGGAGGCTGGTGGGGTGGTAGATAAGGACAAGAGGAACCCTATCTCTAGTAGGGTGGCAGAAGGATGGGGTAAAAGCAGACGTGTGTGAAGTGGAAGAAATTTGCCAAGACTGCACAGTCTTGGCGAATGCATGCAAGTTTTATTCTGGAGAGGCTGAACAAACAAGATTACGTAGGTTACATGGCTCAGAAACAGGCCATTCGATACAACTAATCGATGCTAGCAATCATGATCCTCCCACGTTTCCTCCTCTTAACCTAGTAGTGTTGTCCTCTATTTCCTCCTCCTTCATTTCCTTTCCCAACCTAACCCTAAATAGATCCATAAAAATTAAAGATTAGCTTTATTTGTCTCATGTACTTTGAAACATACCGTGAAATGTGTCATTTGAGTTGGTGCTGAAGAAGGCAATACAATGTTAGCATTAATCTCAAGAGGTCTAGATTACAAGAGCAGGGCTGTGATGCTGAGGCTTTATAAGGCACTGGTGAGACCTTACCTTGAGTATTGTGAACAGTTTTGGGCTCCTTATCTAAGAAAAGATGTGTTGGCATTGGAGAGTGTTCAGAGGAGGTTCACAAGGATGATTCCAGGAATGAGAGGGTTATACAAGGAACGTTTCATGGCTCTGGGCCTGTACTCATTGGAATTTAGAAGGATGCAGGGGGATCTCATTGAAACCTTTCAAATGTTGAAAGGCCTAGACAGAGTAGATATGGAAAGGATATTTCCCATGGTGGGGGATTCAAGGACAAGAGGGCACAGCCTCAGGATAGAGGGACATCCATTTAAAACAGAGATGCAGAGAAATTTCTTTCACCAGTAGGTGGTGAAGTTGTGGAATTTGTTACTACAGCAGATGTGGAGGCCAGGTTGTTGGGTGTATTTAAGGTGGAGATTGATAGGTCGTTGACTGGCCACAGCATCAAAGGTTATGGGGAGAAGGCTAGGGAGTGGGGCTGAGGAGGGGAAAAAGGATCAGCCATGATTGAATGGCAAATACCCTAATTCTGCTCTTATGTCTTATAGACTTATAGTCTTAAGGTCTTACCTGTGTCAATGACTAACCATATTGCCTGTGAAATATGTTGTTCTGGGGAAGCAGTAGAGTGCAAAACAATAAAAATTAGCATCAACTATAACGTAAATAAATAGAGCAGAAGAGAAGGAATAATCATGTACGGTGTATGGACGAAACAGAAGTCTGTTGGCAGAGGGGAAGAAAGTATTCCCGAACCATTGGGTATGAGTCTTCAGGCTCTTGGACCTCCACCATGATGATAGTACAGAGAAGTGGTATGTGCTAGGTAGCGAGGGTCCTTTGTGATGGATGCTGCCTGCTTGAGGCATTTTCTCTTGTCTACACACGGTCCACATCCATCCATACTCTGTATTTGAGTATGACTATCTAAAATCCTGCTAAAAGCCACTAACATATCTGTTTCCAACACCATGCCTGACAGTATGTTTCAGGCACCTCCCACTCTCTGAACTTTAGTCATTTGTTCAAGCCTTTTGTCACTTCTCTTGTGTCCGCTTATGTTTCTTGATTTAAATTCTTCCTCAAAATATCCTTGAGAGGTTTCAAAAGGTTAAAGGAATGCTATATAGGTAAATGCTGTTAATTCTGTAGAGGCCTTGTATTGAACACAGAACCCATTCCCTCCCCCATATTTCCAAGTGACCGCAAGATGTGCACTTGCTTGAGGATAAATATAAGGATTTTATTTAGATAAGTATTGATTCAAACCCCAAGAGCAGCAAAGCTATGCATTATGCACTCATCAATTATAGTTTAGCTCACAGAAGATCAAATTGCCAATTAAATTAACTTCCACCCCCACATCCCACTTTCGGCACAGCTGAGGTCTGGTGAACTATCCCAAGCCAACCACTAAAGGCAAGCCATTATTTGGAATTAGTTGTGAAATAACTGCAAGTATATGCACAGGTTGTCATCTGTCAGAGATGGAACAAGATCAATTCTTTCTTAATATGGGTAAGTGTAGACAGGGGAGAGGAACAAAAGGTTCCTCTCTTAAGTATCTGAACCACTAAAAGTTAGTTTAGTTACTTCACACTGGTTAGCAAGGCCATTATAAGAAAAAAAAATCAACCATTCAAGGGGAATAGAACAAAATTATGCTAAACCTGTGCCAAACCTTGATTAGATTACGCAGAAAGTATTCCACACAGTTCCAGAGTCAGAATCAGGTTTAATATCAGTGGCATGTGCCATGAAATTTGTTGTTTTGCAGCACACAAGTGCAATACATAATAAATACAACTATAAATTACTAAATATATAATTAAATAAGTAGAGAGAAAGGAGATCAAACAAAAGTAGTGTGGTAGTGTTCATAGGTTTATTGTCTATTTAGAAATCTCATGGCAGGGCGGGGTAGTTCTTGAAATGTGGAGAGTGTGTCTTCAGGCTGCTGTACCTCCTCCTTGATGGTCGCAATGAGAAGAGGGCATGATGGGGGTCCTTATGATCATTTTGGCTTTTTGAGGCATTGCCTTCTGAAGATATTCTTGATGCTGGGGGTTGGGGAGGTGAAGGGGCGTTAGTACCCATTATGGAGCTGGGTGAGTTTGCAACTTTCTGCAGCTTTTACTGATCCTTTTCTTGTAAACTCTCTTTTATTAACAGCCAAGAGATTCATCCAAAGTATAGAGGTGTATAAAGTGATAAGAAGCATAGAGTAGACAGCCAGGGACTTTATCCCAGGTTGAAAATGGCAATTATGCAAGGGCATAATTTTAAGATATTTGGAGGAAAGCGAAGGGGGGTATGTCAGGGGTAGGACCTCCTTACACAGAGTGTGGAGGGTGTGTAGAATATACTCTTCGGAGTGGTGCTAGAGATACATTAGGAGCACTGAAAAGACTCTTAGATAGGCATATGGATGATAGTAAAGAAGGGATGGGTTAGATTGATCTTGCAGCAGGCACAACATTGTGGACTGAAGGGGCTGTACTATGCTGTACTATTCTATGTTCTATGATATAGAGGAACTGCAGAGAGCACAGAGAAGATTTACGAGAGTGATCTAAAGAATTGGAGAGTGTATATATCAGCAAGGGATGAACAGATTATGTTTATCTTCATTTAAAATAAGAAGGCAGCTGAGGGGTGACTTAACTGAGGTCTTTGAAATGACAAAGAGCTTTCTTAAAGTGGATCAGTGAGAAATTCTTGGGAAGAACAGAACCACAGACTGCCTAAAAAAAGACAGTTAACGAGAAATCCAAAAGAGAACCCAGGAAATAAAATAATCTTCATTACCCAGGGAAGGGAAGAACAGCTCCTATAGGATGTGGTTGAGGTTGACTAGAGACACAGTAGTGTAGCAGTTATCACAATACCTTACAATGTCAGGAATCATGAATTGAGGTTCAATTCCGGCATCTACAGAATCTTGTGTTCCTGGTTTTTTATGTTGCTTTTCTCCGACAGGGCTGCAGCCCTTCAGTATCACACCAAAGTGTGACATGGAGTGGGTTGGTAAGCTGACTCAGAGTTGAAAGTGCCATTTGCCATGTCAAGGTAACACCATTACAGCCTCCCAAACACTTTATGGATACATTAAAGTGGAAATGTTAGTGTTGTTGATGCATTGTGAGGAAATGTATTAACCTGAATTTAGAATGAATGTAAAGAATGACATGTTCTAATTGTATATATTATGAATAAACTATATAATTGTCCTCATAGCTCTTGCTGAATTAACCTTTGCAAATCCTACCTTCCTGATCTGCAAGGGTGGATTTATATCGTTGGAAAGAAGGAGGATGAGAGGTGACTTGATAAAAGTGCTCAAGATGAAAAGAGGCATGGATGGAATGGACAGCCAGAGCTTTCTTCTCAGGGTGGAAATGGGTAGTACAAGGGGGTATTATTTAAGTTGATTAGATGATAGTATCGGGGTGGGGGTGTCAGAGGTAGTTTTTTACACAGAGCTGGATGAATTTGCAACTTTCTGTATGGAATGTGCTGCTAGGGTTGGTGGTTGAGGCAGATACATTAGGGATAATTAAGGACTTAATTTAATTAGGGACTTAGATTAATGCAATGATGGAAGAAAAATACAAGGTTATTTGGGAAGTAAGGATTAGATTGATCTTGGAGTAGGGTAAAGGGTTTGCATCATGACCCAAAAGGCCTTTACTGTGCCATAATGTTCTATGTTCTCTGTTCTATCATCACCCCAGCTCCAATTCTCTGTGATCTTGCCTCTTGGTGACTAACTCATGGATTTAAGTCCAATTCAAAACATTGAAAGACAAAATTTCAGGATGATATATCTTGTAATGTAAATCTCTTGTGTTTAAAAAAACTGTCATGTACGAGATCTTGCCCTATGCCAAATTAACTTACATTTCCCAGCAGTTAACACATTTCAAAAGTCATTTTGGCTATATAGGAGTAAGCGCTGGCATGGAAATACAAAATACAAATCCATACTTAAAATTGGGTAAAGAATATATGCTTGGTTTCCCACCATGACAAGCATCCCCCCCCCCCAGCTCACAATTATTGGGTGCTTGCCTACATAGGTTGGAGTATTGAGTATAAGTCAGGAAACCATGCTTCAGCTGTATAAATCTTCAGTTAGGCTGCATTTGGAGAGTGCAATTCTGCTCACACAATTAGAGGGAAGGATGTGGAGGTTTTGAATAGGGTTCAGAAGAGATTTACCTCAATGCTCCCTTGATTAGAGGAGCTATAAGGAGAAGCTAGACAATTGGGTTGTTTTCTCTGTAGTGTCAGAGGCTAAATGGTCACCTGATAGATGTTTATAAAATAATGAGAGGCATAGACAGAGTAGATAGAATCTTTTTCACTGTATAGAAGTACCAAATACTAGAGGGCATGCACTTAAGCTGGGGGGGGGGGTACATTTTCTTCTTATTCAGAGAGTGTTAGGTGCCTAGAATATGCTGCTAGGAGTCGTGGTGGAAGCAGGTACAGCAGTCCTACTTAACAGGCTGTTATATTACGTGAATATGCAGTGAATGGTGGAATATCGATCGAGTGCAGCCAGAAAAGTTTGAATATGACATCGGATTGAGCACAGAAGGGGTGTGGTTTCATGGAAACGCAAAAAAATGCACGTCTGGCCTGATGAATGGACTGGACCTGAAACGTCGACTGTCAATTTCCCTCTATAGATGTTGCCTGACCCACGGATTTTGCACATGGCTGTACTATTTTATTCTATTTTATTTAATTTAGAGGTATAGCATGATAACAGGCCCTTCTGGCCCAACGAGCTCTCGGTACCCAATTACATCTGTGTGACCACTTAAATTACCAACCCGAATGTCTTTAATATGTTGGGGGGGAGGACTGGAACACCGGGAGAAAATCCACGCAGTCACAGATGAATGCATAAACTCCTTACAGAAAGAGGTGGAAATTGAACCAGAACTATTGGTTGCTGTAAAGCGTTACCCGCTATGCTGCCGTAACTAATGCTTCAAGGCTGGTGCACTTGTTCCTACTTCCAAACAAGCAATGCAATAAAGTAGGAGGCAATACACACACACTTGACATCCTAGGTAAGGAGGCATCGGCCATGTAATATTACACTGAATATTTTGTTTGCCTAGTCAATTAAAAGTGCTTAATTGTTACAAAGTGCTTCATTGATGGGACCCACTGCATAGAGGTAAAACGGGACACAAGTGTTTCTAAGGCTAGCACACACTCAACGGGATGTTGTGGGCGTTTTTCTCCACAAAGCCCAGTACATGTTGAGATGGTAATTGCCATTAAAATACTATGAAAAGCTACAGGCACTCTGCAGAAATTGCGAGGGAAATGAAAATTGCACTGGACTGCAGGGCATTTCAGCACCGCGGACAGCTCCAGTTGACATCGATCCTTGTAAATTAATCCGTGGCGCAAAACTGCCCCCAAACCACAGAAATTGCCGCCAAAGGTATCAGTTAACAGCAACATCTCCGCCCTTCTTCCGCATTAATACTGTACTTCAGGGGCAAGCCTTAAAGAGGCATCTCCCGCTAATGTGAAACTCTCAGCTGGTGGAACCAGTTTTTTTTTGTAACGGAGGGTGGGGTATTGATTTAGATTTCCTGATATCGTGTTCAGATTTATTTATCAGATGCACAACGAAACATATAGTGAAATGCGTCATACGCCCTCAACAACCAACACACCCAAGGATGTGCTGGGGGTAGCCCACAAGTGTCGAAACACACTCGGGCACCAATGTAGCATGCCCACCATGCTCTGCAGCACATAGCAACAACAGCAATAAAGTTCCGGTCCTCCAGTGCAGTCACATCCTTCTATAGTGCGACCACAATTGTAGCAGGTACTCCTATTGTAGCTTGTTGCTGTCATGTTGAGCACTGTGATTTCCCTGCTTTTAAGTTGGATGCCACAGCTAATGAATATATGTATCCTATATAGCTTCCCATCTCCCTTATTCCTTCAGGGCTCCTTGCTCATGTACACCAAGGCCCCCCTTTTCCTCGGCAATTCGCAGGATCCTAGTTGTATCTATATCCTCACTATTTTAGTATTCTCAAAATAAATCACCTCAAATTCTAAAGAATTAATTTCATCTGTCATCACTCTGATTATCTTACTGAGTAATCAGTATCATTTTGCAATGAGCATCATCTTTCTCACTATCAGCAATGCAACCAATCATTAAATCTTTTCAAATTTACTAATATTACTCTTACTAATACCTCACTCACAATGTACTTAACAAACGGCAAAGATCCCAGCACCAGTCACCCTGATACATCAGTGATCACAGGCTTAACAGCTCAGCAGGTCGAGCAGCATCCCTGGGAGGAAAGGAACTATCAGTGTTTCAGGTTGAAACACTGCATCAGCATCTCCAGTGTGTCTCCACTGACCACAGGCTTCCTATTGTCAAGACAACCCTCCACCTATCACCAAACTACTGTATGATTCAGTTTGCCAAGCCACTCTGGATTCCATGGGCCTTTACCATTTTGACCAGTATTTCATATTGGATACTGTATTGTCAAAGGTGTTATTTATATCAATGAAAATTACACCAACCATGTTATCCTCATCAGCACGTCTTTAAAAAATTCAAAGGAGCTAGACAGACAAGGTGTTGCCATAACTAAGGCATAGTTTAATCCTATCCCTTGCATTTCTTCCAATAATTTCCTTGCCACTGATGCCAGACACACCACCCTGTAGGTATTACTGATCATTTTCTTGGATAAAGACACTGCATCTGCCATCCTCTATTTATCTGGTACCTCTTAGAACATAGAGAATATTGCAGTAGAGTACAGTTGCTTCAGCTCACAATGTTGTGCCGACCTTTCAACCCACTCTAAGATCAATCTAATCCTTCCTCTTACACAGCCCTCCCTTTTTCTATCATTCATGCACCTACCTAAGAGTCTCTTAAATGTCCTTAATGTATCTGCCTCCATCACCACCTTTCAGCTCATTCCACCCACCCACCACTCTTTGTGTTAAAAACTTGTCTCTGGCAAACACCCCTGTACTTCCTTCCAATCACCTTAAAATTATGCCTCCTCATAATAGCGATTTTTCTGCCCTGGGAGAAAGTGTCTGGGTGTCCACCTACTTCATATTAATGCTGAATTATCTGTCTCTCTGTGCCAGTAGGAGTCCAATATTGCATCAGCTCCTGCTACAATTTCAGAATTTTGACAGCACTCTGGAAATGTGGGAGTGCTGTCTGATTCACGCTTAAGGTGCTCAGAACTGGAGTGGATGGTGCACCTTTCAATAGCCCGTGTCACGGAACTAATACTCAGAGGATCCAAAGATGTGACTTTGAATCCCACACAGCTGGTGAAATTTAAATTCAAGGAATCAAATTAATCTGGACTTTAGGAACATAAGCAGTTTCTTTGCAAAAGCATCGTATTGTTGAGTAAAATCTCATCTGTTTAACTAAAGTACTTTGGGAAAGGAGGTTCAGTATCGTTTCCCCGACACACCAAAATGAACACAGAACATGTCAATGCTGAGAGTGATGCTGTCCTGATGAAGAATCCTGGCCTGAAAAATGAACTGTTTATTCCCTTATTTAGATGCTGCCTGACCTGCTGAGTTCCGCCAGTATTTTGCGTGTATTGCTGTGGATTTCCAGCATCTGCAAAATCTCTTTCGTTTACTCTCTAATATTTGATATTTTTACCCTGGGAGATGATTCAATCTATAGGACTTTATTAATGAACAATATGCACTGTGAAGTTATCCACTTTGGTGGCAAAAATAGGAAAACAGATTATTATCTAAATGGTGGCCGATTAGGAAAAGGGGAGGTGCAACGAGACCTGGGTGTCATTATACACCAGTCATTGAAAGTGGGCATGCAGGTACAGCAGGCAGTGAAAAAGGCGAATGGTTTGCTGGCATTTATAGCAAGAGGATTCGAGTACAGGAGCAGGGAGATACTACTGCAGTTGTACAAGGCCTTGGTGAGACCACACCTGGAGTATTGTGTGCAGTTTTGGTCCCCTAATCTGAGGAAAGACATCCTTGCCATAGAGGGAGTACAAAGAAGGTTCACCAGATTGATTCCTGGGATGGCAGGACTTTCATATGAAGAAAGACTGGATGAACTGGGCTTGTACTGGTTGGAATTTAGAAGATTGAGGGGGGATCTGATTGAAACGTGTAAAATCCTAAAGGGATTGGACAGGCTAGATGCAGGAAGATTGTCTCCGATGTTGGGGAAGTCCAGAACAAGGGGTCACAGTTTGAGGTTAAAGGGAAGCATTTTAGGACCGAGATTAGGAAAAACTTCTTCACACAGAGAGTGGTGAATCTGTGGAATTCTCTGCCACAGGAAACAGTTGAGGCCAGTTCATTGGCTATATTTAAGAGGGAGTTAGATATGGCCCTTGTGGCTACGGGGATCAGGGGGTATGGAGGGAAGGCTGGGGCGGGGTTCTGAGTTGGATGATCAGCCATGATCATAATAAATGGCGGTGCAGGCTCGAAGGGCTGAATGGCCTACTCCTGCACCTATTTTCTATGTTTCTATGTTTCTATGTCCTTACATTAGAATAAATTTAGGTATTAAAATGATGTCCACATGAGCAGTCTGAATTAAGAAAAGCAGGATTTGAAGAAAAGATATGTTTTTTTGAAATTTGTAGGTTTGATAAAAAGATGATTAATGTCACAGTTAATGGGCATATCCCCACACACCGAACAAGGGCTTCAAATGAAGAGGGGAAAAGTGACAAACAAGGAACCAGTATGATAGAGTGAAGAATGAGCCAGCAGGTTTACAAGTAGATGATGTAAAATGTAGTATGAATATAAGGAAGGACAAGCCAATGACTGGGTACAAAAACAGACAGTGCAAAGAGTTAAGTTGTACCACAGAGGCAAAATTCATAAGGGCAAAGAATGCAGAACAGAAGATGCTGTATTTAAATGCATGTATCATTCAGAATAAGGTGGACAAACTCATAGCACAATTAGAGATTAGTCAGTTTGATATCATGGGCATCACAGAGTTGTGGCTGAAAGAAGGTCATAGTTGGGCGTTTAACACCAAAGGATGTACTTTGTATTAAAAGGACAGGCAGGAAGCCATAGCCGGCAGTGTGTCTGTATTGGTAAGAGATGGAATTACATCTTTAGAAAGAGGTGACACAGGGTCAGAGAATGTTGGATCTTTGTGGGTGGAGTTAAGAAACTGTAAAGGGAAAAAAAACATTATTGGAGTCATATATAGGCCTCCAAATAGTAGCCAAGGTGTGGGGTTGAGATTGCAAAAGGAGCTGGAAAAGGCATATAATAAGGGTAATGTCATCATTGTAATGGGCAACTTCAATATTGCAAGGGGATTGAGAAAATCAAGTTGTTGTCAGATAGCAAGAGGGGGAGTTTGTTGAATGCCTACAAGATGGCTTTTTAGAGCAGCTTGTGCTCGAGCCGACTTGGGGGAAAGGCTATCTTAGACTGAGTGTTGTGTAATATCCCAGCTCTTATTAGGGAGCTTAACGTAAAGAACCTTTAGGAGGCACTGATCATAATATGATTGAACTTATACTGCAATATTAGAGGGAGAAGCAGAAGTCACATGTATCAGTATCACAATGAAATAAAGAGAGGAACTTTCCCAGGTGGATTGGAGGAGGATACTGGTGAGGACGAAGGCAGAACAAAATGGCTGAAGTTTCTGGGAATAGTTCACAAGGCACAGGATAGATATGTCCCAAAGAAGAAGTTGTTCTTAAATGGCAGGGTAGGCAACCATGGCTGACAAGGGGAGTTAGGGACCGTATAAAAGCCAAGGATAAGATACCAAAAGTGAATGGGAAGTTGGATGATGGGGAAGCTTTTAAAATCCAACAAAAGGCAATGATAAAAGCTCTAAGAAGGGAAAATATGAAACACGAGGTGCAATCTTGCCGATAATATAAAACAGGACACTAAACATTTATTCAGTTATATAAAGAATAAAATGGGGGTGAGAATTGATATTGGACCACCAGAACATTATGTTGAGGTAGTAATGGGGGACAAAGAACTTAATAAGTACTTTACTTCAGTCTTTACTGTGAAAGAATTTTCACAGTAAAGACTAGTAGTCTGCCAAAGGTCTGTGAGTGTCAGGGAACAAGAGTGAGTGTCATTGCTATTACAAAGGAAAAAGTGCAAGGCAAACTGAAAGGTGGATAAGTCACCTGGACCAGATGGAATACATCCTGGATTCCTGAAAGAGGTTGCTGAAGACATATGCATTGGTCATTATCTTTTAAAAATCACTTGATTCTGGCATGGTCCTAGAGGACTGAAAAACTGCAAACGTTACTCCACTCTTTAAGAAGGGATTATAGGCCAGTTATCCTAACCTCACTGGTTTGTAAAGTATTGGAGTCCATTATTAAGGGAGAGGTTTCTGGGTACTTGGAGAATAATGATAAAATAAATCAAAGTCAGCATGGTTTCTGTCAAGGGAAATTTTACCTAACAAATCTATTGGAATTCTTTGAAGAAATAACAAGCAGGGTGGACAAAGGAGGGGTAGTGGATGTCATCTACTTAGATTTTCAGAAGGCATTTGATAAGGTGCTTCGCATGAGGCTGCGTAACAAGATAAAATCCTATGGTGTTACAGGAAAGATACTGGCATGGATAGAGGAATGGAAGACAAGCAGGAGTCAGTGAATGGGAATGAAGGGGGCCTTCTCTGGTTGGCTGCCAGTGACTAGAGGTGTTCCTCAGGGGTCAGTATTGTGATTGCTCCTTTTCACATTGTTTGTCAATGATTTAGTTAGTCAAATTGATGGCTTCGTGGCAAAGTTTGCAAATGATATGAAGACAGTTGGAGGGTAGGTAGTGCGATTGCAGAAGGACTTGGACAAGTTGGAAGAATGGGCAAAAATGTAGCTGATGGAATACAGTTCTGGGAAATGGATGATAATGTATTTTAGTAAAAGGAACAATAGTACAGACTATTATCTAAATGGGGAGAAAATTCAAACATAAAAGATGTAAAGGGACTTTGGAGTCCTTGTGCAAGACTCCCAGAAAGTTAATTCACAGTCTGTGACAAAGAAGGCAAATGCAATGTTGGCATTTATTTCAAGGAGAATAGAATGTCAAAACAAGCAGATAATGCTGACGCTTTATAAAGCCCAGTTTATACTTCTGCGTCAAATGTACGCCGTAGGTACCGCATACCGGATGCCATAAACTACGCCGTAGGGTGACGTGCACCTCCCTAACAACTGTGATTGGTCTGTTTGGTAGCGTTGCATTTCTGGTTGCTTTTCTCTGCCATGTCTGTACACTGATGTGAAATAAATGGTTGGAGACGATGAACCAAATCATCAAATCTATCTGCCAACATCCGAAAATATTTAAAACGCATTTCCTCGTCCATGTCTCTCACGAAGAAACTCAACACGGTGGCATAGAAACCCCACCGCCAACTAACGTTTTGGCGGTGAATTGCAGAGCGATACAGACACAACTGCGCATGCTCACTACGGCGTAGGGCTACGCAAAATTATAAATCAGGCCTACAGCATAGGCTACGGCGTAGCCCATATGCACAAGTATAAATCAGCCTTCAGACACTAGTTAGACTGCACTTGGAGTATTGTCAACTGTTTTGGGCTGCTTATCTTAGAAAGGATGTGTTGTTATTGGAGAGAATCCAGAGGAGGTTTGCGAGGACGATTCTGGGAATGAAGTGATCAACATATGAGGAGCGTTCAGTAGCTCTGGGCCTGTGCTCACTGGAATTTAGAAGAATGCGTGGGATTCTGATTGAAATCTACTGAATGTTGAATGGACTAGAAAAGGTTTAAGTGGAGAGGATGTTTCCTCTCATGGGGGTATCCAGAACTAGAGGGCACAGTCTAAAAATCGAGGGGTGATCTTTTAGAACAGAAGTAAGAAGGAATTTTTTTAGCCAAAGAGTGGTAAATCTGTGGAATGCTCTGTCACAATCTGCGGTGGAGGCGAAGTCTGTGGGTACATTTAAAATAGAAGTTAATAGACTCCTGAATGGTCTGGGCATCCGGAGATATGATCAGAGGGCAGGTATATGGGGTTGAATGGGATCTTGGATCAGCCGTCATGAAATGGTGGAGCAGACTCAATGGGCTGAATGGCCTAATTCTGTTCCTATGTCTTAGGGTCTTTTGGTAAGAAAAATAGAGCCTAATATTTGGCATGATTTCAGCCTAATAAGTTTTTTTGTACAGCGGCTGAAGAGGTTTGATCTCCTGGGTTCACTGAGCACAGAAATATCAAGCAGATGATGTAGCTTATTCCAATAGTTTCCAAAGAAAGACATTCTTGCATATCATTAGCTTTACATAACCTCCGAATGAGCAGAGTGATTTATCGCCAGTGTGGTAGCTTTGGTTTTTAGTGCAGCCTTTTAAGTAGTGCAGGAATCACCACAGCCAATTTATCGTTCATCTTTGCTGTGTTGCTGTGGACGATGGAGTCAAACATTGTACTGGGTAAGGACAGCACACTCCCTTCCTGAGAGAGATCAGAATCAGAATCAAAATTGGATTTATTATCACTGAATCAGATGACATGAAATCTGTTATTCTGTGGCAGCAGTACCATGCAAAGTTATAAAATTAAATAAACAACAAAATAAATACATAAATGCAAAGTGCATAATGAGGTTGTGTTCAGAAATCTGATGGCCGAGGGGAGGAAGTTTTCCTAACGCTTTGAGTATGTGTCTTCAGGCTGCTGCCCCTCCTCCCGGATTGTAGTAATGAGAAAAGGGCTGGTCTCGGGTGGCGAGTGTCCTTAGTTATGGATTCCACTTCTTGAGGGTCTGCCTCAGAAGATGTGGGGAGGGTTATGCTGTACCATAAACCTGTTGGAATTTTATGATGTTCCAGGTTCATTAAAAAGCTCTGATGTAGATTCCCTGTTTCCCATGGTGCCATTCAGACCAAAACCCGTGGATCAGTACTCCAGCTCACAGGATGCTGGTTTAGCATCTTCACTATAGTTACCATAGCCCATGGTTTGAAAGGACATGACAATCTGATTTCTAATGCCTAAAGAATGTGCACTCAACACTTGAATAATTTCTCATGAATATACGCATGAGTAGTGGTCTTCCACACACACGCACACTCTCTCCCTTTCCTCTCCCTCTCTCACTCCCATTCTCCCTCTCTACCTCTCTCCTCTCACCCTCTATCTCTTTCCCTCTCCCCCACTCTCCCTCTCTTCCTCACCCCCTCATCCTTCCCAACTATGCTCTCTCCTTTCCACCCTCTCCCTCTCTCCCTCCTTCCCTCCCTCCCTCCCTCCTACCCTCCTTCTCCCCCTCACCCTTTCCCTCTCTCCCTCCCTCTCTCTCTCCCTCTCCCTCTCTCTCTCCTTCACCATTTCCCTCTCACATTCTGCCCCTTTCCCTCTCTCCCACTTTCTTTCTTTCTCCATCTTTCCCCTCCGTCACTCACTCTTGCCCTCTGCCCACCTCCCTCCCTCCCATCCTCGCCTCCCTTCCTCTCCTCTCTAGTCCTTTCCAACCTTTGCCATCCCTTCTCTTCATCCCATTCCCCTCCTTCTCCAACTCTCCCTCTCTCTACCTAGCCCCCTCTCCCCATCCCTCTCCATCCCTCTCAATCCCTCTTTCTCTCACCTTCTCTCTTCCTCCATCTCTCTTTCTCTTCCCTATTCCCATCTCTCCCATTTCCAGTCTCCCTCTCCATCCGCCCCTTTCCCATATCTCCCTCACACCTTCCATATCACAATCCCTCCTTCCCTCCCTCTCTCCCTTACACCATCTCTCTCCTTCCTTTTCCCTCCCTCGCTCACAAAATTGCCCTCTCACCATTTCCCTATATCACTCTACATCTCAAAATCTCTTTCTCTCCCTCTCCCCATCTATATCCCTCTCCTATTCTATCCTGCTCCCCACTCTCTCCCTCTCTCTGCCTTCACATTCTCTTTCTCTGTCTCCCTCTCCCTTTTTCCCTGTCTTCCAATTTCTCTTTCTATCCCTCCCACCCTTTCCCCCTTTCTCCATCTTTCACATTGCTTTTCTCCCTCTTTCCTTTTCTTCTTTTCTCCCTCTTCCAATCTCCCCAACGTCCACTTGCTCTCTATCACACTCTCTCACCTTCTTTCCCTCGGTGCCCCCTCTCTCCCTCCCTCCATCTCTCCCCTCTCCACCTCACCGCGTAACTCCCTCTACGCTCTGCATCCCTCCCTACCTCTCAACCACTGTCCCTCCCTCTCTCCCCCTCTTCTTGCATCTCCCCTTTTCTCCTCTCCCCTGTCACTTCCTCCCTCCCCCTCACTCCTCCCTTCCTCTCTGCCTTCTCTGCATCTCTTCCTTTCTACCTCACTCCCCCTCTTCTCCTCATTCATTCTCTTCCTCTCCCAAACTCCCCTACTCCCTCCAAGTCACACCCCTCTCTCCCTCTTTCTTTTTCTCTATCACTCTCCTTCCCTCTTTCTCCCTCCTTCTGTTTCCCCAATTCCCTTTCTCCCACTCTCCCTCTCTCTCCCTCTCTCCCCCTCTCTCCATCACTCACTCTTTCCCTTCTTCCTTCTCTCTCTCTTTTCCTTTCCTTCCATCTCTTCCCCTCTCTCTCCCCACTCTCCCCCTCCCTCCTTCCCACACTTCCTCTCTGTCTCTCTCCCTCTCCATCCCTCTCTCCCTCCATCCGCCATCTCACCCACTCTTCCTCCCTCTCTCCCTCTCCCCTCTCTTCCTGTCTCTCAGTCCCCCCCTCAATCCTCCTCCCCCTATTTCCCCATTCAACCTCTCTCCTTCCCACCTGCTATGTTTTGTATCTCCAAAACATAAAACTAATTGAAACCAAGAATCCGGGAGCCCAGAAGAATGTGTATTAGTTTTGACTTTACCTTCAGCGAGGTGCGTGCATGGTGGTCTGACGATGTATGCCTTCCATGTACATTGTACATACCGTATGCCCATAATGAATTAGTTAAACAAACACGAATGCTTACTCAAACAATATATTTGTAATATTACTCAAATATTACTGAAATATTATATACATAAAACTCCTCCTCGCTTAGCTACAAACTCCAATTTAATATAGAATGCATCTCTACATACATACACAGTATATCATATAATACAACTACTAACTAGAAATTCACAGCACAGTAAACTTTAAATTGTCCCATTCAAGCCTAAAGATTAATTGTTGTGGAGACTGTTTTTACTCTTGTGGGGTAGTGTCTTTCTAGACAAGGGCGGTGGGGGTGGGGCCAGGGTTGTCACTCTACTCGACAGATGAGACTTGTGGCTGTGAAACACTGGAGCCTCCTTTGTAATGGTGTAGGCATTGACTCTGAGATCACAGGAAGTGGTTCTGACAGATTTGGGCACCAAACTTCTCTAAGAATTGACACTGATTGAAGTATCATTTCCAGGTAATGTCAGACGTAATCTCAACTGTGTAGGAGAGTGGTCCAGTTCTGTCCTTAATCTTTCCGAATGCCCACTTTGATCACCTCTGTAGATCGTCGCCAGGACTGTTTGTCCAGAAGGAAAGCATTGAAGCTCCTTGTTTGAGGAGCCCTCAGTTAGTCTCAACTGTTTGTTCTGCACACTCCTTCTCAGATTGGGTATGAGGATTTCCAAGCGTGAGTGTAAGCAATGACCCAGGAACAACGTAGCTGATGAGCTGTTGTTTGTAAAGTGTACTGCAGCACTGCAGTATGCAAGCAGAAAATTTGCGAGCTTCTTCCGTGTCAGTGTCATGTGTTCAGTGCAGATGTAACATGTCTTATTCTATTTATTTTCAGGAATGACTGAAATTGTTCCACAACAAACCGTGGTCCATAGTCACTGACTAAGTGTTGTGGAACACCAGTCCTTGAGAAGATTCTTCTAGGAACACTTCTGCATCCACTGCCACCAAGAAATTTGTGTCCATGAATGGTCCTGCAAATGTGCGTAAATCCTCTGCCAGGGCAATGCAGGCCATTGCCAGGGATGGAGAGGCTCTGCTCTTGGCACCTTCGAGATATGTTGGAATCCTGAACAGTGTGTGGCAAGCTGCTTGAACTGTGGATCTATCCCAAGCCACCAGTCAAAACTTTATGTCAATGCTTTCATTTTGGCCACGCGTAGATGACCAGCATGTATCTCCTCCAAACCTTTAGATCTCAGCTTGGATGGTACAAAAACTCTCAATCTCCACATAAGCAGACTCTGTCAAGGGCAAGTTCATCCTGGCACTGACAAGAATGGGGGATCTGGGATTTCTACTTCACATTCCAGCTATTTTAGATGGCCGTGTAGACCTGAGACAGTGTGGGTCTTGTCTGGTTTCCTTTGGGATCATCTATGCCATGATAGGGAGACTTCCAATTTTTGTTCAGGGGAATACATAAGAAGGACTTCTGTAAATTTTTCAGTTATTTCCTTTTACAAAGATAAACGAGACAATCCACCAACATTTCTGTGATTAGTTGTCCTCTTGAATTCAATCTTGTAATTGTGTACTCGAAAAAACAGAGCATATCTCTGCATTCATACTGCTGCTTTTAGTGGAAGACCTTTTTGTGGATTGCAAGTGGATACCAGTGGTTGATGATCAATAATGAGGTAATACCTCTCCCATACCAATACTGGATCAAATGCTTCACACCACAAACCCAACTCAATGAATCTCTTTCAATCTGTGTGTAATTTTTCAGAAACATTAAGAGAATGTGATGTAAAGGCTATGGGGCATTCAATTCCGTCACACACCATTTGACATGACTGCACCAATACCATAAGGCGAGGCATCACGGGAAGAGTCACTGGATGGTGTGGATTATAATATGTAAGTACAGTGTCTGATGTCACCATTTTCTTTATCTTTTTGAAAGCCACTTCACACTGCTTTGTCCATTGCCATTTCTTCCCAATTTGCAGTAATGATTTCAAGGGGTGAAGCACAGTAGCCATGTTTGGCAGAAACCTGTTATAGTGATTAACAAATCCTAAAAAGGACTGCAACTGTGACACATCCTTTGGGGCATTCACCACTCTTGAATTTTCTCAACACACTTGTGTAATTCTTGTACATTGATGGTGTGACCACAGTAATTGATGCATGGTTTAAAGAATTCATACTTGTTGCATCATGCTCTGAGCCCATAATCTTAGAATCTTTCTAACATTGCCTTGAAATTTTAGAGATATTCCTTGTCATCCTCACTGGTAATAAGAAACTTGGGTATAATCAGCGCACCAGTCCTGAGTTGGAGAGCAGTGAAGGTTGAGGCAGAAAAGGGAGACAATGCCAGCGGAGCGGTCATCAAAGGAGCGGTCATTGACGGAGTGGTCCGAGGCAGAGTGGTAGGGCTTTGGCGAAGTAAGTGGGTATGTGGACTTTGCTTTTTTTTTCCTTGCATTTTTTTTGGAGGAATAGAGAGCATGTCTGTACAGTTAGTACTTTGCTCTGGATGTCAGATGTGGGAATCCTGGGGATCTTCCAGTCTCCCAGATGGCCACATCTGCACCAGGTGCAGCGAGATGCAGCTTCTGAGAGACCGCGTTAGGGATCTGGAGCTGCGGCTTGATGACCTACAGCTCACTAGGGAAAGTGAGCAGGTGATAGCGAGGAGCTACAGGAAGTTAGTCATCCCAATGCTGCAGGAGTTTAGATGTGGGTGACTGTCAGGGAAGGGATGGGAAGAACTCAGATAGTAGAGAGCAGCCCTGTGGCCTCAGTAATCATTATTTCATTTTGAATGTTGTTGTTGGCCTGACAGAGGATGACCATGGCAATCACGTCTCTGGCACTGAGCCTGATTCCACGGTGCAGAAGAGAGAGGAGAAAATGAGGGATGTGGTAGTCACAGGGGATTCCATAGTGAGAGGAACAGACAGAAGGTTCTGTCAGCCTGATAGAGATACCCACATGGTGTATTGCCTCCCAGGTGCCAGGGTACAGGGTGCCTTGGATCAGGTGCAAAATATTCTGAAGGGAGAGGTTGAACAGCCAGTAGTCTTGGTACACATTGGTACCAATGATGTAGGTAGATAAAGGGAGGAGGTCCTAAAGAGAGATTCAGGGAGTTGGGTAGGAAGCTGAAAAGCAGGACCTTCAGGGTGGTAACCTCAGGAGTGCTGCCTGTGCCACGTGCTAACGAGTGCAAGAACACCATGATCAAGCACGTTAATGCATGGCTAAGAGACTGGTGTAGGGGGCAGGGCTTCGGGTTCGGGGATCATTAGGGCCTCTTCTGGGTGAGGTACGATCTGTGCAAAAAGGACGGGTTACACCTAAACCAAAAGAGGTCCAATGTCCCAGCAAGCAAGTTTAATAGAGCTGTTTGGGAGGGTTTAAACTAATTTGACAGGGGTTGGGAACCAGAGTGATAGGGCTGAGGAAGGGGAAAACAGAAATAAATCAAAGATAGTGTGCAACAGAGATGATAGAAAGAACAGGCAGGAGATGAGGCATAATCACAGCCAGTGGGATGAGTTACAGGGCAATAGAGGTGGAGTGCAGTTAAAACAACAAGTACTGGACAGAAAATATTATATTTGAATGCACGCAGCATAAGAGGTAAAATGGACGATTTTGAAATTCAGCTACAGATTGGCAAGTATGACGTTGTGGCCATCTCTGAAACTTAGTTAAAGGGTGGCTGCCATTGGGAGCTGAACGTCCAAGGATATACGGTGTTTCGGAAAGATAGGTTAGTAGGCAGAGGGGGTGGCGTGGCCCTGTGTATAAGAAATAAGTCATTAGAAAGGCATGACATAGCATCAGAAGGTGTAGGGTCTCTATGAGCTGAGTTAAGAAATGACAAGGTGAAAAGGACCCTAATGGCAGTTGTATACATGACTCCAATCAGCAGCCGGGATGTGGATTACAAATTACAGCAGAAGATAGAAAAGGTGTGTCAGAAGGGCAATGTCATGATAATCGTTGGGGATCTTAATATGAGAGTGGATTGGGAAAACCAGGCCAGTACTGGAGCTCAAGAGAGAGAATTTGTAGAATGTCTAAGGGATAGCTTTTTAGAACAGCTTGTTATTAAGCCCACTAGGGGATCGGCTGTGCTGGATTGGTATGGAAGTTGTCCTATCCAAGACCGGAAGAAACTGCAGAAGATCATGAACACAGCCCAGCACATCATACAAATCAACCTTCCGTCCTTGGACTCACTTTACACTGCACGCTGTCGGAGCAGTGCTGCCAGGATAATCAAGTACACGACCCACCCAGCCAACACACTTTTCATCCCTCTTCCCACCGGGAGAGGGCTCAGGAGCTTGAAGACTCGTACGGACAGATTTGCGAACAGCTTCTTTCCAACTGTGATAAGACTGCTGAACGGATCCTGACCCGGATCTGGGCCGTATCCACCAAATATCAGGACCTGCCTCTCGGTTTTTTTGCACTACCTTACCTTCCCTTTTCTATTTTCTAATTATGATTTATAGTTTAAATTTTTAATATTTACTATCGATTTGTACTCCAGGGAGCGCAAAGCGCAGAATCAAATATCTCTGTGATGATTGTGCGCTCTAGTATCAATTGTTTGGTGACAATAAAGTAAAGTATAATGATCCAGAGGTGATAAGAAAGTAAACACGAGGAAATCTGCAGATGCTGGAATTTCAAGCAACACACATAAAAAAAAATTGCTGGTGAATGCAGCAGGCCAGGCAGCATCTCTAGGAAGACGAAGGGTCTTGGCCCGAAACGTTGACTGTTCCTCTTCCTAGAGATGCTGCCTGGCCTGCTGTGATAAGAGAGTTTAAGGTTAAGAAACCCTTAAGGAACAGTGATCATAATATGATCAAGTTCACTTTGAAATTTGAGGAGAAACTAAATTCCAAAGTATCGGTATTTCAGTGGAATAAGAGGGGAACTGGCCAAGGTTGACTGGAAAGAGTCACTAGCAGGAAGGACAGCAGAATAGTAATGGCTGGAGTTTCTGCAAAAAAGGAGGGAAGTGCAAGACAGATATATTCCAAATAAGAAGAAATTTTCAAATGGAAGAAGGACACTACCATGGCTGATAAGTGAAGTCAGAGCCAAAGTAAAAGCAAAAGAGAGGGCATACAAGGAAGCCAAAGCTAGTGGGAAGATAGAGGGTTGGGAAGCTTTTAAAAACTTGCAGAAGGAAACTAAGAAGGTCATGAGGAAGGAAAAGATGAATTATGAAAGAAGCTGGTGACTAACATCAAGGAAGATACTAAAAGATTTTTTTAAGTATATAAAGGGTAAAAGAGAGTTGAGGGTAGATATAGGACCAATAGTAAATGATGCTGGAGATATTGTAATGAGAGACGCAGAGGTGGTAGAGGAACTGAATGCATATTTTGCTTTGGTCTTCACAGTGGAAGACATCTGCAGTATACCGGACATTCAAGAGTGTCAGGGAAGTGAAGTTTGTGCAGTGAAAATAACGACTGAGAAGGTGCTCAGGAAGCTTAATGGCCTGAGGGTGGATAAATCTCTTGGACCTAATGGAACGCACCCTTGGGTTCTGAAGGAAGTAGCTGGAGAGATTGTGGAGGCATTAACAATTAACTTTCTAGAATCAGTAGATTCTGTCATTATACCAGATGACTGGAAAATTGCAGGTGTTACTGTGCTATTTAGGAAGGGTGGGAGGCAGCAGAAAGGAAACTGTAGACCTGTTAGCCTGACGTCAGTGGTTGGGAAGTTGTTGGAATTGATTGCTAGGGATGAGATTATGGTGTACCTGGAGGCACATGACAAGATAGGCCAAAGCCAGCATGGATTCCTGAAAGGAAAATCCTGCCTGACAAACCTACTGCAATTTTTTGAGGAAATTACAAGCAGGGTAGACAAAGGAGATGCAGTAGATGTGGTATACTTGGATTTTCAGAAGGCCTTGGACAAGGTGCCGCACATGAGGCTGCTTAGCAAGATAAGATCTCATGGGATTACAGGGGAGTTACTAGCATGGGTGGAGCAATGGCTGATCGGCAGAAAACAGAGAGTGGGAATAAAAGGGTTCTACTCTGGCTGGCTGCCGGTTACCAGTGGAGTTCCACAGGGGTCAGTGTTGTGACTGCTGCTTTTTACAATGTGTGTCAATGATTTGGACTATGGGATTAATGGAATTGTGGCTAAATTTGCTGATGATGCAAAGATAGGTGGAGGAGCGGGTTGTTTGAGGAAACAGAAAGACTGCAGAGTGACTTAGATAGTTTTGGGGAATGGGCAAAGAAGTGGGAAATGAAATACAATGTTGGAAGGTGTATGTTCATGCACTTTGGTGGAAGAAATCAACAGGCAGACTATTACTTAGATGGGGAGAGAATTCAAAATGCAGAGATGCAAAGCGATTTGGGAGTCCTTGTGCAGGATACCCTAAAGGTTAACCTCAAGGCTGAGTCGGTGGTGAAGAAGGCAAATGCAATGTTGGCATTCATTTCTAGAGACATCGAATATAAGAGCAGGGATGTGATGTTGAGGCTCTGTAAAGCACTCGTGAGACCACACTTGGAGTAATGTTTGCAGTTTTGAGCTCCTTATTTTAGAAAGGATATACTGACATTGGAGAGGATTCAGAGAGGATTCACGAGAATGATTCCAGGAATGAAAGATGAGGGATGTCCTGCAGCTCTTGGACATTCCCTGGAAGTCAGGAGAATGGGGCGGGGCGGGGGGGGGGTTCTCATTGAAACATTCCGAATGTTAAAAGGCCTGAACAGATCAGATATGGCAAAGTTATTTCCCATGGTAGGGGAGTCCAGGACAAGAGGGCACAACTTCAGGACTGAAGGACGTTCATTTAGAATAGAGATGTGGAGAAATTACTTTAGTCAGTGGGTGGCAAATCTATGGAATTTATTGCCATGAGCGGCTGTGGAGGCCAAATCATTGGGTGCATTTCAAGGCAAAAATAGATAAGTTCTTGATTAGCCAGGGCATCAAGGGGTATAGGGAGAAGGCAGGGGAGTGGGGATGACTGGAAGAATTGGATCAGCCCGTGATTGAGTGGCGGAGCAGACATGATGGGCTGAATGGCCTACTTTTGCTCCTATATCTTAAGGTCCTATGGTCTTTTGGATGTCATCCATCAAACACTATGTGCCTGGGCAGCATTGAAGCACCTGGTCATGGCTTTCTGCCAGAGTGTTGGTGCAGATGCTACTTCAAAAGTAAGCCTATTATAGAGATAAAGCCCTTTATGAGTGTTTACGGTATGAAACTCTTTGGACTCTTTTCCCAACTCCATCTGTAGGTAGGCCCCCACTGAGTCCACGTTGATGAAGTGTTTCCCTCCAATAGGTTTGCAAAGATATCCTATTTTCAGTACTGGATTGATGGGGACTTTAAGATCACCACAGATGCTGACAGACCCATTTCTCTTGGCTACTGGGACCACTGGCATTGCCCATGAGCTCCGTGCAAACTTAGAGAGAATTTCTTCAGCCTCTATGCGTCCAGCTCATTGGCTACTTTATGGTATTAAGCATTGAGTGGCCTTTGCAAAACTTGTGTGTGGCGTTTTCACCCAACACTAATTTTCCCTTGACATATTTGATTTCTCCAATGCCTTCCTTGAACACTGCTGTGAATCATCCAGTACCTTTCTTAATTCACTTTCAGATGACACTATTACAAGGATGTGGCATGTAAATGATAGATGAATCTCCAATCAAGTTGTAGTTGTCTCAGCCAATCACATCTGAACAATGCTGCTTTTACCACATACAAGCCCAATTTGGCTTGTTGGTTTTTGTATTTCACTGTTATGAAGGTCTTTCCCACTAGAGTTATCTGTTCTCCAGTGGAAGTTCTTAATTCGATATCAGCAGGTATCAGTTCAGTTTCTTTGAAATATCTTCCAAACTTAGTTTGTGGACTGACTGAGACAGACACACCAGTGTCCAATTCTATTTTAGTTATTACGCTGTTCAGTTCTGGTGGAAGCCATATTGCTTGTCCATTGTTAGTTTTCACATTGTAAATCCTAAGGCTACTCAGTCCCGGTCACTCTCATCATCAGATTTTTCACCAACGGCATGCAGATTAGTGCTCTTTTTGAAACTGCAACTTGACTTTTTAGCTTTTTCTCTTTCCTGTGCAGTCCACTTATTTCTGTCTACACATTAATGCTCTTTGTATGTGAACTATGTTGTTGCATTTTCTGCAAGTTTGCCTTTAAATCGCATTAGTTTGATGTATGTGCCCCTGCAAAATTGGTAACTCAATTTGTTAGGCCAGTCTGGTTTCTGTGTAAATATTGCATTTTTTTAATGCTCACTTTCATTCCTGACTGCAACTAAAGTGTGTCTCTGTCTGCTGTTTCCATTGATACAGCTATTTCAACTGCTCTTTTATGTAAGATGTGCTTTGGTTAGAATTTGTTTTTGAATGCATTCTTGTAAGATTCCACAAACTAAACAATCTCTCATCATTAAGCCCATCACTGAACTGACAATGTTTAGACAACTTTTTCAATGAGACCTTCCAGGGCACCTTCAAAAGACGAACTCATAGTAGAGAAGATTGATGGATATGCTTAAATATTCCTGTTTTAACCTTCTACAGCTGAGAATCACAAATACATCCAAGGTTTTTACAGTTAATTAAGATGTTTTAAGGTGACCCAATAATCTAAACTACTTAAAACCAACCAAAGTAATGCCAACGGTGGCTGCAAGATCCTTGCTAGGAGGACGCCTCATTGTGAACAAGGTTGTCATTTGGAGATGCAAGTAGGTTTAAAAAAATTAAGGTTTTTGACTACCATTACTAACCATCTTGGTTGCAAATAATGTACAGACTCTGGTAAATAAAATCAACGATCTCAGAGCTAGGGTGCTGCATTAGAGAGACATTAGGATAGTGTGCATCCTTTGCTTCACGAAATCCTGGTTAATCCTTTCCATACCGGGCACAGCGATTCAGATTAACAGGTTCACTATACTGCTTCAAGATAGGACAGCCAAGTCTCTCAAAGTTAGAGGTGGAGGTGTATGCCTCCTGACCAATTCCTCTTTAAGCTCAAATGCATCAGTGATTCTGTTCACCAGACCTGGAATATCTTGCAATTAAATGCCATCCATTTTACCTGTCATGGCAGATCTCAGTGATCATTTTGATAGTGGTGTACATTCCACCTCAGGACAATATCAAACAGGCTCTAGAAGATCTGACCAATGTGATCAACATGCATGAAACAGCGCACCCTGATGCCTTCTCCATCACTTTGGGGGCTTGAACAAGTCACCAAACAATTATCGTCAACAAATCACTTGTAGTACCAGAGGAGACAACATACTGGACCGCTGTTACACTAAGATCAAGAGTGCGTTTTATGCCCACGCTTCAGAAAGTCTGATCATCTGCATGTGCTTCTACTCCATGAGTATAAATACTTGAGACAGACCTGATGCTCTCAAGACAGGACTGGTAAACTTGAGAACATTGTATATAGCTCAAGAACATTAAATATAACTCAGGAAACCTTGTGAATCTTGTTGACCCAGGGAAACTAGGAAGAAGCCTTGAGTGTAAAGTGGATTAGCTTGGAACATACACTCAGAATATCGACTCAGAACACTTGGAACATAGACTTGGGAAACTTGGAGGTAAGCTCAGAACACCCGGAATAGAGTCTCGGGACATGAACTCAGAAAAGAAGGCATCCTCACCTCCAGCCTACCAATATCCAAGTTGCTGTTGAACCTCCACTGGATCCATTGATTGTGGAGTCCTACTGTCAAGGAGTGCGCTGGCAATGACCAAAACCAGGAGTGGAGGAATGACAGGCTCCCATGTAGAGATGGAAACAAGAGTTTATACCTTGGAATTCCAATAGAATATTGTTGGCTCAACCGAGTGACACGATGCGACAAATCGTTCTCAAACCAAGGACCCCATGATAACCACTAATCGGGAGTTCACTTTAAATAATTACAATATGTGGAAAAGCCAAGCACAGTCAAAATAAATTTGTCAAGATTAAGTAGAAAACACAAAGCCTTAATGACTCTCTTTAGACATCAATGAACAAATCAGATGAACAAATGCAGATTATCTAGAAAGCTCGGAGCCCAATGTTCTACGGCTCACTGCACGGGCCCACAGGGCTCATGACACTCTCTCCCTCTTTCGCTCTTCCCCCTCCCCTTCTCAGCCACAACCCTTCTCCCCTTCCTGCTCTTTTTCTTCATCTCCACTTTCCCGTCTCCCCATTGCATTTCTCCCTCCCTCCCTCCCTCCCACTCTCTCTCCCTCTCTATTTCCATCTCCCCTTCTCCCCATACCCACTCCCTCCCTCTCTTATACTATTCTTTCTCTCAATCCCTTACTCCTCTTCTCTCTCCCTTTCACCTCCCCACCCTCTCTCCTCCTCTCTCACTCTGTCTCCCATGGTCACCCCTCTCCCACTCTCCCCACCTCCTCTTCCCCTTCACCCTCTAACCCCCTCTCTCACTCACCCTCATCTCTCCCCCTCTCTCTCCTCCTCTGCGTCTCTCTGCCTCCAACATTTCCTTTCTCCCTCTCTCTCCCACCCACTCTCTCCCTCCCTCTCATCCTCTTATCCTTTCCCTCTCTCACCCTCACCCATTCTCCCATTCACCCACACCCTCTCCCTTTCTCCCTCCTTTCCTCTCTCCCTTTTCTTGCTCCCTCCCTCTCCTTATTGCTATCTCTCTCCCCTCTCTTTACCACCCACTTTCCCTCCCTCTTTTCTTCTCTCCTTTTCTCCCTCTCTCTTCCTCTCTCCTCCTATGCTCTGATCTCCCCCTCTCTCTCCCTCTTCCTTCTTCTCTTTCCCTCTCTCTGTCTTTCTCCCTCTCTTTCTCTCTCCCACTCTGTCCCCTTCCCCTCCCCTCTCACCCTCTACCCTTTTCCTTCTTCCTCACTCCTCCACTCCCCTCTCCCTGTAACTACATCTCTCCCTCTCACCCTCTCCTCTCCCTCTCTCCCTCTCATCATATCTCTCGCCCTCTTTCTCCTTCTCTCTTCCCCCTTGCCCCCTCTCCTCTTTCCCTCTTTCCTTTCTCCCTCTGCTGTCCATTTCCATCTCTCCCTTTCTCTGTCGTCCACTCCCCTCCCATTTCTCCCCTTCCTCCCTCCATCTCCCTCTATCCCCTCTCCCAAACACCCTCACTTCTTCCCTCACTCTCTCCCTCTCCCACCCTCTCACGCTCAGCATCTTCCCCTCTCTCCCACTCCCTCTCTTCATCCCTCACCTACTCCAACTCTCCCTTTCTCCCTCCTTCCCACTCTCCCTGTCTCACACTCTTGCTCCCTTCCTCTCACCTACTCCCTCACATTCTCTCATTCTCCTACTCTCCAAATCTCCCTCCCTCTCTCCATTATCTCCCACTCTCCCTCTCCTCCTTTCTCCCTCTCCTGAGCCCCCTCTTTTATCTCTTTCCTCTGCCACCCTCTGCCTCTCCACCTCTCTCTCCTTCTTCCTCTCACACCCCCCATCCTGACCTCACAGAGTCTCTCGCTCTATCCTTACTTCTTCCTGTGGTTATATAAAGTGCGTTGATATGCCAGTACATGATTGAACAGAACACTGAGCATGTTCCAGCACGTGGCTGGGTTAAGACATATTTGTTTATTATGAAAGTTCTCTAATTCTTCCAGAATATGATTCTTTACTGCTAACCCACGGTACGTTTAAACAGAAGTGACATAACATGAGGACCAAATCTGCAGAGAGATAGCAGACAACTGCAGGAAACAAAGTTGTGATAGTAGGGGATTTTAATTTTCCACATACTGTTAAAGGTCTAGATGGGTTAGAGTTTGTAAAATGTGTTCAGGAAAGATTTCTAAATCAATGTATAGAGGTACCAACTGGAGAGGATGCAATATTAGATCTCCTATTAGGAAATGAGTCAGGACAGGTGACGGAAGTGTGTGTAGGGAAACACTTTGGTTCCAGTGATCATAACACCACTAGTTTCAACTTGATCATGGATAAAGATAGATCTGGTCCTTGGGTTGAGGTTCTAAACTGGAAAAAGGCCAAATTTCAATAAATGAGAAAGGATCTAAAAAGCGTGGATTGGGACAGGTTGTTCTCTGGCAAGGATGTGATTGGTAAGTGGGAGGCCTTCAAAGGAGAAATTTTGAGAGTGCAGAGTTTGTATGATCCTGTCAGGATTAAAAGCAAAGTGAATAAGAATAAAGAACCTTGGTTCTCAAGGGATATTGGAACTCTGATAAAGAAGAAGAGAGGAGATATGACATGTATAGGAAATAGGGAGCAAATAAGGTGCTCGAGGAGTATAAAAAGTGCAAAAAAAACAAGAAATCAGGAGGGCTAAAAGAAGACATGAGGTTGCTTTGGCAGTCAAGGTGAAGGATAATCCAAAGAGCTTCTACAGATATATTAAGAGCAAAAGGATAGTAAGGGATAAAATTGGTCCTCTTGAAGATCAGAGTGGTCAGCTATGTATGGAACCCAAAGAAATGGGGGAGATCTTAAATGTTTTTTTTGCATCTGTATTTACTAAGGAAACTGGCATGGCGTCTATGGAAATAAGGCAAACAAGTAGTGAGGTCATGGAACCTATACAGATTGAGGAGGAGGAGGTGCTTGCTATCTTGAGGCAAATCAGAGTAGATAAATCCCCAGGACCTGACAGGGTATTCCCTCGGACCGTGAAGGAAACTAGTGTTGAAATTGCAGGGGCCCTGGCAGATATATTTAAAATGTCGGTATCTACGGGTGAGGTGCCGGAGGATTGGAGGACAGCTCATGTTGTTTCATTATTTGAAAAAGTCTCTAAAAGTAATCTGGGAAATTATAGGCTGGTAAATTTGACGTCAGTAGTAGGAAACTTATTGGAAGGAGTACTGAGAGATAGGATCTACAAGTATTTGGATAGACAGAGACTTATTAGGGAGTCAACATGGCTTTGTGTGTGGTAGGTCATGTTTAAGCAATCTATTAGAGTTTTTTGAGGAGGTTACCAGGAAAGTGAATGAAGGGAAAGCAGTGGATGTTGTCTACATGGACTTCAGTAAGGTCTTTGATAAGGTCCCACAAAGAGAGCTTTTGGTACATTGGCCTTTATAAATCAAAGTATTGAGTATAAGAGTTGGAATGTTATGGTGAGGTTGTATAAGGCATTGGTGAGGCCAAATTTGGAGTATTGTGTGCAGTTTTGGTCACCAAATTACAGGAAAGATATTAATAAGGTTAAAAGAGTGCAGAAAAGGTTTACAAGGATGTTGCCGGGACTTGAGAAACTGAGTTACAGAGAGAGGTTGAATAGGTTAGGACTTTATTCTCTGGAGAGTGGAAGAATGAGGGGAGATTTGATAGAGGTATATAAAATGATGATGGGTATAGATAGAGTGAATGCAAGCACGCTTTTTCCACTGAGGCTAAGGGAGAAAAAAACCAGAGGACACGGGTTAAGGGTGTAGGGGGAAAAGTTTAAAGGGAACATTAGGGGGGGCGTCTTCACACAGAGAGTGGTGGGAGTGTGGAATGAGCTGCCAGATGAAGTGGTAAATGTGGGCTCACTTTTAACATTTAAGAAAAACTTGGACAGGTACGTGGATGAGAGGTGTATGGAGGGATATGGTCTGTGTGTAGGTCAGTGGAACTAGGCAGAAAATGGTTCGGCACAGCCAAGAAGGGCCAAAAGGCCTGCTTCTGTGCTGTAATGTTCTATGGTTCTATGGTTCTATGGTTCTATGGTGTCAGAAGTGGTTCTGGAAGAATCGAGAATCGAAGATAATCAATAAAAAGGGAAGACAAAAGTTCAAACTGTAAACAGTAAAATGGAAGGTTTACAACCCCTACCAAAACTGCAGCTGACTGGCAATGTAGCTGAGAATTGGAGGATATTCAAGCAACAGTTTGAACTGTACTTGTCAAAGATCAATTATAAAGAGAAATCGGAAGAAAACAAATCTGCGCTTTTGCTCCATGTAATTGGGAATGACGCAGTAGAGGCATATAATATTTTTGTCTTTGAAGATGGAGATAATTTCAATTTAAAGTCGATAATGGACAGATTTGAAGGATTTTGTATACCTAAGCGTAATTTAATGTATGAGCAATATAAATTCTTCATATGTGCGCAGAGAGCTGCTGAAACAATTGATCAGTATGCTACTGAGTCAAGAAAGCATAGTAGAACATGTGAGTTTGGATTGCTCAAGGACTCTCTCATTAAAGATAGACTTGTTTGTGTCATTCGAGATAATGCTCTGAGAGAAAGGCTTTTGAGAGAGCAAGATTTACATTTTGAAAAAGCTTTGGCGCTTTGCAAAGCTTCTGAGACTGTGACGTTGCAGGCTGAAGAGCTTTTTGTCGAAAACTGCAATGTAAATGCTGTAAAAAAGTGCGGATACATCAATAATAAAATAATAATATGTCGACGAAATCAACAGACAGCAAGATGGCATTGGAAAGAAAAAAGTCATGTGATCACGGTGCGTGGGAACATCGTTCAAATCAGTGTCCCACATATGGCAAAATTTGCAATGGCTGCAGTAAGATTAATCATTTTTCACGCTGTTGTAAAAGTAGAAAGAAGGAAAATAAAATGAAACAAGTAAATGCTGTCCTTGAAGATGAACGCGAAGAATTTTATATAGATATGCTTTGTGAAAATAAGCAAAGTAAGAATGACTGGACTACTCCGCTGCAACTGAATCAAAACAATATTCTGTTTAAACTTGATACTGGAGCGCAAGTAAATGTTCTTGCAGAATTTGAGTTTAATGCTTTAAAGCCAAGACTGAAGTTACATCAGATAAATATAAAAGTGACTGGGTATTCAGGTGCAGACATTCCAGTTAAAGGAACATGCGTGGCAAAGGTATCACACAAAAATATTGTGCATACGCTTTCATTTGTGGTCATGCCAAAAATGTACAGTCAATTCTGGGTTTATCTGCCTGTGAAAGACTTTATTTGGTGAAAAGAATTTTTGTCTTGGAAAGTGACACAGAGCTGAAGTGACAGAATGTTGCATTACAGTCGGCAGAAGGTGACGTCACTCGACTGTAGGTCCAGCTCATGGAGGCAAATGCTGACATGGGGAATACAAAAGCAGTAGCTGCACGGTCTGAGACGACCAAACAGGAGGCAACTGATGATATGAGAAAGCAATGGCAGGAGGAGGTTGCTTCAATGCAAGCGATAATGAAAGAGACACAGAGAATATGAGATTCAGTTTCATCACCGTCTAGAGCAAGAACACTCACAGGGGGCACAGTATAAGGAAGAAGTGAAAGCACAAGGAATTGAGAAGTATTATTGAAATGATGAAGTCTCAGCATAAAAAAGATTACACAGTTAATGAATGAATTAGATGAAGAAAAGGAGATTCGTATTTCATTACAAATGGAAGTGGAACGTGAATCGACTGATCTAAGGAGACGTTTGTCTGATGGACAAAGAGACAAAGTGAGGATACAAGATAAAAGGAACACATGGACACAGACCAGATCATACATGATCCAAACAGAGGAGGGAGCCGTGTTAAGAAAGAATCGCAAAGGCTTTAAGAAAACACCAACTTCAGAATTCCAGTTATCTGATATAGATGTGTTTTGATTAGAGCTGTTAATTGTTTTTTTCTTTTTAGGGAAAGGAAGATGTGGTGATATCGTGTGCAATGATGTGCCAGTACATGATTAGACAGAGCACTGAGCATGTGCTAGATTGCTAGATTGCTAGATTGTTCCGGCATGTGGCTGGGTTAAGATGTGTTTGTTTATTACTGTAAATAAAAGTTCTCTAATTCTTCCAAAATATAATTCTTTACTGTTCACCCATGGTACATTTAAAAAGAAGTAACATAACACCTCCCTCCCTGTCACACTCCATCTCCCACTTTCTCCTGCTTCTCCCATGATCCTCCCCTCTTTATCTTCCTCTTGCTCCTCCTCGCTGCTCCTCATCTCAGCCACTCTCCCTCTCCCTTCTCTCTCTCTCTGTCCCTCTCCCCCTTCTCCCTGGCTCCCCTTTGCCTCACCCTCCCTCTCTGCCTCTCTTCCTCGCTCCCATTTTTACTTCCCTACTTCCTTCCCTCTCACTCTCTCCTCCTTTGCTCTGCCCCTCTAACCATTCCCTCTCCCTCTCTCACCCTCCTGACTTTCTAACACTCTCCATCACTCTCTTCCTCTCCCTCTTTCCCTCCACCCTCACTTCCTCTTCCTCACTCTCTGCCTCTCCTCTCTCACTCTCTCCTCCATTCACTCTCTCCCCATCCCCAACTCCCCCACCCCTCCTGCTTTCTCTCCTTCTCCTCCCTCCTCCCACCATCCCTCTTTCCTCTCCCCCTTTCTACCTCTGCCCCAGTCCCCCTCTCACTTTTTCTGACTCTGTCACTCTCCCCTCCTCTCCCTTCCTCTCTCTCCCTCACCCTCTCCCTATCACCCTTTCCTACTCACCCTGCTTCCCCCAATCTCTCCTTCCTCCACTACCACTCTTCCTCTCTCCTTCTCTCATGATCCCCCCCGTCCACCTCTTCCCTCTCCCTCTCTCCCCTCCACCTCTCTCCCTCTCTCACTCTCACCTTTTATCCCATCCTCTCCTCTCTTCTCTTCCTTCTATTCTATCCCTCCCCACTCGCACTCTTCACCTCTGACTCTCTGTCTCTCTTCCTCTCTCTCCCTCTATCCTTCTCCCCATCCCTTTTTCACTCTTTGTCTCTCTCCCTTACTCTCTCTATTTCTCTTTGTCTCCTTCTCCCCCTCTCTCTGTTTATTCCCCTCCACAGAGGCTACCTTCTTGCTGATTTTGCCAGCATTTTAGTCTTGTTATACGTTAAACTTTGCTTTATGATTAGTACATCAGTGCACTTAACTACATGCTGGTATGGATTATAGATGATGTCCAGAGCTCACTCTGCCCTGTCATCTGCTTATCGTTCCTCAGTCTCACTATGCACTGCATCTACTTGGATACCCACTACACCATCCTCAGCCCTATCTGTTCACTTCCCATCCACCTACCAAATTAGTTTAAACCTTCCCTAACAGCTCTAGCAAACCTGCCTGTAAAGATATACCCCCCCCCACCCCTGCCACTTTGGCTTAGGTGTAACCCATCCTTTTTATACAGATCATTACTTCCTCAGGAGTAGTCATAGAAAATTACAGTAGAGGAATGGCTCTTCGGCCCAACTAGTCTGTGCTGAACCATTAATACTGCCTACTCCCATTGACCTGTCCCGGGACCATATCCCTCCATACCCCTACCATCCATGTACCCACCCAAACATTGAAATTGAGCTTGCGTGCATCACACTCTCACAACCCTCTGAGTTCCCTCATGTTCCTCTTAAACTTTCACCTTTCACCCTTAACCATGACCTCCGGTTATCATCCAACCCAACATCAATGAAAAAAGCTTGCTTGCATTTACTCTGTCTATACCCCTCATAATTTTGTTTCAAATCTCCTCTCAGTCTTCTATGTTCCAGTGAATAAAGTTCTATCCTATTCAATCTACATATAACTCAGGTCTTCCAGACCCGGCAACATCCTTGTAAATTTTTTCTGTACTATTTCAACCTTATTTACATCTTTCCTGTAGGAGGTGACCAAAACTATTTTACGCTTGATTCAATGTCCCCAATACTGAGCCCCCGAGGAGACCTGCAGGTGATGCGACCGGCAGCTTGGTCATTTCTGAGGCCGAAGTATGCAGGTGTTTCCAATGGGTTGTATGACTGCGGGACCGGACGGCATCCCAGGGCGATTGCTCAGGATGTGTGTGGCACAACTTGCAGGTGTGTTTTACGGAAATTTTTAATCTTTCCCTTTCCCAGTGTAGAGTGCCCTCTTGCTTCAATACATCCACCATTGTCCTTGTACCTAAAAAGACCAAGGTAACATGTCTGAACGACTGGCGTCCTGTCGCAATTACCTCAACAATAAGCAAAAGCTTCGAGAGGCTGGTCGGGGACTACATCTGCAGCTTGCTGTTGCCCACATTTGACCCCCTACAATTCGCCTACCGACACAACCGATCAACTGATTGGACTACAGTTCAGCATTCAACACCATAGTTCCCTCCAGGCTCGACAAGAAGCTCAGATATCTCGGCCTTCACCTTGCCTTGTGAGCTGGATCCTGGAATTCCTGTCAGATCACCAGCAGGTGGTAAGAGTGGGCTCCCTCACCTCTGCCCCTCTGATCCTCAACACAGGTGCCCCTCAGGGCTGTGCACTAAGCCCCCTCCTTTGCTCTCTGTATACCCATGACTGTGTCGAGACCCACAGCTGCAATCTGCTAATTAAATTTGTTGATGACACTGCACTGATTGGCCTTATCTCAAATAATAATGAGGCAACCTACAGAGCGGAAGTCATCACCCTGACACAGTGGTGTCAAAAAAACAACCTCTGCCTCGCAAAAACAAAGGATCTGGTTGTGGACTACAGGAGGAATGAAGACGGGCTGACCTCTATAGGCATCAATGGATATGGGCTGAGAGGGTGAACAACTTTAAATTTCTCGGCATACACATCACTGAGGATCTCACATGGTCTGTACGTACTGGCTATGTGGTGAAAAAAGCACAACAGTGCCTCTTTCACCTCAGATGGTTGAGGAAGTTTGGTATGGCCCCCAAAGCTCTAAGAACTTTCTATAGGGGCACAATTGAGAGCATCCTGACTGGCTACATCACTGTCTGGTATGGGAATTGTACCTCCCTTAATTGCAGGACTCTGCAGAGAGTGGTGCATACTGCCCAGCGTATCTGTAGATGTGAACTTCCCACTATTCAGGACATTTACAAAGACAGGTGTATAAAAAGGGTCCAAAGGATCATTGGAGATCTAAGTCACCCCAACCACAAACCTCCAGCTGCTACCATCTGAGAAATGATACCACAGCATAAAAGCCAGGAACAACAGGCTCCGGGACAGCTTCTTCCACCAGGCCATCAGACTGCTTAATTCATGCTAATGCAATTGTATTTCTATGTTATATTGACTATCCTGTTGTACATGATATTTATTATAAATTATTATAATTGCACTTTGCACATTTAGACGGAGACGTAACGTAAAGATTTTTACTCCTCATGTCTATGAAGGATGTAAATAATAAAGTCAATTCAATTCAAATCAAATCAAAACATGCACACAATACTCCAAATCAGGCTTCACCAATGTCTTATACAACTTCAACATAACATCCCAAGTTCTGTGCTCAATGCTTTGATTAATGAAGGCCAATGTACCAAAAACCTTCTTTATGACCCTGTCAACCTGTGACGCCACTTTCAATGAATTATGAACCTGTATTCCCAGGTCCCTTTGTTCTACCACACTCCTCAGTGCCCTACCGTTCACTGTGTAAGACCTACCCTGGTTGGTCCTACTGAAATGCAAAATCTCACGCTTGTCTGCATTAAATTCCATCTGCCATTTTTCAGAAACAAGAGAAAATCTACAGACACTGCCTGTCCTGCTGAGTTCCTCCAGAATTTTGTGCGTGTTGCCATTTTCAGCCCATTTTTCTAGTTGATCCAGATCCTGCTGCAAGCCATGATAGTCTTCCTCACCACCAAGCTTGGAGTCATCTGCAAATTTACTCATCCACTTAACCACACTATCATCCAGATCATTGATGTACAGTAGATGACACACAACAAAGTGCCCAGCACCTGTCCCTGCAGCACTACACTAGTCACAGTCCTCCAGCAATCATCAGCCAATGTCTAATCCAATTTACTACCTCATTGTGAATGCCGAGCGACTGAACCCTCTTAACCAACCTCCCATGCGGGACCTTGTCAATTGCATTGCCAAATTCCATGTAGACAATATCCACTGCCTTACCTTCATTAACTTTCCAGGTAACTTCCTCATAAATCTCTACAAGATTGGTTGGACACAGACATCTCCTGCCCCAACCATGCATGAAGACATGCTGACTATCCTTAATCAATCCACGTCTATCCAAACACTCATATATTTGTTCCCTTAGAATATCTTCTAACAACTTCCCCACTATTGATTTCAGGCTTACTGGCCTAAACTTTTTCTGGTAATTTTTAGAGCCTTTCTTAAACAGGCGACCGAGGGCCCAGCGCGTGAGTGATAGAGAAGTGCAAGATGAGCTCCAACTTGTGCACATTTGACTGTTTAACTAAAAATTCTTTTTGTTTTTCTTTACTAACCCCTTAGTTAAGTTAAGATTCATAAATATAATTCCGTTAATCGTATGCAGTGTAGTGTCTGTTATTTCATGGCACTAATTTGTAACAGGGCAGAAAATTACACAGCAGTCACACAAACCAGGGTTTGGTGTGGGAGAGCCATCTCAATCTCACGAGTTTGGCGGGACCGCAGAATGCCTTACCTAGACTTATGCGGACAAGGAACCGGTGGCGGGGGTGGGGGGGTGGGGTTCATGTACTACCATCCCATTCCTGCCCTGACTAGCCCGTCTACTGGGAGTAATCCAGAGACTGCTACCTTAGAGGTCCTGTTCTTCAACCTTTTCTCTAACTCCCTATACTCACTGCACAGGACTTCTTCCCCTTTCTACCTATGTCATTGGTGCCAATGTACGTCACAACCTCTGGCTGCTCATCTTTCTTCCTGTCTGTACCCCCCAACTATCGAGTCTCCTTTCACTATCGTTCTACCTGACTTTACCCTTTGCCGCTGACCCGGTTTCTGCTGCCGTGCCCTGGTAGTTCATCCACTCTGCCCCCCATCCCCCAGCAGTATCCAAAGGGGTACACTTGTTGCTGAGGGGAATGACTATGGGGGAGCCCTGCACTAACTGCTTCCTCCAATTGGTCACCCATCTAATATCTGAACCTGCACTCTGAGTGTGACCACCTCAGTAAAAGTCACATGGTCCTGAGTACGTCCAGCTCCAGTGATCTAGATGACTTGCACCATGGAATAATTGCTGGTGTCATTTGGGGTGGTGTTCAGAAACTGCTGATCTCCTGGGGTTTTCACTCGGAACAGTCTCTGGAGCTTACAGAAGATGGTGCCAAAAAAAAATCGTTCAGCCTGTGGAAGTTCTGTGGGCGAAAACATTTTGTTAATGAGAGAGGTTGGAGGAGAATGACTGGACTGATTCAAGCTACAGGAAGGTGACAGCAATTCAAACAACCACACATTACAACAGTGGTGTACAGAAGAGCATCTCTGACCACACATCAAATCTTGAACTGGATGGGCTGCAGCAACAGAAGACCATGAACTTGCACTCAGTGGCCAGTTTATTAGGTACAGGAGGTACATAATAATGTGACCGCATGGTGAAGAAAGTAAAACAAATCCAGCAGGTATCCTCAATCAAACCATTTCAGCCTGATTGGAGCAAACTCCCACACAATATAATAACTTCCCAGAGATTAATATTCATTTTTCTTCCAGCAGTCTATCGTAATCTGCAAAAATAAGAAGCTGCTGATCATTACCAGAACACGGAAGGTGGCAGCAGACAGTTCAATGTGTTAATTAAGATGGGAAAACATACTGATTAAAGGCAAGAGACTGATGACTGGTCTGCACAGGCAGAACACATACCAACTATTCTTTCGTTTAGGAACTGAGATTTATTCAGTGTGATATCTTAGTGCGAGGAGATGGAGGCACCCAGGACTCTCATCAATTTCCACCTACACAGTACAGAGTGATGCATTTTATGCACCAATCCCACCTCCCCTGCCACTCCACCAACACTTTCATCTGATGACTGCAGGAGGAAGAAGCCAGAGGTCCATGAGCGGGTCCTCATTAGGGAATCGGAGGTGGAGAGGATTAGAGATCCTGTGTTGCCTGCTTGGGGCTCTGAATAATGGTGAGCACTATTCTCCAGAAAATGAATTGGAGAAAATGCAAGCTAAAAGTTTGAAGCAAATTTATCAAGGTACATATATGTCACCATACACTACCCTGAGACTCAGGCTTTCACAGTACATATAAAGAATCACGATACAATCAATAAAAAATTACACACAAACACAATTGAAAATGCCCCTGAGGCTGACACCTGGGAGGCAACATACCATCTTGGAACCTTGCTCTCCTCCACAGAACCTCTTGTCTGTTCACCTAACCAATGAATCCCTATTACTACAGCAGGCCTCTTCTCCCCCGCCTTTCTGAGCCACAGTGCCAGAGAGCTGACCGTAGTGGCTTTGCTCTGCCAGGCCACTCCCCTTCCAACAGTATCTGAAGCAGCATACCTGTTGTTGAGGGGAATGGCCACAGGGATACTATGCACTGGCTGCCTATCCCCTCTCCTTCTCATGACAGTCACCTGTGCCCGGCAATATGGGTGTTACTACCTCCCCGTATCACCTGTTGATCAACTCCTTAGCCATCCAAATGATCTAGAGTTCATTCAGCTCCATCTCCAATTCCTTAACACGATCTAAAAGAGGCTGCAGATCTCAATGCACTTCTTGCAGGTGTACTCAACAGGAATACTGGAAACCTCACTGCCTTCCCAGATATCACAAGAACAGCATTTCACTATCCAATCTGGTATCCCACTGCTCTAACTATAGTACAAAAGAAAGAAAGATTGATTAAACGAAAGATCTACCTACAGCTTTCACCTCTCTTCGTAGATACCTTCATGATCCAAAGCCTGAATTGCCCACAACCCACCTGCCTGCAAGGATACCGGCCTCCTTCGGGTTTAGGTCTAACTTTTCCTTTTTGTACAGGTCATACATTCCCCAGAGGAGACCTCAATGATTCAGAGATCTGAAGCCTTGCTCCCAGCACCAGTTCCTCAGCTACACATTCATCTGCCAAGGCTCGTAAAAAGGGCAGTGTTACGATATCATGGGGGATTTCAATATACAGGTAGATTGAGAAAATCTGGTTAGTGCCGGATCCCAAGAGAGGGAATTTGTAGAATGCCTACAAGATTGCTTTTAGGAGCAGCTTGTGGTTGAGTCCACTAGAGGAAAAAAAATCCGGATTAGGCGTTAATTAATGAACCAGATTTGATTAGGGAGCTTAGGAGTCAGTGACCATAATATGATAGAACTCATCCTGCATTTTGAGAAGGTTGAGGTAAAGTCAGATGTATCAGTATTACAGTAGAGCAATAAGAGTTACAGAGGTATGAGAGAGGAGCTTGCCAACGTTGATTGGAAGAGCCAATAGCTGGAATGACAGTAGTTCAGCAATGGTGGAACTTCTGAAGGGCAATTCAGAAGACACAGAAGATGTGCTCAAAAGAAGAAAAAGTATTCTAAAGGGAGGATGAGGCAACTGTGGCTGACAAGGGAAGTCAAACAACAGCATAAAAGGAAACAAGAGGGCATATAACATAGCAAAAATTAGTGGGAATTTAGAAGATTGGGAAGCTTTTAAAAACCAGCACAAGGCAACTAAAAAAACCACAAGGAGAGAAGAGATGAAATATGAAGGTAAGCTAGCCCATAATATAAAAGATTGCCAAATGATTCTTCAGAGATATAAAGAGTCAAAGAAAGATGAGAGAGGATATTGGATTGCTGAAAAATAATGCTGGAGAGACAGTAATGGGGGCAAAGAAATGGAAGAAGACTTTTGGAATGAGTATTTTGAGTCAGTCTCCACTGTGCAATATGCCAGAAATTTGAGCATGTCAGGGGGCATAAGTGAGTGTAGTTGTTATTATTAAGGAGAAGGTGCTTGGGAGGATGAAGGTAGATAAGTTGTTTAGCCCTCAGGGTTTTGATAGCTGAAGAGACTGTGGAGGTATTAGTAAAGGTCTTTCGAGAATCACTAAATTCTGGAATGGTTCTGAAGGACTGGAAAATTTGAAATGTCTCTCCAATCTTTTAGAAGGAAGGGAGGCAGATGAAAGGAAGTTATAGGCCAGTTAGCCTGACTTCAGTTGTTGGGAAGGCATTAGAGTCCATTATTAAGGATGATATTTCAGAGTACTTTGAGGCACATGATAAAATAGGCCAGAGTCAGCATGGTTTCCTTAAGGGGGAATCCTGTCTGACAAATCTGTTGGAAACTTCTTGATGAAGTAACAGACAGAATTTACAAAGAAGAGTCAGTAGATGCTACATACTTGGATTTTGATAAGTGCAACATATGAGACTGATTAACAAGCTAAGAGCCCATGGTAGGACAGGAAAGATATTAAGAACGATATAAAATTGGCTGAATTGTGGGAGGCAGTGAGTGAGAATTAAAGGGAGCCTATCCTGCTTGGCTGCCCTGACTAGTGGTGTTGTGCAGAGATTGGTATTGGGACCACTTTCTTTCACATTATATGTCGATGGCTTGGATAATGGAATTGATGGCTTTGTGGCCAAGTTTACAGACAAATGTGAAGATGGGTGGAGGGCAGGTAGTGTTGAGGAAGCAGGGTGTCTGTAAAAGAACTTAGACCAATTGGGGGAATGGGTAAAGAAGTGGTGGATGAAATATAGTGTATGAAAGTGTATGATCATGAATTTTGGTAGAAAGAAAAAAGGCATAGACTATATTCTGAATGCTGAGAAAATTAAAAATCTGAGGTGCAAAGGGACTTGGAAGTCCTTGTGTAGGCTTCCCTAAAGGTTAGCTTGCAGGTTGAATGAGTGGTAAAGAAGACAAATGCAATGTTGGTATTCATTTGAGAGGACTAGAATATAAGAGCAAGGACGTAATACTGAGGATTTATGAGGCAGTGTTAAGACCGCACTTGGAGTAATGTGAGCAGTTTTGGGCCCCTTATCTAAGAAAAGATTTGCAGGCATTGGAGAGGACCTAAATGAGGTTCATGAGAATTAATTAAAAGTATGGGGAACATTTGATAGCTCTGGCCTTGTACTCATTAGAGTTTAGAAGAATAAGGTGGGATCTCATTGAAATCTATTGAATATTGAAGGCCTAGATAGGGTAGATGTGGAGAGGATGTTTCCTATATTGAGGGAGTCTAGGACCAGGGGGCACAGCCTCAGAATAGAAGGATCTCCACTTAGAATAGAGATGAGGAGTAATTGTTTAGCCAGAATGTAGTGAGTTTGTGAAATTCATTGCTGCAGATGGCCGTGGAAGTTACGTTATTCTGTATATTTAAAGCAAAGCTTGATAAGCTTTTGATTAGTCAGGGCGTCAAAGGGAAGGGAAGAGAATGGGGTTGAGAGAGATGATAATTCAGCCATAACGGAATGGTGGAGCGAACTCAATGGGCCAAATGACATAACTCTGCTCCTATGTCTTATGGTCTTACCACATTTCTTCCCCATTTTGATGTTTGGTCTGAACACAGCTAAACATCTTGACCATGTCTGCATGCTTTTATGCATTGAGTTGTGGCTACATAATTGGATGATTAGATATTTTTATAAATGAACTGATGTACAGGTGTACCCAATAAAGTAGTGTACATTTTTCTTATACTATTAGAAATAAAGCAGTTCTTTTATCTGATAAGTTTTTAAACTAGTCTGGATGTGCATTGATATCCTTGCTTCTGGTTTCCCTGGTGTTACAACAGTAACCTTTCAAGTCAATGCCAGCAAGACATTGTCAGCAAGACCGAGGAGCTATTACTGATTTCAGGAGGAGGAATCCAGAGGTCCAGTGCCAGTCCTCATCGGGTGATCAGAGAGCAACTTTAAACTCCTTGGTTTTATCATTTCAAAGATCTGTCCTGGGTCCAGCAGGTAAGTTCCATTTATGAAGGAAGTAAGGCAGCACTTCTACTTCCTTAAGAGCTTGCGAAGATTTGGCAGGACATCTAAAACTTTGACAGACATCTATAGATACGTGGTAGAGAGTATATTGACTGGTTGATTCATGGCCTGGTATGGAAACACTAGTGCCCTTGAATGGAAAAGTAGTGGATACAGGCCTGTCCTTCACAGATAAGGCTCTCCCCGCGCCCCCCCCCCGCCCATTGAGCGCACCTACACAGAGCACTGTGTCACAGGAAGGAAGCATCCATCATCAAGGACTCCCTCCACCTAGGCCATGTTATCTTCTCACTGCTGCCATCAGGATGAAAGAACAGGGCCTCAGGACTCACACCACCAGGTTCAGGAATTTGTTACCCCTCAACCATCTGGCTGTTGAACCAGTGGGGATAACTTTATTCTACTTCATTCACCCCATCACTAAGCTGTCTCCACAACCTACAGACTCACTTTCATGAACTCCTCATCTCATGTTTTTGATATTTATTTACTTATTATTTTTTTTCTTATTGTATTTGCAGAGTTTGTTTTCTTTTGCACATTGGTTGTTTGTCAGTTCTGTTGGGTGAGGTCTTTCATTGATTCTATTGTGCTTCTTGGTTTTACTGTGTATGCCAGCAAGAAAACAAATCTCAGGGTTGGTTATGGTGACACGTATGTACATTGATAATGCATTTTCATTCAACCTTTGAACCTTTTTGAACCATTATACACCCTTCATCTGAATCAGAATCAGGTTTATTATCACTGACACACAGTTGAAGTCAGAAGTCTACATGCACCTTAGCCAAATATATTTAAACTCAGTTTTTCACAATTCCTGACATTTAATACTAGAAAACATTCCCTGTCTTAGGTTAGTTAGGATCACATCTTTATTTTAAGAATGTGAAATGTCAGAATAATAGTAGAGAGAATGATTTATTTCAGCTTTTATTTCTTTCATCACTTCCCCAGTGGGTCAGAAGTTTACATACACTTTGTTAGTATTTGGTAGCATTGCCTTTAAATTGTTTAACTTTGGTCAAACTTTATGGGTAGCCTTCTACAAGCTTATCACAGTAAGTTCCTGGAATTTTGTTCCATTCCTCCAGACAGAACTGGTGTAACTGAGTCAGGTTTGTAGGCCTCCTTGCTCGCACACGCTTTTTCAGTTCTGCCCACAAATTTTCTATCGGATTGAGGTCAGAAAATGATGTCAAGTCTGGTTCATCCTTGGGAGCAATTTCCAAACACCTGAAGGTACCATGTTCATCTGTACAAACAATAGTACGCAAGTATAAACACCATGGGACCACGTAGCCATCATACCGCTCAGAAAGGAGACGCATTCTGTCTCCTAGAGATGAACGTACTTTGGCGCAAAAAGTGCAAATCAATCCCAGAACAACAGCAAAGGACCTTGTGAAGATGCTGGAGGAAACAGGTAGACAAGTATCTATATCCACAGTAAAACGAGTCCTATATCGACATAACCTGAAAGGCTGCTCAGCAAGGAAGAAGCCACTGCTCCAAAACCACCATAAAAAAGCCAGACTACAGTTTGCATGTGCACATGGGGACAAAGATCTTACTTTTTGAAGGAATGTCCTCTAGTCTGATGAAACAAAAATTGAACTGTTTGGCCATAATGACCATTGTTATGTTTGGAGGAAAAAGGGTGAGGCTTGCAAGCCAAAAAACACCATCCCAACCGTGAAACATGGGGGTGGCAGCATCATATTGTGGGGGTGCTTTGCTGCAAGAGGGACTTGTGCATTTCACAAAATGGATGGCATAATGAGGAAGGAAAATTATGTGGCTATATTGAAGTAACATCTCAAGACATCAGCCAGGAAGTTAAAGTTCGGTTGCAAATGGGTCTTCCAAATGGACAATGACCCCAAGCATACCTATAAAGTTGTGGCAAAATTGCTTAAGGACAACAAAGTCAAGGTATTGGAGTGGCCACCACAAAGCCCCGACCTCAATCCGATAGAAAATTTGTGGGCAGAACTGAAAAAGTGTGTGCGAGCTAGGAGGCCTACAAACCTGACACAGTTACACCAGTTCTATCTGGAGAAATGGAACAAAATTCCAGCAACTTGCTGTGAGAAGCTTGTGGAAGGCTACCCAAAACGTTTGACCCAAGTTAAACAATTTAAAGGCAATGCTACCAAATATCAACAAAATGTATGTCAATTTCTGACCCACCGGGAAAGTGATGAAAGAAATAAAAGCTGAAATAAATCATTCTCTCTATTATTCTTCTGACATTTCACATTCTTAAAATAAAGTAGTGATCCTAACTGACCTAAGACAGGGAATGTTTTCTAGAATTAAATGTCAGGAATTGTGAAAAACTGAGTTTAAATGTATTTGGCTAAGGTGTATGTAAACTTCTGACTTCAACTGTAGCTCATGAAATATTTTGTGGCAGCCATACCTTTCATATACTATAAATTACAATAGTATAATATACTATAAATTAGAATTATATATTAAAGTAAATAAGTAGTGCAAAATGAGAGCAAAAGTAGTGACGTAGTGTTCATGCATTCATTGACTGCTCAGAAATCTGATGGTGGTGGGAACGAAGCTGTTTCTAAAACACTGAGTGTGTCTTCAGGCTCCTGTACCTCCTGCTTGATGGTGGTGATGAGAAAAGGGCTTGTGGAGTCCTACATGATGGATGCAGCTTTTTTGAGGCATCGCCTTTTGAAGATGTGTTAGATGGTTGGGAGGATGGTCTTGATGGAGCTGGCTGAGTTTACAACCTGCTGCAACTTTTTCCAGTCTCCATGGGTCATCTGTATGAAGTTGCAAGGTCTTCAGTGATAAATCAAATCTCCGCTAACCCCTAACGAAATGTAGCCGTTGACATGCTTTTTCGTAATTGCCATCAATATGTTGGCCTAGAAAATGAAGTTGAGGGAAGGGAGAGGAGTACCAGATGGCAGGTGATAGGTGATACCAGGCAGATGGACAGGGGAAGTAGGATGAAATGAGAAGTTAGGAAATGATAGGTGATAAAAGTAAGGGGCTGAATACAAAGGTATCTGATAGGAGAGGAGGGTAGGCCATGGGAGAAAGGGAAAGATGTAGAAATGAGCAATGCAGGATAAGGGGACCATATGTTTGGTGGCAGTGAATGGGAGTCCTCCAGAGTTGATGGGGTTAGTGACAGTGAGGGAGACAATGGCCTATGGGCTCCTCTTCAGGTAGTAAGTAAGAGGAGGTGTCAGAGTGGTGCTGCCTGGTCTCAGCAAGGTTGAGGTGAGTTCACTAGACTAAACAGAATCATCCTCCCCCTTGTCTTCAACAGTTCGTTCTGAAATGATGGCTGTTAGCTCTACATTCACCCAAAGCTCCATCTGCCTCCAGCGCTTGCAAATGGATTAAATTGTCTCCTCTTGTACCTGTGAAAAGCCTTTCGTTAGAGCTTCCTTTCTCAGAGTGAATTATGTTGTGTTAATGCACCATTACCACGTTTAACTAAAAGTTCAGATGTGTGAAAGTGCTGGTGTCACCTCAGTAATACCAGTCAGAAGGAATGAAGATGGTAAAAGAGGAATCACCCAGAAGAAAACATCGATAATCTGTACTTGGCAAATAAATCCCCATAATTTCATAGTAACACACACAAAATGCTAGGGGAATTCAGCAGGTCAGGCAGCACCTATGGAAAGGAATAAAGTGTTGACGTTTCGTGGCGAGATGCTTCATCAGGATCTCCAGCATTTTGCGCATGTTACGCTGGATTTTCAGCATCTAAAGAATCTTCTGTGCCTAAAATTTGATGGTGGTAAGGTTATACAGATATCAATCCCTCTAGGCCTCTGTTACTCTGGGTTTGCAACTAACCTGGGCTCCTTGGAAGCATTGTGGTTAGCATGATGCTATTATAGTTTGGGATGTCAGAGTTTGGAGTTCAATCCCATTGCCCTTTGTAAGGGGTCTGTACATCCTCTCTGCAGGTTGTGTGGGTTTTCTCCAGGTCCTCAGGTTTCCTTCCACAGTCCAAAGACATATCAGGTAGCAGGTTAATTGGTCATTGTAAATTGTCCTGTGATTAGATTAAGGTTAATCAGGGTTCGGTTCCTTAAGGTTTTCATAGGGAGGTAGAGGGGATAAGCTCCTACCACCTATTCAATGCTCTCAATGGTGTGTGCTTCAAATAGCCTCTGACAACTAAGTCCAACTCTTGAACTTAACGTGTGGCTTAGCTACTAAGCCTAGCAGAACAGTTTCTACTGACAGGGGAAGGGGCAAAGGCGAGTTACTGGTGCCTTACACCCAGCTGCTTCAGGTAGATAGGGTTCACCAGCCGTGGTTGGCAGCTCAGCTACAAGGAAAACTCTGATCTCAAACCTCCGCTGTCTTGTGGCTATACCCACGCATAGGAGAGGTTTCGGGAGTAGATCCCAGGGAGAAATCCAGAGCTGGAGTCCCTAAGACAGTCCTATGTTGTGTTTAACATTAACAGGCAATGCCTGTGACGCAGCTCATGCCAGACTGTGTCAATCCCTGCCATTCGTTTGGATTCATCAGCGGTGTGAAAGGGGGCAGCCTGCTCTTCATATTGAAAATGCTCTGGCTTGCCTATCATGTGGACAGCTAGGACACAATATCCATAGTTGGCCCTGACCAATGACCAATGCAGGGCCTCAATCGGGGGTTGTCGGGCGTTGTAGCTCGAAGGGCCAGAAGGGCCTATTCCATGTTGTGTCTCTACATCGGTAAAATTTCATCAGTAACATGCACAAAATGCTGGGGGAAGCTCAGCAGGTCAGGCAGCATCAATGGAAAAAAAACAATCAGTGTTTTTGGCTGATCAGGACAGGAAAGATAAGAGGCAGAAGCTGGAATAAGTTGAGGGGAGTGCAGCCCTCCAGGCCGAGATTCTTTCTTTCCCATTCTTTCCCAAAACATTCCCTGCCCTGGAGAGAGACCATGCCTCAGTGTGGGAACCTCTCCCAATACGTATAATGTAGTGCCTCACCTTTGTGGGACATAGCCTCAAGATGCCGGGGAATAGATTTAGAACAGAGATGAGCAGAAATTGTTTACCCAGAGATTAGTGGAATTCTTTGCCCAAGGAAGTAGTAGAGGCTACCACATTAAATTTACACCCACTTCATTAGGTACACCTGTATACCTGCTCATTAATGCAAATATCTAATAAGCCAATCATGTGGCAGCAATTCAATGCATAAAAACATGCAGACACAGTCAAGATGTTCAGTTGTTGTTTTTAGACCAAACATAGAATGGGGAAGAAATGTGATATAAATGTGTGTTTGTTGGTGCCAGACAGGGTGATTTGAGTATCTCAGAAACTGCTGATCCCCTGGGATTTTTGTGCACAACAGTCTCCAGAGTTTACAGAGAGTAGTGCGAAAAACAAGAAAATATCCAGTGAGCAGCAGATCCGCATGTGAAAACAACTTGTTATTAAGAGAGGTCAGGGCAGAAAGACCAGACTGGTTTAAGCTGACAGGAAGGCAACAATAACTCAAATAACCCCCTGTAATAAGTGATGTGCAGAAGAGCAGAGTAACATGAAAAATGCTAGAGGAACTCAGCAGATCAGGCAGTATCTATGGAAATGAAAATAGGCAATGTTTGGCTGAGACGATTCATCAATGTAAGTGTATTTAAGACACAGGGAGATAGATATTTTCATAGCAGGGAAGCTAGGGCTTATGGGGAAAAGGCAGGTAATTGGAGCTGCATCTACGGTCAGATCAGCCACAATCTGATTGAATGGTGAGGTGGGCTTAACAGGCCAAGTCGCCTACTCCTGCTCCTAGTTCTTTTGTTCTTGTATTCCTGCCTGTGGCCATCAAATTTTCCAACTCCTCCCTTGGAAGGTCAGACACGCTGAGCCGATAGGCTGGTCCTGGATTTATTTCATAATTTACTGGCATAATTTACATATTACTATTTAACTATTTATTGCTATTTTTCTATTATGATTCTATTACTATTTATTATTTCCATGACTATTACTATTTACTATTTACTAATAGTAATATTACTATTACTAATTCTATTACTATTTATTATTTATGGTGCAACTGTAACGAAAACCAATTTCCCCTGGGATCAATAAAGTATGACTATGACTATGTATACATCTGCTTCCTTGAAGCTGTGTGGTTGACTCTATTCATAGAACCTACTGCAGTAACTTGCATACAAAAGCCAAACATCCCATGTTACTCCACAGAAGAAATTTGTTAAAATAATCTACACACATTATTGGCTTGGCTGGAAAAGTGGGTGTTAAGGAGGAAGGGTGAGTGAGGAGCGAATTCAAGCTAATGGAATGGGCACTGATGACAAGATGGTTAAAGTCAGGGGTGATCAGACGGTGGGGAATGATTAGTGAAATGCGGGGACTTTGGAGGTTTATGAAGAGTACAGGGTGATGATGGAGAGAGAGAAGGTGAACTTGAGAATGAGAAAATCGAGGGTTTGTTCGATTGGAACTCAGGGCAGGTCTAAGAACATGGGCTATTGATAACTGGGATTTGGTGTAAGTTAGGGCCAGGGGACAGATGAGTTGAATGAGGAAGTGTGCCAGAATTGTAAAAAAAAGGAAATTGTCATTGGTTTATTATTAGAACATAGAACATTCAGCCCATGGTGTTATGTCAGTCCCTTAATCTACTCTGTGATCAATCTAATTCTTCCCCTCTACATAACCCTCCATTTTTCTTTTATCCATGTATCTGTCTAAGAATTTCTTCAATCTCCCTACTGTATCTGCCTCTACCACCACCCTTGCCAGGGAGTTCCAAACACTCACCACTCTCTGTGTAAAAACTCATCTCTGACAACCCCCTATACTTTCCTCCAATCACCGTAAAATTACGCCCTTTCACATTAGACATTTCCGCCCTGGGAAAAAAGCTATCCATTCGAACTATGTCTTTTATCATCTTGTACACCTCTGTCAAGTCACCTCTCATCCTCCTTCACTCCAAAGCCCTATCTCACTTAACCTATCCTCATAAAACATGCACTCTAATCTTGGCAGCATCCTGGTAAATCTACTCTGCACCCTCTCTAAAAGTTCCACATCAAATATCAAAGTTGAAAATAAATTTATTATCAATGCACGTATATGTCATCAATTACATCCTGAAATTCATTTTCTTGCCAGCATACAGTAAATCCATAATAAAATAATCATAATAATGAATTTGGGCATTCAACTAGTGTGCAAAAGACAACAAACTGGGCAAATTTTTGTTATCCACTTTGCTTCAAGAGTCTGATGATTGGGGGTAGTAACTCTTCCTGAACCTGGTGGTGTGAGTCCTGAGTCTCCTGATGGTAGCAACAAGAAGCGAACATGTCCTGGGTGGTGGGGGTCCCTGATGATGGATGCTGCTTTCCTACGTCAATGCTTCATGTAGATCTGCTCAATGATGGGGACCGCTTTTTCTGTGATGGTCTGGGCCGTATCCACTACTTATTGTAGGATTTTGTGTTCAAAGGCATTAGTGTTTCCACAGCAGGCTGTGATGCAGCCAGTCAATATGCTCTCCACTCCACATCTCTAGATGTTTATCAAAAATTTGGATGTCATGCCAAATCTTTTCAAACTCCTAAGGTTGTAGAGACACTGCTATGCTTTCTTCGTAATTGTACTTGTGTGCTGGGCCCAGGACAGGTCCTCTGAAATAATAGCACCAAGGAATTTAAAGTTGCTGATCCTCGCCACCTCTGATTCTCCAATGAGAACAGGCTCATGAACCTCTGTTTTTACCTCCTGAAGTCAATAATCAGCTGCTTGGTCTTGCTGACATTGAGTGAGAGGTTGTTGTTGTGGCATCACTCAGCCAGATTTTCAATCTCCCTCCTAAATGCTGATTCATCACCAACTTTGATTTGGTCTATGACACTGGTGTCATCAGCAAACTTGAATATGGCATTGGAGCTGTGCTTTACCACGCAATCATAAGTGTAAATCCAGTAGAACAGAAAGCTGAACACACAGCCTTGTGGTGCACTTGTGTTGATAGAGATCATGGAGGAGAGGGTGTTGCAAATACAAACTGACTAGGGTCTGTAAGTGAGGAAATCGATGATCCAATTGCACAAGGAGATATTGCAGCCAAGGTTTGAACCTTATTGATGAGTTGTGAGGGCTGATGGCATTGAATGCTGAGCTGCAATCAATAAAGAACACCTTGATGGACTGTATGCATCTTTGCTGTCCATCATTCCAGGGTAGACTGAAGAACCAATGAAGTGACATCCGCTGTGGACCTGTTACTCTGCGAAGCCAATTGGAGAGGATCCAAGTCACTTCTCAGGCAGGAGTTGATATGGTTCATCATCAGCTTTTCAAAATACTTCATCACTGTGGCTCTAAGTGCTACTGGACGATAGGCATTGAGGCAGGCTCTGCTTAGGCACTGGTATAATTAAAGCCTGCTTAAAGTAGGTGGATACGTCAGACTGCTGAAGTGAGAGGTTAAAGATCTCAGTGAACACTCCAGTCAGTTTATCAGCACAGGTTTTCATTACTTGGCCAGGCATGCTGGCAGAAAGCCACCTCTCGCTCAGAAATAGAATACAACGCATCCTTCCTATAATGAGCAGAACAGTGCTGAACATAATATTCCAAGTGTGGTCTGACCAGGGGTTTTATAGAGTTGCCTTTGTGATGCATCATCTTCTTTGGCCAGCTCCACCACTGAGGTCTTGCTCTTTGACTGGAATCTACCCTTTGACCTTACCACCATGGTGACCCCACCAGGAGCTCAGCTCCAGCTGCCATCAGCTGAAATCCTGGGATTTCAGAAACTCACAAGCCTCTCCACTATGACAAGAAGATGATGCTTGGAGAAATGCCTCATGTAAGGGGGAAGAAGAGTCAATGTCTGGGGGGGTGGGGGTGGAGTCCTTGATTATACTGGCTGCATTCCTGAGGCAGTGAGAAGTGCAGACAGAGTCAATGGTAGGGAAGCCGGTTTTAGTGATAGACTGTGCTGTGTCCACAACTCCAGAATTATTCAGTCGTGGAGCACTTCATGTCATCAGTGATATGCTCTCCTCTATAGATCCTGTCCAACCTGTTGCGTATTTTTAGTGCTTTCTGAATTTATTACAAGCTTAACTAAGCTCCATCTTTTACAGTGAGTCAGCAGAACACATTTTCACTCTGGGCTGAGCTCAAAGATTTTCCTAAAAGCGCAGATGCAGTGTTGTTAAACCAGATCGACAAACCTTTGGCTGGCTTGTGCATAAAGATAAAGCTATCGTGAATCTGTAGTCATTGCCGATATGAAGCTGAGTGCTGGAAACTCATCGAAAACAGCAGTGACACTCTGCAGTCAGGAAGATGGATCACTTCAAAGGAAACGGAGAGAGACTGGAATTGATTTTTACAAACAGGCCAGATTGCTGTGGAACATTCAAACATCTGTCTTACCATCCCTGCTGTATGCTCGGAACACTTGGAATCTGTACAACATCTGTGAATTAACATCCTGCCATGGAAATGAAATGGATCCTGTTGGTTGGGTCCAGCCAGTATTGTGTTGAAGGTAGTGACACAGATGGTTTGCTGGATTGGATTTGTACACGGAAGGGGCAATTTTTCTAGTGATAAAGAAGAGGTATTTAGGAATACAGATCCATAATTCCTTGAAAGTGGTATCCTAGGTAGACAGTTCAAAGTTCAAAATAAATTTATTATCGAAGTATATACATGTCACCACATTTTCTTGTGGATATTCACAGTGAATATGAGGAAACACAATGGAATCAATGAAAAATGCACAACGATGGACAAACAACCACTGTGCAAATATATATAAAAAAAATATTAAGAAAATGAGTTGTGAAATCATTGAAATTGAGTCTGTAGGTTATGGTGTCAGTTCAGAGTTAAGGTTTCAGAAGCCGAGTGGTGGAGGGGTAAGAAATAGTCATAAACAAAGCTTTTTGTACATTGGCCAAAATAGTAACCTTAATAATAATAATATTACTTTAATCTCTGCATTGCTGTGCTACCCTTATTTAATTTCCTTTGGAAAAATATTATTCAATCTGCCTTCAACCATTGCATAATTTGCTAAGGCTTATTTATTTATATTTAAATGCCGCTGACTCACGACTACACTGCCAGATTCAGCTCAAATCACATCATCAGGTTTGCTGACGATACTCCAGTGGTTGGCCTCAGCAGCAACAACGATGAGTTGGCACATCAAGTAGTGCCAGGACAACAGCAACCTGAGTCTCAGTGTGGACAAGACAACTTCCACCACTCTCCATTGCACACAATGGCTCTGCGTGGAGAGAATGAAGAGCACGAAGTTCCTTGGTGTGCACATAATGGAGGATCTAACCTAGACCCACAACACCTCCTCATTAGTCAAAGAGGCACAGCAGCGTCTAGACTTTCTGAGGAGACTGAGGCGTGCAAGGCTTCCCGACCCCATTCTAACAACTTCCTTCAGGAGCACCATTGAGACTGTCCTGTCTGGCTACATCATTGTGTGGTATGGAAGCTGCAGAACATTGGACCTCAAGACCTACAGTAGACAGCAAAAACTGCGGAGAGGATTATCATGGTGACCCTCCCCCGGGTTGTGACACTTACTGGGAGCGCTGTAGACGGAGAGCACAGAGCATTGTTGAGGATCCCAACCACCCATTCCACTACCATCAGGAAGGAGGTACACGAACATCAAGTCTAGGTCTGCCAGACTGGGTAACAGGTTCCTGGCTCAAGCTGTGAGCTAATGAACACCCTGCCACCACCGAGATCTCATCACTAGGACAGCGAGCTGTTTACTGCTCACCTGTGTGGTGCTTCACTACATGCATTTTGAGTTACATTTTGGTTTATGTGCTATGCGCAGAACAAGAGGACCTGAATTATACTGGAAGGTTGAGTAGGCTTGGATTTTATTCCCTGAAGCATGGGAGAATGAGGGGAAATTTGACAGAGATATACAAAATTATGAGGAGTATAGGTAATGTGAATGCAAGCAGGCTTTTCCCACCAAGGCTGGGTGAGACTATAACTAGAAATCATGGGTTGAGAGTGGAAGGGGAAATGTTTAAGGGGAATATGAGGAGGAACTTCTTCACTCAGAAGGTAGTGAGAGTGTGGAATGAGCTACCAGTGGAAGTGATGGATTCAGGTTTGATTGCTGCATTTAAGAGAAGTTTGGATAACACATGGATGGGAGGGGTCTGAGGGTATGGTCCGGGTGAGGGGCGATGGGACTAGGAGGAATAATATTCAGGAAGAACTATATGGACCTGTTTCTGGTCTGTAGTGCTCCACGATTCTATGAAGAAGACAGTAAGTACAAGATTTTGATACTGGGATTGAGCAAAGTAGTGCAGATGGTGGAGACCTGAAATGAAAACAGAAAATACAAACTCAACTCAGTAGCTGGGCCACAGAGATTACCAAAGGAAATTTAGAACAAGGGGGAAGCTACATATCCAGTGCACTTATTCTGAGAGAAGAGTAAACCCCATGGTTAACCCCACCTGCTCATTGATCAGGGTTTTAAGCCAGGAAGACCATACAACAAAGGAGAAAGTGAAGCCATTTAGCACACCTTGCCTGCTCCGCCATTCCATCGCGGCTGATTTACTATCCCTCTCAACCCCATTCTCCTGCCTTCTCCCTGTAACCTTTGACACCTTACTAATCAAGAACCCATGAATGTCCACTTTAAATATACCCAATAACTTGGCTTCCACAGCCATCTGTGGCAACGAATTCCACAGCTGCACCACACTCTGCCCAATAAAATTCCTCCTCATCTCTGTTCTAAATGGACATCTCCCTATTCTGAGGCTGTACCCTCTGACTCCCACACCTGGAAAAATCTTCTTCACATCTACTCTACCTAGACCTTTCAATATTCGGTAACATCCAATGAGATTGCCCCTCATTCTTCCAAACTCCTGCAACTACAGGCTTACAGCCATTAAACGCTCCTCATATGTTAACTCTTTCATTTCCGGGACCATGCTCCTGATCCTGCTCAGGACCTTCTTCGAAGCCAGCACATCTTTCATGTTGCAGGTGTATCACACTCTGGTTAAGCTGCACTTGGAGTATTGTGTGCAATTCTTGCCACTCCGTTGCAGGAAGGATGGAGATAGAGTCTTTGGAGAAAGTGCAGAAGAGGTTTACCAGAATGCTGCCTGGATTAGAGATTGTGTGCTGTACGGAGACTTTGGAGAAACTTGGGATGTTTTCTCTGGAGCAGCAGAGGCTGATGGAAGTTTGTAAAATTGTGAGAGGAATAGATAGAGTAAACAGGCAGAAGTTTCTTACTGGGGTGAAAATATCTAATTCTAGAAGACATGCTTTTAAGGTGAGAGGGTATAAATTCAAAGGAAATGCATGTGGTAAGTTTTTGCACAAAGAGTCATGGGTGCCTGGAATGGGTGCAAGGTGGAAATACACAATCTATGATAGCAGTGTTTAAAAGACCCTTAGATACATGAATACACAGAGAATAGAAGGATATGGATCACGTGCAGGCAGAACTTGGCATCATAATCAACGTGGAAGTCGTAGGCCAAAGGGTCTGTTCTATGTTCATTGTTAGTTGGTGTAGACGATTGTGAACTTCAAGGATCGTCAATTCATGGACACAACCATGAGGTAAAGGCCTGCATGGTCAAGGAACAGAGCAAGGTAGAACATGACCTTGCAATGCTGACAAACTCCAGTGCATTTGGGCATTGCAAATTCCCATAAACTGAGTTCATTTGTGTTAGTGTGTCGAGTTTGAGATTTTCATTTTCCACCAACACAAGGCATCATCTGGGGCGTCGTCCAACCATTGCATCACTGGTACCAGTCTACCCACCATCAAGGACATACGTACAGAAAAGTGCAGGAAAAAGACCAGCAATATCAGACAGGTTCCCACCCCCCACTCCTGCTCATGAACTGTTTGTCCTAGACCCATTAGGGAAGAGCCTATGTAGCATTCGCGCCAGGACCACCAGACTCAAAAACAGTTACCTCCCACAAGCAGTGAGGCTGATCAACACCTCCACCCACTAACCCACCCCTCTACCACTATCTTACCATTTCCTGTCAGAGTCACCTTATGTAAAGACATTCCTGTACCTAGCATTACTTTTATGTACATAGAATCAATCCATGTATATAAGTTATGTATTGAAATTTAGTTTTTTATTGTTGTGTTCTTTATCTTATTGCAATTTTTCACATCATATCCAGAGTCATAATTGTTTCGTTCTGCTTTACACTTGCGTACTGCAAATGACAACAAACAATCTTGAAGTTACCCATCTTGAAAGTGGCTCAGACCTGCACTAGGACTGTCACCTAGATGCTGTGCACGAGTCGCTGGAGTAGGACTTGAACCAGGGGTGACGGAGAAATAAATATCCTTGCAATCGTGGACCAGGTCTGGGAAGAGCAATGCTATAATTATCCAAAGTGACACATAAATAGGAAGTCTAATTAACCCCAGAAACAGGGGCCACTCATCTTATGGTGAAGAATTAGTGGGACAACTCTTTTGTGTCCTGCTGGTCCCTTTGTGTTTTCATGTGGGTCGGGCTATGTCTCAAGTCCTTTCTACTGAAGCAATCCTCGGATATTTATTAGCTTCCATTTAACTGCAGGGCTGAAGTCAGAACAATGCAGGCCAGATGGAAACCCCTCCCCCTCCAGCCCATCACTGAAATGCCTATGACAACATTGTATTTACGGAGTAGGTTTAACATAGCAAGATGTATTTTTGCCACCAAGCTGCTTGGGGAGTGGGAGGTCTCTGACAAGGCAGCAAGGGAAAGCAGGAGGGAGAAGGGGACAGGTGAAGATCAGACAATAGCTGGCACTATATAGAGCAGGTAACATAAATACCACAGACACTGCCAGTACCAAAAGCAGATTTAGGTACAGCACCTTCACTCTGTCCGCCTCAATTGGAGGAATTTCCCGGTGGCCACCCATTTTAATTTCACTTCCCATTTCCACTCCAACATGTTGCTCCCTGGCCTCCTCTACGGACTTGATGAGGAGCAACATTTCATATTCTGTCTGGGTAACCTCCAACCTGATGAAATGAACATCAATTTCTCTAACTTCTAATAACTTCTCCTGCCTTCCCCCCTTCTCTCTTTTTCCATTCCACATTCTGCCTCCCTTCTTACTCCTTCTCTTCTCCTCACTTTCCTCTAGTTTCCCTCCTCCTTCTGTTTCTCCTATGATCCATTCCTCACCTATCAGACTCCTTTACCTTTCCCTCCTATCTCCTCTCAGCTTCTCACCTCACCCGCCTTCCCCACCCACCTTCTCCCTCACCTGGTCTCACCCGTCACTCCCCACCCCTCACCTTCTGATTCTGGCTTCTTCATCCTTCCTTTCCAGTTCTGTTGAAGGATCAATCTCAGCCTGAAATGGTGACTGTTTATTTCCTTCCATAGATTCTGCCTGACCTTCTGTTCCTTCAGCATTTTGCTCAGGATTTCCAGCATCTTCAGGTTCTCTTGTGTTTTTGGTTTTGGACTGTCCTGCTCTGGGGAAAAAACAGTCACTGTCCACCGTATCTATGCCTGACATGACGTTAAACATTTCTGCAAGGTCTCCTCTCATTCTCCTGGTTCGAAGGAACCAAGACTGGCCAACCTTTCTCTATAACTTAGGCCCTGTAGTCTTGGCAACAGCCGTGTACATCTTTTCTGCATTCTTGAATAACACACACAAAATGCGAGAGGAACTCAGCGGGTCAGGCAGCATACATCTACGGAGGGGAATAAACAGTTAATGTTTCAGGCCAAGACCCATGCTTCCCAGTCATGATAAAGGTTCTCAGCCCGAAAACCCTGGCATGGCAGCATAGCAGTTAGCCCATCACTATTATATCGCCAGCTACCCAGGCTCAACTCCACCGTTGTCTATAAGGAGTTTGTACGTTCTCCCCATGACCGCATGGGTTTCCTTGGGTGTTCCATCTTCCTCCCACATCCCAGAGACATACAGGTTAATAAGTTAATTGGCCACACGGGGGTATTTGGGGGGCACTTGCTCGTTGGGCCAAAAGGGCCTGTTACCATGCTGTATCTCTAAATCAAAAAAAAGAAAGAAATGTCGACTGTTTATTCCTCTGCATAGGTGCTGCCTGGTCTGCTGAGCTTCTCCAGGATTTCGCGTGCGTCGTTCAAGATCCGGCGCCTGCAGAATCTCTCGTGACAGTGACTTTCTTATACTCTTTCAAGGATCAACTTTATTTGCCATGTACGTCTACAGGTATCAGGAATTTATTGTGGTGTGTTGGTCAGAGCGACATGTAACAACACCATTCAGCAATGATAAAAAAATATATAAAAAATAAGCAAAATAAAACTAAAAATAAACTAAAAAATAGAAGATATACAAGGACATTGCCAGGACTAGAGGTAAGCGTATGGATATGGAGTAAAATGTGCATAAATACATCCATGAATCCAAACCAATTTTTGTTTGTTTACGTAGCTCGCTTTGATCCAAAAGCTGCCTTTAAATGTCTTGCACACAAATTCATCCTCTGAGCCTGCTCTTGCTTGCTGTTAGCTTTCCTGTATTGTTAGAGTGGTCAGAAAAGCTGACGGAAGGCAGCCGTTAAATTGACACACAACAGGGGTGGGTGCTTTCTCTATGTAGCCGCTCGTAAAGCTGCTTGTGTTTGCACTTTATAATCCGACTCTGCGCTATTCACCTGTCACTTCTCCTGATTATAGCCCTCTTGGCCACTCTCCCTTGCATTGTCCCACTTAAACACTGACCTCAGGGAGCACGGGCGGCCTTCTGCGATAGGATTTTGGGGTTGAACATATGTTAGTAATTACAATCTCTGTCTCACATCTGCCTCTTCATTAGGGACACAGAGTTGGAGGAAAGAGTTCCTTCCCCTGGAATTAAAATAAAGGCCTTCTCAGATCCGCCATGTGTTTTGTTTTGTGGCGTTGGGTCTGAATATTGAACAGATGCTTCAGCTGAAGGAGGCGGTCTCATCTATTTTAGACTCAAGAAATATCCAAGTTGCCTGCCAGGATCTTTCCTGTATATGGGAGAGCTGTACCTTTGGAGGAAGGGACACCTATTTATTAAAAACGCAAGAGATTCTGCAGATACTGGAAATCCAGAGGAACACCCACACAAAATGCTGGAGGAACTCAGCAGGTCGGGCAGAATCTATGAAGGGGAATAAAAAGTCGACATTTTGGGACAAGTCCCTTCCTCAGGAAGTGGTGGGTGGAAGAAGTAAAGGGCTGTAGAAGAAGGAATCTGATTGGAAAGAAGAATGGGCCATGTAGAAAGAGAAGGAGGAGAAATGGAGGCGATTCCATAGATATATAGGTTAGCAGGTTAATTGGTCACACGGGTGGTCTATCACCTCCCTCTGGTACCTCTCATCCTTCCCTTTCTTCCATGATCCATTCTCTTCTCCTGTCAGACTCCTTCATCTTCAGCTCTTTACCTCCTCCACCTCTCACCTCCCAGCTTCTTGCTTCAAATGCCTCCACTCTCCACCCACCAGGTTACCTCTAACCTGGCTTTGCCTATCACCTGCCAGCTTGTACTCCTTCCCTTCCCCTCACCTTCTGATCCCGGCTTATTTCCCCTTCCTCTCCTGTCCTCAAGGAGGGTGCCGACCCGAAACATGGACTGTTTATTCCTCACCATAGGTGCAGGCTGCCTGCTGAGTTCTTCCAGCATTTTGTGTGTGTCGCTCTCTGCTTATTATCGTAAGGAATTTGCACGTTCTCCCTGTGACCTTGTGGGCTTCCTCTAGATTCTCCACTTTCCTCTCACATCCCAATGACGTACAGCTCAGCAGGTTAATTGGATGGTGTGGGCTCATTGGACAGGAGGTGCCTATTACTGTGCTGTATCTCTAAATTTAAGAAAGTATATTGGTGTTGGTATCAGTTTATTACCGTCACATGTACCTAGATACAGTGAAAAGCTTGTCTTGCATACTGTTCTTACTGATCAGATTATTACACTGTGCATTGAGGTAGAACAAGGTGAAACAACAAGTCACTGCAAAATTAAGTGTAAAGGCTACTGCAAAATGCAGTGTGGGTAAAGTACTTTCTCTCTCTCTATGATTGGTATTGGTATCAGTTTATTAATGTCACATTTATCAAGATACAGTGAAAAGTTTGTCTTGATACTATTCATGCAGATCAATTTGTTACACAGTGCATTGTGATAGTACGAGTTAAAACTTTAACAATGCAGAATGAAGTGTAAAACCTTCTGATAAAGTTTGGTGCAGGTAAACTATGAAGTGCCAAATCATAACCAGGTAGATTGTGAGGCCAAGAGTCCATCTTATTACACAAGAGGTCTATTCAACCCGGATCTGGGCCGTAGCCTCCAAATACCCGGACCTGCCTCTCGGTTTCTTTGCACTTCCTTACTTCCCATTTTTCTATTTTCTATTTATGATTTATAATTTAAAATTTTAATATTTACTAATTTTAACTATTTTTAATATTTTTATTATTTAATATTTGTAATCCAGGGAGTGTGAAGCGCAGAATCAAATATCACTGTGATGATTGTATGTTCTAGTACCAATTGTTTGGCGACAATAAAGTATAAAATATAAAGTATTACAGTGGGGTAGAAACTGTCCTTGAGCCTGGCGTACGTGCTTTCGGGCTTTTGTATCTTCTGCCCAATAAAAGAGGGGGAAATAGAGAACATCTGGGGTGGGTGATGTCTTTGATTACTAGGGGACTTATAACAGAGATAAAAAGTCAAAGTCGAAGTCAAATTTATTGTCAGAGTACATTCATGTCACCATATACAACCCTGAGATTCTTTTTCTGTGAGTATACTTAGCAAATCTCTCGAACATTAATTGTAAACGGGATCAATGGACAAATGACTGCAAATGTAGATTAAAGCAAATAGCAATAAATAATGAGCATGAAAAACTGTCCTTGAGCTTAATTAATCAATATCTCGTACAAAATCTTGTATCCATGTATATGCTTCAAATGTTTCTTCCAACCATGCTTTACATGTCTGCCCTCTTAGACCTTAAGACAATAGGATACAGGAGCAGAATTAGGCCATTTGGCCCATCAACTATGCTTTGCCATTTCATCATGGCTGATCCATTTTCCCTCTCAGCCAGTCTCCTGCCTTCCCCCAATCCCCACGCCCGTATCCCTTCATGCCATGATCAATCAAGAATCTGTCAACCTCTGCCTTATCTATGCATAAAGACTTATCTTCCACAGCTGCCTGTGGCAATGAATTCCACAGATTCACCACTCTTGATGTTCTTAGTCTACCCTGTTAAAAATCTCTTCTATTTATAACACCAACTAACTTTTCTTGCTTGCCCTTGTATCTTGAACATGTTGAGATTTTCTCCTCAAAGTCATTTGATTTTCAGAACTCCTGATCAGTGACAGACGCTGTTATCTCATTCTCTATCACGTTGGGACAAGTAGACACCTACCTTTGATCCTGCCTGTCCATCAGTGAACTCATGACCTATCAGCGTGGTTAGTTGATGTGAATGTAGATCATACAACTGCAGATGCTGGAAATCTGAAGTTAAACCAGGAAAGGCAGGAAACACTGGCCAGGTCAGGCAGCAACTGTGGAGACAGAATCAGTAAACATTTCAGGTCACAGATTCTACCTGACCTGCTAAGTGCTTCCAGCATTTCCAGTTTTCATTCACATTTATTTCCTGTCTTTGTTCCCTATTTCCTAAGAGTTTGGTCTATTTAAAGTTCTGCAATTTCACAGAACATAGAACAGTATAGTATAGTACTGGTCCTTCAGCCCATGGTGTTGTGTCCACTGTTTAATCTACTCCAAAATTAATCTAACTATTCCCTCCCACATAAACCCCATTTTCTTTCATCCATGTGCCTCTCTTCAATCTCCCTAATATATCTGCCTCTACCACTGCCCCGGTGGCTGTTCTATGCACACTCTGTGTAAGAAAACCTACCTTTGACATCCTCCCTATACTTTCCTCCAATCACCTTAAAATTATGCTCCTTCATAGTCACAATTCTCCCCACGGGGAAAAGTTCTCTAGCTGTTCACCATGCCTCTTATCATGTTTTACATCTCTATCAAGTCACCTCTCATCCTCCTCTTCATAGACAAAAGCCCTAGCTTGCACAACGTGTCCTCATAAGATGTGCCCTCCTTGCAAATCTCCTCTGCACCCTCTCTAATTGGTAAATTTGTTTATTATTGTCACATGCAGCAAGATACAATGAAAAATAGTTTTGCTTTCCTTCCATATAGATCATCTCATTACATCAGTGCACTGAGGTAGTACAAGGGAAAAGATGAACAGAGTGCAGAATAAAGTGTTACAGTTACAGAGAAAGTGCAGTGCAGGCAGACAATAAGATGCGAGGCCACGATGAGGTAGATGGTCTACAGATGAATGGTTTCACCTGTCACCAGTGAACCTCCAGAATAGGAGACTAATGTCTCTACAGTTTACATATCCAACAGAATCCCACCCTGCCACCTAGTATACACTACCTCATGGTGTAGCTTTGAGATTTTGTAGGAAAGAAACAATTTTCCCTTTCCTAGTGTGTGCAATCACTGTCAAGGGACTGTGGAAATACCACTGCAGATGACTCTGAGAAAATACACACATATAAAAATTGGAAATTAAAATGAAGCATTTATGTTGAAAATTGCTTTCTCGTAGCTCCTGGGCTTGTCAGATAAAATAGTCAATAAAATTAAAATGCAAATCAATGCATAGCCTTCTCCTCCCCCACTCCGAGCACTGAAGCTCCGCAGGTCTGTTTACAAGTGACAAAGAGCTATGTGGTCCTGCAAATGACCACTGTGTCTTCCCAATTCCAATCAGGCTCTGTGATTTACCTCTGCCTTGTCCTGCTGTTTGAGCCCGGATGAGATATATCCTTCGCAATATGCCTGAGGGTCTTAGAGTCTTTTCATTAAGGGGACGTGTGTGTGTGTGTGTGTGTGTGTGTGTGTGTGTGTGTGTGTGTGTGTGTGTGTGTGCACCAGAGGGGGTGCGATGGTGAGGATAGGGGGAGAGAGAAAGAGAGAGATGGGGAAAGGGGGAGAGAGGAGAGGGAGAGAGAGAAGGGGGAGAGAGAGGTGGGGAGAAAAAAGAGATAAAGACAGAGAGAGGGGAGAGAGAGGAGGACATGGGGCAAGAGGGAATGAGTGAGAGAGAGAGAGTGTGTGTGTGTGTGAAAGAGAGAGAGAGCGCGGTGGGGGGGAAGGGAGGAGGGTAGGGATGGTTGTAGAGTGAGCTACTTCCCGATGAAAGTCAGACGTGAGCAAGGACAGTGTGAAAGTAGATAGGATTTGCAGATATTCCTCACTGACTGCTCAGCGCAGGGGGTTGCATTTCTCTGATAGATGGGCTGTGTTATTGAGCGCTAACACTTCGCATTGATTTTTTAAAAACACAATTTCAGTCCTTTGTCTCTGGAATGGACCTGAATGCGGTATCATTGCCTTTTATCTATTTCACACTGAAGGAAGTATTGATTGCCAATGGCTGCTAGCTAGCTAGAATTTTTTTTAACTTTCATTTACTCTCAAGGAGAGCCTGTGCAGTTCTCCACCACTTTGTTAACACTTCGTATGCCACGAGGGTCATGTTTTACCTTAGAACACAAACGCTCCCCTTTTGACCCACTGTTTGTGTAGATTCACTCAGTACAGAAACAGGCCCTTCAGACCACTCAATCTGTCTGCCCTTCAAGCACCCATGTACTCTAGTCATACACTAATCACATCTTCATTCAGCCATTATTTCAGATTTCAGATTCAGATTCAGATTTATTTATCACATGTAATTGAAAATTCAATGGAATGTGACATTTGTATTAACAACCAACATGTGCTGGGAGCAGGCCACGAGTGTACCCACCATTTCAGCACCAAGACCATAAGACCTAGGAGTAGAATTAGACCATTTGGCCCGTGGGTCTGCTCATGGCTGATTTACTATCCCTCTCAAGCGTATTCTTTTGCCTTTTCCATGTAACCATTGATGCCCTTACTAATCAAGAAACTAACAACTTTTGCTTTAAGTAAACCGAATGTCTTGGCCTCCACTGCTGTCTGTGGTAATGAATTCCACAGAATCACCTCCCTCTGACTAAAGATATTCCTCCTCATTTCTGTTCTAAAGGGATATCCTTCTGTTCTGAGGCTGTTCCCTCTGGTCCTAGACTCTCCTATAAAAGGAAACTCCTCTCCATGTCTATTCTGCCTAAGCTTTTCAGTATTTGATAGGTTTCAATGAGGCCAGCATAGCAAGCCTACAATACTCAGCAGAACCACAACAAACATACCAAGCAATAAGGCAACATCAGCAAAACATGCCTCGTTTCCCCCTCCTACCCATGCACATACATGGTCCCCTAACCCCTAAACAGGACAATTTCTTCAGTCTTCAGCCTCCAGTGGACTCGTGGATTCGCAGACACTGGCCCCCAGCCACTTCAGATTCGCAGACATAGCATGCCCGCAACTTACTGACCCTTACTAACCCATATGTCTTTGGAGTGTGGGAGGAGACCAGAGCACCTGGGGAAACCCACATAGTCATAAAGAGAAGCCTGCAAACTCCACACACTGCAGTTGTAGAAGCTGCTGCCTAAGAATTCCAGCAACCCAGGTTCGATCTTTATCGCTCTGTGGAGTTTGCACATTCTCCCTGTGGCCTCGTGGCTTTCCCTCGGTGCTTTAGCTTCCTCAGGTTAGCAGTTAATTGGCTGCTGTGAATTGCCCCTGAGTGGTTGACTCTATGGTGGGGAGTGGAGGATAGCTCAGGACATAAATTAGTGGAGGAGCAGGATTGTTCTAAGAACCAGATGAACTTAATAGGCCCCAACTTGATGAAGTGCCTTGGATTGAAACATCGACTGCTTATTCCTTTTCATAGATGCTGCCTGACCTGCTGAGCTCCTCCAGTGCATTTAATGTGTGTTATTCTTGTTTTCCAGCATCTGCACCATCTCTTGTGCTTAACAGATTCTTCTACCGTGCAAGAAAATTTGGAAATCTTAGTTTGTTGGCTTGCACTGATGAAAAAAACTGAACGATAAAAAACATTTTCAGAATCGGAATCGGGTTTAATATCACTGACATGTCATGAAATTTATTGTTTTGTGGCAGCAGAACAGCGCAAGACAAAAGAAAAATGTCACAAATTACTATAAGAAATATATATATATATAAAGATGTGTAAGAAGTGCAAGAGGAGGGTAAAAATAGTGAGGTAGTGTTCATAGGTTCATTGTCCATTCATAAATCTGATGATTGAGGGGAAGAAGCTATTCATAAAATGTTGAGTGTGTGCCTCCAGGCTGTTCTACCTCCTCCCAGATGGTAGTACTACGAAGAGGTGATGGCGGTCCTTAATTATGGATGCCACCTTTTTGAGGCATCCTTTGGCTAGGAGGCAATTGGATTTGTCTGACAAAACTGCTGGGCCCTGAAGAGGAGGTGACAGGGGTAAAAAGTCACATTTCCCAATACAGCTCACCACTTTTCACTGTCCTAATCTCGAAACGGATTGGTGAGGAAATGGCATTTTGTTGATGGATGAGATCAGCCGGTGGACTCTCTGAAAATGATCCTCTTCCATTGCTGAGACCAGGCTTAATTCAATATGTTTTACCCATCAACAGAAGCAGCTTGGTGACTGTGTTGTAGATCTAGTTATCCCGAGGCCTGAGTATGTGCTATAGTTCTTAACGCGTATTCTCTTTTGATATAGAAGTAGAGCATTTGGCTCATTGAATCAGGGCCAGCGGTCAGATTAATCCCAACATAGAACACTACAGTGCAGTACAGGCCCTTCGGCCCATGGTGTTGTGCCAGCACTCTAACCTACTCTAAGGTCAATCTGACCTTTCTCTCCTTTTCTATCATCCTCCATTTTCCTATCATCCATGTGCCCATCCAAGAGTCTCTAATTTATCTACCTCTATCTTCACCTTTGGCAGGGCATTTCATACACTCACCACTCACTGTGCATAAAAAAACGTGCCCCTGACATCACCCTATATGTTCCTCCAATCACCTTAAAATTATACTCCCTGGCATTAGCCTTTTCTGCCCTGGAGGGGAAAGTATGTGGCTCTCTCTTAATTGGAAGGGGATACTAGCACGATGATAGCAGAACAGCAATGTCTGGAATTTCTGGGGGCAATTCAGAAGTTGCAGAATAGATACTATATGAAGATGAAGAAGTATTTTAACGGGAGGGTGAGGCAGCTGTGTCTGACAAGGGAAGCCAAAACAAGATAAAAAGAAAAGAGAGGGCATGCGGTAGAGCAAAAATTAGTGGGAATTTAGAAGATTGAGAAGTTTTTAAAAAGCAGCAGAAGGCAACTGAAGAAGTCATAAACGAGAAAAGATGAGATATGAAGGTAAGCTAGCCAATAATATAAAAGAGGATATTAAAAGTTCTTTTCAGATATATAAAGAGTGATAGTAGATATCAGATCACTGGAAAATGACGCTGGAGAGGGAGTAATGGGGAGATAAAGAAATGGCTGATGAACTTAGTAAGTATTTTGTGTCAGTCTTCACTGTAGAAGACACTAGCAGTGTTCTAGAAATTCCAGAGTTGTTGGAATCTGTTGGAATTCTTTGAGAAAATAATATGAGAGTCATTGCTAATACTAAGGAGAAGGTGCTTGGGAAGCTGAAAGACGTGAAGGTAGATAAATCACCCGAACCAAATGGAATGTACCCCAGGGTTCTGAAGGAGGTAGCTGAAGAGATTGTGGAGGCATTATTAATGATCTTTCAAGAATCACTAGATTTTGGAATGGCCCCGGAGGACTGGAAAAATACAAATGTCATTCCACTCTTTATGAAGGGAAGGGGGCAGAAGAAAATAAATTATAGGCCAATTAGTCTGACTTTAGTGGTAGGGAAGACGCTGGAGTTCACTATCAAGGGTGAGGTTTTGGGGTATATGGAGGCACATGATAAAGTATGTCAAAATCAGCAAGATTTCCTTAAAGAGAAATCCTGCCTGAAAAATCTGTTGGAATTCTTTGAGGAAATAATATGCAGGGTTGACAAAAGAGAGTCAGTGGATGGTGTTGACTTGAATTTTCAGGTGGCCTTCGACAAGGTGTCAGTCATGAGGCTTCTTAACAAGGTAAGTGCCTATGATTTTACAGGAAAGATGCCAGCATGGATAGAGATTGGCTCTCTGGCTGCAAGCAAAGAATGGGAAGAAAGAGGGCACATTCTGCTTGGTTGCCAGTGACTAGTGGGTGTTGCGCAAGAGTCGGTATTGAGACCGCTATTTTTTGCATTATATATGTGATTTGTTTGGCAGAACTGATGGCTTTGTGGCTGACTTTATGGATGATACGAAGACAGGTGGAGGGGCAGGTGATGTTGAGGAAGCAGGGAGGCTGCAGAAGGACTGGGACAGATTTGGTAATTGGGCAAAGAAGTGGCAGATTGCTTATAGTGTAGGGAAGTACATGGACATCCAGTTTGGTACAAAGAGTAAAGATATAGGCAATTTTCTAAGTAGAGAGAAAATTCAAACTCAGAGGTGCAAAACACAACACTTCACACCAAAGAGAAAACCCTAGCTCATTCAAACTATCCTCATAAGACCATGAGACATAGCAGCAGAATTAGGCCATTTAGCCCATCGAGTTAGCTCCACTATTCCATCATGGCTGATGCAGGATCCCACTCAATCCCGTACACCTGCCTTCTCATCATACCCTGACCAATTGACTTCCGCCTTAAATACCCAAGGAGTTGGCCTCCAACACAGTATGTGGCAGAGCATTTGACAGACTCACTACCCTCTGGTTAAAAGAAAAATCCTCCTTACCTCTGTTCTAAAAGGTCACCCCTCAGTTTTAAGGCTGTGCCCTCTAGTTCTGGTTACCTCCACCAAAGGAAGCATCCTATCGACATCCACCCTATCTAGCCCTTTCAACATTTGGTAGGTTTCAATGAGATCCTCCCAAATTCTTCTAAATTCCAATGAGTACAGGCCCAAATCTGCCAAATGCTCCTCATATGTTAAACCCTTCATCCTCGTGAACCTCCATTGGACTCCCTCCAATGACAGCTCATCCTTTCCGAGATATGGGGTCCAAAACTGTTAACGATATTCCAAGTATGGCCTAACTAGTGTCTTATAAAGGCTCTTTTGCTTTTATGTTCTATTCCTCTTGAAATGTCAACATTGCATTTGCCTTCTCTACTACAGACCCAACCTGTAAATTCTGGGAGTCTTGCACGAGGATTCTTCAGTCCCTCTACTCCTCTAATGTTTGAACATTTTCCTCATTTAGATACTAGTCTGCACTATTGATCCTTTTACCAAAATGCACTATCGTACATTTCCTAACACTGTATTTCATCTGCCACTTTTTTGCCCATTCTTCTAATTTGTCTAAGTTCTGCTGCAATCACACTGCTTCCTCAGTGCTACCTACCCCCCTACTTATCTTCATAGCATCCACAAACTTTGCCACAAGGCCATGAATTCCATTATCCAAGTCATTGACAAACAATGTGAAAAGTAGTGGTCCCATTACTGACCCCTGAGGAACCCCACTAGTCACTGGCAGCCAACTAGCAAAGGCCCCCTTTATTCCCACTTGCTGCTTCCTTCCTGTCAGCCATTCCTCTGTCCATGCCAGTATGTTTCTGGTAACGCCACAGATTTTATCTTGTCAAGCAGCCTCATGTGGCACCTTATCAAATGCCTTCTGAAAATCCAAGTAAATAACATCCACTGCCTCTCCTTTGTCCACCCTGCTTGTTACTTCCTCAAAGAACTCTACAGATTTGTCAGACAAGCTTTCACTTCACAGAAACTATGCTGACTTTGACTTACTTTATCATTAGTCTCCAAGTACCACAAAACCTCATCCTTAATAATAGACTCCAACACTTTCCCAACTACTGAGGTTAGGCTAAATGGCCTATAATCTCCTTTAATGGACTATAATGTAGCAGGTGATAGGTGAAACCAGGCGAGGATGGGGGAACAGGATGAAGTAACAACTTGTGGGGTCATCGGTGGAAGAGGTAAAGGTCTGAAAAAGAACGAATGTAACAGGATGCTACAATGGATAATGGAAGAAAGGGAAGGAGGAGGGGCACCAGAGGAAGAGGAGGAGAGCTGATGGGCATCTGAAGAGAAGAAAAAGACGAGAGGTAACCAGAACAGGGAATGGAAAAAGTGAGAGGCGTGAGGGAGAAAAATTACTGTTTTTGTCAACAATGGCAGTCATTAAGTTTTGCGTAGATTTGGCGTGTCACCAAAGACTCCAGTAAATTTCTACAGATGTACCGTGGAGAGCATTCTATCTGCTTGTACCACCGACCGGTATAGAGGCACCAATGCACAGAATTAGAAAGAGCTGCAGAGGGCTATAGACTCAACCAGCTCCATCATGGGCACACGCCTCGCCATCAAAAGTCGATGCCTCAAAAAGGTGGCAGTCATCATTAAGGACCTCACCACTCAGGACATGCCCTCTCCTTGTAACTATTGATTTATTTTGTTATTTACGATATATTCTTATTTTAATTATGGTAATTTTTATGTTTTGCACTGTATTGTTGCTGCAAAACAACAAATTTCACAACGTATGTCAGTGATAATAAACCTGATTCTGCTGATTAATATTATCAGTGGATTTTCATAAAGTCTCAAGACACAAGAGATTGCAGAGACTGGAATCTGAAGCCACACAATTTATTGGAGGAGCTCAGCTGGTTAGGCAGCATCTGTGGAGGAAAACAGTTAATGGTTTGTGTTGAGGTCCTTCATCTGGAACCAGACCCTTGAGTCCAGATGATAAGTCTCAGCCTGAAGTGTCGACTTTCTCTGTGTGTATCTGGTCCAGTGACAGAACCTGATTTCTGGAACACACCATGCATTTTTAATCTGCTCTGATGTTGCGATTTAAAAAAAAATCTAATCAGGAGGTTACATTATGTGTATGCAGATGGAGCAGTTAATGGGCAACTTGGATTTAAAAAGTACTGAGTCAATCTCTCAGCATTCTAATGGAAAAAGAGCTGTTTGACAGGAATAGATTAGAATGATTGCTCCTTTGGGCAGGGTTCCAAGTAACTGATCCATTGGCGGATGAACTAATAAGCGATCGAAGCGGATGCAATGGGGAAAGGTCGTTGCCTTTCCGGGCGGGCAGAATGCTGTCTAGAAAGGAAAAGCAATCCGCTTTCACTTGCACGGCACATTTCACAAACTCAGCACTTCCTGAAGCGTAGACACTGCAGTGTAGGCAATGCAGCAGCCAGCATAACTGCTTGTGAAGGTGACTGGCAAAACGGCTGGAGCTGGTAGGAGAGATAGGAAGGGGTAAGGTCACCGAGAGAGTCTACTAAAGAGACGAGGATTTTAAATGTGAATAGTACCAAAGACGACAACAGCAAATAAACCATTTCAGAATAAGAATCCAGTTTAATATCACTGACATATGTTGTGAAATTTGTTGTACTGCAGCAGCTGTAAAGTGCAGGACATAAGAAGTTATGACCAAGTTACATTAAGAATTATATGGAAAACATAGAGCAAAAAGCTTACAAAATAGTGAGGTAGTGTTCATGGGTACATGGACCGTTCAGAAATCTGATAGCATAGGAAAAGATCCTGTTCCTAAAATGTTGATTGTATGCCTTCAGACTCCCGTACCTCCTCCCTGATGGTACTAATGAGAAGAAGGCATGTCCAGGATGTTGTGGGTCCTTCATGATAGATGCCGCCTTCTTGAGCCATCACCTTGAAGATGTTGTGGATGGTGGAGAGGCTATCAATGGAGCTGGCTGAGACCTTTTTACACCTTGAGTAGCTTCCTTAACATAGCACAGGAACAGCCTTTCAGCCCATGATGCTGTGCCGGACAAATTAAACTAGTAGTTAAATGTCTGACTGAACTAATCCCTTCTGCCTACACTAGGTCCACATCCGTCTATTCCCTGCACGTCCATATGCTTGTCTACCTCTATCGTATTTGCCCCCAACACTACCCCTGGCATCGCATTCCAGGCACTCTGTGTAAAAAAAAATCTTGCCCCGCACATCTCCTTTGAATTTAACCCCTCTCTCTTTAATTGCGTGACCTGGTATTAGACATTTTGACTCTGGGATATAGGTATTGGCTGCCTATCTATGCCTCTCATAATCTTACAAACCTCTATCAGGTCTCCTCTCAGCCTTTGCTACTCCATGGAAAACAAATGAAATTTGTCCAGCCTCTCCTTACTGCATATACCCTCAGGAAGAATCTCGGTAAACCTCTTCAGCAGCCTCTCCAAAGTCTCCATATCCTTCCTATATTGAGGCAACCAGAACTGAATGCAATCATTTAGATGCGGCCCAACTAGAGTTTTATAAAACTGCAAAATAACTCCCTGACTCTTGAACCTAATGTCTTTCCTAATAAAAACAAACATTTTCATGTGCCACCTTTACCATCCTATCAACATTATACTTCAGAACGCTAATGAAGTGTCTCAGCCTGAAATGTTGATTGTTTATCCCCCTCATAGATGCTGCTTGACCTGCTGAGTTCCTCCAATATTTTGTGTGTGTGTTGCTCTGGACTTCCACATTCCACAGAGTCTCTTGTGTCCAGATATCTCTTGTATCCAGAGCCTCCTGTATCTTGAAGTCTGCAGAGGATTCTGTCTATACCACAGTCTCAGTCCGTGTGCCCCAGACTCCCTAGCACTCCCCCAAAGTTTTTTTTCTCTCAGATTCCCTCTAATCCTTCTCCCAATTAATGATAAATCAATGTTTCCCTGTTTCTGATTCCCACTATCAAACAGACACCTCTCCACATATTTTACAGATATTTTCAGATTCCCGAAGGTAGTAAACTAAATCCAAGTATATCCCATATTCAGAATATTTGTCATCTCCTTGCGGCAGAGTAGCAATCTAATCCTGATACTCCTTGGCTGAACCGCGGAGAGCACGGTCCTGATGAAGAGCCTCAACCCAAAACATTGTCTATTTATTCCTCTCCATAGATGCTGCCTGACATGCTGAGTTCCTCCAGCATTTTGTGCGTGTTGCTCTGAATTGCCAGAAGCTGCAAAATCTCTTGTCCTTACGCTTCTAGCGTAAGGGAGTGTACATGCTACAAGCAGAGGTTACCGACTTAAAAAGGGGGAAGACAATAATCACTGAGGTACAATTTCTGACAGTCTTTTGAAAAATTAAAGTTTCATTTGTAGAGAGTTAAATAAAAACCCTGTGGGAGAAAGACTGCGATAAAGAGTTAGACAGGAAGAAAAGTGATTGAAGACTAATTCAAAGATAATGGAATAATTCATTTGGCTGGAACTGTATCTACGCAGTCTGGTGGGCCTGATGTAAAATGATCAATAATTTCTCTGCTCTCCAGCGAAATTAACATTTCCTGTGTTACAGCAGCCATGTCGATTTAATGTATGTCATCGGCTGTGGAGGATGTTACTGAAGCTGTGATCTCTGTAAGAACAGACCTCTCTTGATTTGATATACCAGATACCACATAAACACATACAACCTGTCCAACGTCTATGTCCATGTTTATACCTGGGCAGGTCTGAGTAAAGACAGTAAAAGCACTAACACAAGACCCACCTCAGGGAAGATTTGAACCAGTGGTTGACCATACCTGGACAGGTAGGTGTCAACAGGTCACATTGCCCAGAGAATCATTAGTGATGCAAAGCAAATCATTTAACCACACATTGAAAGTGTACAGGCCTGCGTGGGCAACACTGGCCAATCAGAAGATGGAGTGGAAGAGGCTTTTTGTAACATCAATTGGCCTTAGGACAGATTTACCTTCATTAAATTATTGGCAAAGTTGTAATATTAATGCCAGTTCCATTTATTTACTATTTATTTGTCTTTCTGATGATGTCTTTTCGATCCCCCAAACTTACATTATCTCACTATTTTTTGGCTCTTTTTTTGCACTACTTATTTAGTTTAGTTATATCTACAGTGGATTCCAGTTAATTGGGACATTGATTAATTGGGGAAGCCACTTATTTGGGACAATTCTTAATGAACATAAACTAATTGACTAAGTAGCCGGGATTCCCTTTGTTTCTGCTAAATTAGGGCAGGACGCTATTGCCTACCAGTTTCTAAGTAGCATCAGTTGTGTGCACTTGTATGCCCATTAGACATTACACTGTGCTTAGAGTGAATAGATTTAAATAGCGTCAGCTGAGTGTGTTTACATCATGCTGTCCTCTTGGGCCAAATAGACACCAAATCAAAAAGCAGTTATATTTGATAATTTTGTTTTCTTTTGACTTAAAAAAATTAGATCCTTGCTGAAATGCCACACAAAGACTCAACATTAATCAAAAAATTACCTTACTGGACTAAATTAAAAGGCACACGCCGAACACCACTCATCATCAGCTGGCAGAGATAGCTGGAGCGATGAAATCTACAATTCCATGTTTGATACATCTGCAAAATAAACTAGGAGGAGAATGGACAATGGGGGAACCTCTCAAAAATGAAGGTGTGTCGGTGAGGATACAGATGTTGAATAGGACTTCAATCAATGGTTTTCTGTTGTAACTGGACAAAGTGTGCATGTCAGTGGACCATTGTTAAAAAGAACAAGTCAGAGGAGTTGACTGAAAAGCTGGATCACATAGATTTTAATGCAACAGATGGTTGGCTGTTCCGATGGAAGGTGCTGGCACCACATTAAATTCAAGAAAACACATGACACGAAAGATTTCTCCAACGCAGAAACGTGGAAATCTACAAAACACCCCAATTTGCTTCAACATTTTGTGTAGGTGATATCTACAATGATGATGAGACTGGCCTTTTTTCAATTCTGCCATGCCAAACAGTTCCCTTGCCTACAAATATGCAACCTTATCAGATTCAAAGGAAGCAATGGATCACATAATGGATCAATTATCTGCAGTAGGTATCAGTGCTGACTTTGCAGTCACTCAAAAGAGCATGGCAGCGTACACTGGGCGAATTCCTCTGTCGATAACAATTAGGAACTAATGCACGGTTTTATAGTGCCGTAGTCGTATTGATAGTGTTCTAATTTCTTTCTGTATTTCATTTACATACATATTACTTTACCCAATTAAATAGTGGTTTGTCTTTTTGTTTTTGTTCTTTAAGGATTGCTTCGAATAAGCAACTGCCCCAATTAACCGGAGGCCCAATTAATAGGAATCGTGTGTGTGTGTGTGTATGTGTGTGTATATAAAAATTTAGTTTTATATTATGTATATCACTGTACTGCTGCTGCAAAACAACAACTTTGTGACATGTGCCAGGGATATAAAGCCTGATTCTGATTCAATCAATCTGCGTCATCGGACATGTGCTCTAATCCACTTTCCCCCAGGTATTCCGGTTTCTCCTGCATCTCAAAGACTTGTGGGTTGCAAGTTAATAGGCTGCTGTTAATTGCCCCTAGTGTGTGGGTGAGGGGTAGAAATCAGAGAGAGCTGATGAGAATGTAGGAAAAATAAAGAGCAAGGGATTAATGTAAGGTTAGTATAAATGGGAGGGCTATGGTCAACATGAATTCATTTGGCCAAATGGCCTGTTTCTGTGCTGTGTCTCTCTATGATGCTAAATCCGGGGAAGTGGTGAAAGCAGACAGAATGCATAACACACCAAAAATAGCACCGACTGGTGGTGGGGCCAAATAGCCCCTTTCTGTCCGCTACATTACGTAAAGCCTGGAGTCATAAGGTACTGCAGCACAGAAACAGGCCCTTCGATCCATCTAGTCTATGCTAAACTATTATTCTGCCTCATCCCATCAAACCACCCCTGGACCATAGCCCTCTATACACCTCCCATCCTTGGATACACTTATCCAAGCTCTGTTGCATGCTGAAATCAAATCTTCATCAAAACTTCCACTGGCACTGCTCTCTGACTGGAGCTCTCCCTTATGTTCCCCTTAAACATTTCACCTATCTCCCTTAACCCATGACCTCTAGTTGTAGGCTTATCCAACCTCAGTGGGAAAAACCTGCTTGTATTTACCCTATCTATACCCCTCATAATTTTGCATAGCTTGATCAAATCTCCATTAATTCTCCTATGCTCCAGGAAAAAAAGCCCTAACTTATTCAACTTTTCCCTATAACTCAGGTCCTCAAGTCCCAGCAACATCCTTGTAAATTTTCTCTTTACTCTTTCAATCTTTTTGATACTTTTCCTGTAAGCAGGAGACCAGAACTGCACATAATACTCCAAATTAGGCCTATGACAACATTAATACTGGCTGCAATTTCCTGGAACTGACTGCAGCAGAAACAAGGTGGAATGTAAGTGGATCCGATGGGGATATAGGTTGAAAGCACGAAGCATTTCAGCAAGTTTCCTCAGCATTAAATCTGGTCCTGGAGTGGAGGTTTCATCCGATAGATATAAAAAGCCATGAACAATCTCTCTGCTCCACAGCTGCCTTAGACTTTCAGTCCATTAAGAGGAAAATTTTAGCAGAGAAATCAATAGTACATCAAACACTCAGTGACTAGTCAGGAAGTTTGGAAGCATGAAAAATTAATGCGGTCAGTTTGAGTGCTCGTCTCTTGAGCAGAGATAAGATTCTCAATACAAAAAAGAAACACATTGGCAGGTTACTGATAGAATAATGTAAATGCAAAGGTTTTAAGGGAATAGGATCAAATCAATGCTTGGAGGTCAGGAGCTTGGTAGGGCAACAAACCATTGTTCTGCAGAGTTACAGGGTGCTTAAAGATGCTTTTAATCTTCCTTTCTTTAACATTCTAGTTAAAATTTAATTTTCATCACTCTTGCCTTGTAAAGGCAAAACATTCCCTTCATTTGTACTATTGTGAGCAGTTTTATCTAACAAAGGATGTACTGGCAAATACGAGAACGTCTGCAGATGCTGGAAGTGCAAAGCAAGACACACGAAAAGCTGGAATAACTCAGCAGGTCAGGCAGTATCTATGGAAAAGAGTAACAGTCAAGGTTTTGGGCAGAGACTCTTCATCAGGACTCAAGAATGGGCTTGACCTGAAACATCAACTATTTATTTGTTTCCATAGATGCTGCCTGACCTTCTGAGTTGCTCCAGCATTTTGTGTGTGTTACCAAGGATGGGCTGGCATTGGAGAGGGTCAAGAGGAGGTTCACGAGTATGTTCCCGAGAATGTATGAGAAGTGCATGATGGTTATAGGCCCGTACCCAGTGGAGATTAGAAAAATGGCGGAGGGGTGAGGGGACGACTTATTGAAACCTATTTGAATAGTGGAAGGCCTTAATGGAGGGAATCTAGAAACAGAGGGCTCAGTCTCAGAATACAAGAATGCCCCTTTAAAGCAGAGATGAGGAGGAATTTCTTTAGCCAGATGGTTGTGAATCTGTGGGATTTGGTGCCACAGATGGCTGTGGAGGCCAATTCATTTGAACTGGAAGTTGATAGGTTCTTGATTTGTAGTTCTTGAAATGTCTCAAGGAGAAGGCAGGAAACTGGGGTTGAGAGCGATGATTGAATTGTGGAGCAGATCTGATGGGCATGATCGAGTGGCGGGGCAGACTTGATGGCCTAATTCTGCTCCTATATCTTATGTTCTTACGGTCATATCATCACTGGGTCGAAGTGCTGGAACTCCCTCTCCAGCAGAACTGTGGGAGTACGGTTACCCGGAAGACTGCAGCACTTTAAGATGACATCTCATGGAGATATAAACACAAGAGACAGCAGATGCTTGAATCTGGAGCAACACACAAAACACTAGAGGAACTCAGCAGGTCAGGCAGCATCTGTGGAGGGAAATAGAGGGTTGATGTATAGTGTCAAGACCCTCCATTTATTTTTTTTCCATCCAGATGAAAGGTCTGTTTCCCTCCTTAAATGTTGGGTTCCTCCAATTTTTGTGTGTTGCTCATGAAGATGAACGCTGGTCTCACCAGTAACATCTAGCTATCTGAAAATGAATAGAAAAAATATTTAGAAACACACAAAACACTAGAGGAACTCAGCAGGTCAGGCAGCATCTATTGAGCGGAATAAATAGTCGATGTTTCAGGCTTAGACCTTCATCTGGACTGGAAAGGAAGGGGAGAGAAGCCAGAAGAACAGGGTGGGGAACGGGAAGGAGTATAATCTGGCAGTTAATAGGTAAGACCAGGCGAGGGGGGCAGGTGGGTGGGTGGGGGAGGGCAAACCTGAGAGATGATTGGTAGAAAAGGTAAATAGCTGAAGAAGGAGGAATCTGATAGGACCATGGGAGAAAGGGAAGGAGGAGGGGCACAGAGGCTATGGACTGTCATGTTGCAGTGAGAACATGGAGAGGAATTGAAATGGGTGGCTACCAGGAACCCTGCCTGTTGTGGTGAACTGTGAAAATTTTTCATATTCATAAATTCCAGTTATGTTTTTGCGTGGAGCGATTGATAATGGCACTAAATAAGAAGGATTCCTTTGTCAGCACAGTAAGCTATCACGAGCCAGTGGGTTCCTTCATTGTCTGCTGTCACTTAATGACCTTTTACCAGGCTGTGCAGAATGAACCCAATAGCAGCTTCTCAGAAGCAAGCCAGAATAACTTCATGAAGGTGACACATTTTACATGATCTGGGACTAATCTTAAAATAATGATTTCTATCACAGAATGCCGATGTTGCTGGCAATGCCAGGAGTTACTGTCCATCCACAGTCAGCCCTGAGGTAACAGTTGAGAGTCTACTATACTGATAGATCTGCTGTCACAGACCAGGTAAGGATGGGATTTTAGTGAACGAGATAGTTTATTTGGTAGTTACTTCCTGGTTACTTTTACTGAGACCATAAACAATTTTAGTCCTTTATAGAAGAGTGTTGTAGGACAAAGAGACCTGAAGAATTCTCCCCAAATCTCATGACATTCCAACTTAAATAAATAAGCCTGTGGTTCTTCACAGCTGTTCTGTCTAAATCCTGGAACTTGCTACCCAACAGCACCATAGAAGCAATTTACACAGAACATGGAGCGGCAAGTAGCTGTTAATGTAACACTTCACAGAGCCGGCCATCACACTGTCCATAAGGAGTTTGTATGTTCTCCCCGTGAATGCATGGGTTTCCTCTAGGTGCCCCGGCTCCCTCCACATTCCAAAGAAGTACAGGTCAGGATTATAAACGCAAGAGATTCGGTAGATGTTGAAAATACAGAATAACACACACAAAATGGTGGAGGATCTATGGAAATAAATAAATAGTCTACATTTCAGGCTGAGACCCTCCATAGAATTAGTAAGTTGTGGGCATTGGTGCCAGAGTGTGCAGATACTTGAGGGCTCTTCCCAGCACATTCACTGTCTGTGTTGGCCAGTGATGCACTTCACCGTACGTTTCGATGTGTTGATGAACATGTGACAAACAAAGCTAATCTTCTTCTTCACAGCGTGTACTGCAAGGAAATTAAGAGGACAGCTCACTACTAAGCTGCAAGGACCTTTAGAAATGGTAGTTAATAATGGTCTTGTTAGTGACATCATCATGCTCCCACGTGTCTTTCATTTATTTGTTTACCTCACAATGAATACAATATGTTAAATTTGTACGGTACTTTAAGATCATCTTCGCCACATACAGTGTTTCCATGCTTATATTCTTCTGTGGTATCATTTCAAGGAATAAGGGGCAGGTTTGGATAATGAGAATTCCAAAAACATAGCTTGCAAACAAGACCCCTCTACTTTCCTAATTCAACTTGCCCACAATATAATGAAAGCTGAAGTTAATGCCAATATTGATTTTTCTTCTTTCTTTTATTTCGCTGCAAGTAACAAATTTGGACTTCGAAAAGCCAGGAGCTGACCAATCATATCAAAAATTTAAAGACTTAAAGATTAGCTTCATTTGTCACGTGTAAATCAGAACATTAAAACATACATGAAATGCATTGTTTGCATCAATGACCACCATAGTCTGTCAATGTTCTTGAGGCAGCCTACAAGTGTCGTCACACTAACCCTAACCTATGTTATTGGAATGTAATTTTTGATTATTAAAGTGCATATTTACTCATCTTGGTAATGCTAAAATAGCTGCCTGTGGCTTTAAGAGAAAACGTTGACGTCATTTTGCATGGGTGGAGTAGAACGAAGAGGTGTCATGTTCTAGAAAGGAAAACTTTCAAATACTTTTCCTAGGTTTGGTAAGGAAAGGTGAATAATATTTGATAATATCCATGTAAATTCATTTATAAATCTGGAATAGCAGTAATTTGGCGTGTTTTACACGTGGATGGTTTAGATTTTCGCAAGTAAAATTGATTGACGCTGGAATAGCGTGATTGCGAATTTCCTTAATTGACCTACTGGGCTAGTCTTTTTAGTAATTCAACTACGAGGCAATATATTGTAAAAGTTTATTTGTTTTTCTTTATTGTTTCATGACCGAATATGAATGTAACAGAGTAATGTGAATGCTTTAAACTCTGTTCACGAAGCGTGAGCGAGAAGAACTCACTTCAAGGTCTAGTCAACATGTGTTTGGAAGTTAAGATCTTGTGTGCCAATGATGAGTATATCTCTTCCTGTTTTCGATGTGTATAAGGTACTGGGTGGTGGGATTCTAATGTTTGTATTGATTTTTTTCAGAATTGCCATTATATTGGTTTTGTATATTTTGTTTTATTTATTTTCATACTGCATATGTAACAAAGGGAGTGGTCTGAACTTAAGCAGAGATTGCAATGGCAAGAACTGTTTTTTTGAATTTTTTTTGTCATTTTTATTTTGATACCCTCTTTCTGCAATGAAACATCTAAAACAGATAAAGGAATTTAAGACCTGAAAAAGTATTTGTTGTCCTGTGTGTGTATTCATTTCTTGCAGGCATTCACAGTAAGTACAGGAAACACATAGAATGAATGAAAAACCACACCCAACAGGGTGAATAACAACAAATCTGCAAAAAAAAAACAACTATGCAAATATAAAAATAAAGAGAAAAGAAGGAAATAATAATAACTAATAAATAAGCAATAAATCTTGAGAACATGACATGCAGTATCCTTGAAATGAGTCCAGTTCAGTGATGGGGTGAGTAAAGCTTAAACTTAAGTTATCCCCTCAGGTTCAGAAGACTGATGGTTGAGGGGCAATAACTGTTCCTGAATCGAGGGTGTGTATCCTGGGCTCCTGTACCTCTTCGTAATGGCAGCAGCAAGAAGAGATTATGGCCGGGATTGGGGGGAGGGGGGTCCTTGATGGATGCTGCTTTCCTACGACAATGGTCCATGTAGATGTGTTCAATGGGGAGGAGGGCTTTAGCCATGATGGAACGGGCTGTATCCACTACTTTTTGTAGGCTTTTCTGCTCAAGGATATTGGTGTTTCCATAGCAGGCCATGAGTCAAGATACTCTACTACACATATAGAAGTTTGAAAAGTTTCAGATGACATGCCAAATACTTGCAAACTTCTAAGAAAGTAGAGCTGCTGCCACGTTTCTTCATAACCGCACTTACGTGCTGGGCCCAGGACAGAGCCTCTAAAGAGATAACGCCGAGGAATTAAGGCTATTGACCCTCTCCACGTCTGATCTCTCCCTATGAGTTCTGGCTTATAGACCTCCATTTTCTTCCTTCTGAAATTAATAATCATCTCCTTGGCCTTGCTGACATTGAGTGAGAGGTTGTTGTTGCAGCACCACAAAGACAAATTTTCCATCTCCCCTCTATATGCTGATACATCACCACCTTTGATTCAGCATATGACTGTGATATCATTGTCAAACTTAAATTTGGCTTTGGAGCTGTGCTTAGCCTCATAGTCATAAGTATAGACTGAGTAGAGCAGGGAGATAAGCACACAGCCTTGTAGTGCACCAGTACTGATGGAGATTTTGTTGCCAGTCCAAACTGACTGGGGTCTGTAAGTGAGGAAATTAAGGATCCAATTACATAAGGAGGTATTGAGGCCAAGGTCTTGAAGCTTATTGATTAGTTTTGAGGGGCTGATAGTACTGAATGCTGAATTGTGGTTGATGAAGAGCATCTTGATGTATACATCTTCACCGTCCAGATGTTCCAGGGTTGAGTGAAGAGCCAATTAAATGGCGTCTGCTGTCGACCTGTTGTGGTGGTAGGCAAAATGGAGAGCATACAAGTCAATTCTCGGGCAGGAGTTGATACGTTTCAGCACCAACCTCTCAAAACACTTCATCACAGTGCCACTGGATGATAATGATTGAGGCAGATTACTATGGTCTTCTAAGGCACCGGTGTAATTGGTGATTACCACAGACTAGCGAAGTGAGAGGTTAAGGATATTGGTGAATACTCCAGGCAGCTGATCAGCACACCTCTTTAGCACTCGGCCAGGATGGTCTGGATACTTGCCATGGGTTCACCCTCCTGAAGGTCCTGTTGTAAGGTCTCGGCCATTAACGTCAACTGTTTATTCTTCTCCATAGCCGCTGCCTGGCCTCCTGAATTCCTCCAGCACTGTGTGTGTTACTTTGACTTGCAGCATCTGCAGATTTTCAAACATTTGTTTTCCTCAGCCTCTCTGTTGTTGATATCTCTGGAGCCTTGCTCTTTAGCCTCTGCCTGTATGCAGGCAGGAGGAGGGCAGCTAAGTGAACCGATTTCCCGAATTGTGGTGTAAGCATGGAACGGTAGGCATTCTCAATCAGTACAACCGTGGCTGAGTGTGCTGGGACCCCTGGTGCTGCTGGTGACTGGATGATGATAATCCAACAGAGTTTCCTTCAAACAAGTGTGATTGAAGTGCCTGACAAGGATCTGAAAGGCATCAGGGAGGGTTGTCTCTTGTTTGCTAATTGTAGCATGCAATACATCAAGAGCTTGTTTAACATCTGATTTGTATGTAAACTGCAGTCAGGATCACAGAGAGCTCTCTTGGTAAGTAGAATGGTCAGCACTTGACCATCAGATGTTCCAGGTCAAGAGAACAAGAGGGAGACTAGACCATTGCATCAGAACACCACAAAGAGACAGAACTCAAACCCCCCACTTTTGCCTTCTCTAAGTTAGCAGTCCTGGCCATCCAGTGTATCAAGAAGTCCTTGTGTCTTACTGATGTATCCAGCATGTCTGGAGTGAGCCATGTCTCTGTGAAACACAGAACACAGCAGTTCCTCATTTTCTGCTCATCATTCTTGTCCTTAAGTTCTCCATTGACAGTATGTTTGCTAACAAGGTGCAGGGTAGAGAGAGTTTCATTGCTTGTGTTTCAACCTGGTTTGATTGTTCTATCTGTTCAAAGATCAAAGTACATTTATTATCAAAGTATGTATACATTATATAACCTTGAGATTCATCTCCTTACAGGGAGCCACAAAACAAAGAAACCTCAAAAGAATCAATTTTTAAAAACCCGTCAAACACTCAATGCCCAGAGGGAGAGAGAGAGAAAAAAATACAAATTGTTCAAACAATAGAAGTAAGCAAAAGCTTCAGAACTGAAGTTTTACAAAAGGCATGAAGCCAAGTATCATTGCAGCCAGAGCAGGCCACCATCTCAGTTCACCACAGAGCCGATTAAACATTGTGAGACCATGGACGCAAAGCCAGGCATCACTGTAGCCGGAGCAGACCACTGCTTCAGTTCAGCAAGAGCTCAGTAACTGCCACGGAGTAGTGAGCGGAACCAGCCCTGACCTCACCTCCGGTCCAGACACCCTGACCTTTTCAATCTGGCCTGGTGCTTAAATCGTCCAAACCTCAGGCTGGTTTTCACTCTCAGACTGGTCTGGGGCCTGAACTGCACCACCACGATTCAGCCCATATCCGACCTTTCCAATTCAGCTTGGCACTTAAATCAGTCAGACATCAGGACTTTCCTCACTCTCGGGGACACCATAATTCTGCCTTGACCTTTTGCTTGCCTTGTCCATGCCTTCCCTTCTCCTCTGCCTCCGTCATGTCTCACCTCCGTTTACCTCGACTATTCCTCGCTTGTGCCTCCGCCTCTGCTTTCGCCACTGCCACCATCTGCCTCTCTATTGTTAACGTTGATCATTGTTAATAAAGTGTTAGCAATAAGGTATTTAGTAATTTTGTTGGTTTTGTTTTTTGCCACTGCTAAGTAGTCGCTGGGCATCACCAGCGCCATTTTAAATTGTCCTGCCCGAGTCTGCAAGAAATTGTAGAGAGTAGTGAGTACAGGCTAGCCCATAACGCAAAGATGTGCAGAAAGTTGGTCAATGCTCTTGAAAGAAAAAAGCCTACAAAAAGTAGTGGGTACAGCCCAATGTATCATGAGTAAAGCCCTCTCCATCACTGAACACATCTACAAGGAGAGTTGTCGCAGGAAAGCAGCATCCATTGTCAAGGACCTCTACCATGCAGTTCATGCTGTCTTCACACTGCTGACATCAGGAAGAAGGGACAGAAGCCTCAGGTGTCACACCAGCAGGTTCAGGAACGGTTATTACCCCTCAACCATAAGGCTCCTGAACCAGAGGGGATAACTTCACTCACCCCAACTCTGAACTGATTCCACAATCTCCGGACTCATTTTCAAGGGCTCTACAACCCATGTTCTCAATATTTATTGTTTTCTATACAATTATTATTTTGCTTTATTTTCTTTTATTGTATTTGCACGGATTGTTGTCTTTTGTACATTGGTTGTTTGTCTTTGCAACACACACAGAATGCTGGAAGAACTCAGCAGGCCAGGCAGAATTGTCAGAAAAGAATTAGCAGAATCTGAGAATTTTCTTGTGGTTGTTTGTTGAGTGTGTGGTTTTACTGATTCTAATATGTTTCTTTGTTTTCTGTGAATGCCCACATTAAAATGAATCTCAGGGTAGAATATGGTGACATATGCAGTATGTATTTTGATAATAAATTTACTTTGAACAAATTAAGCTAATGCCACCTAATCCTTTCACATACACATGGTCTCCATATCTGTCCAATCTCTGTATAAACACCTATGTTGTGTCTACCTCTCCTACTTACAATTCCAGGCACCTACCACACTCTGTGTAATTAAAAAATATTGCCCCACACTTTTTTGAATCTTCCCTCCTCTTACCTTTATAAGCACACCCTCTAATATTAGACATGTGCATTGCAATAACTGCTCTCTGAGATGCAAGAATATTTACAGACAGTTCCAAGGATAATCTACATATATCTTAACTAGAAAATCTCTTTTTACAAATTCCTTATTTATCCAACTTCTTCCTAGATGTCTTGGATCTTGTTAGAAATTAAGAACTCACTGAGAACATGTATCTTACAGCATCTGAAATGATGGCCTTAAGCCAATGAGTTTGAAAATAAAAATAATTTCAAATTTGAGGCAGAATATGACCTTTTCACTTACAGGCAAATGTGGAGCGCTTATTTAGAGTTTAAAGGTTAGGATTTTTAATTAAACATTGAATGACACAATTAAAGTTCTGGTATTAAACAACTGCCACTAATTTTTTGAGTTGGATTCAGTTAAGCTTTTCTTGTGCCTATATTGATGCAGGAAATGGTGGAGTGTTATACTGGGAAATATTAAACGTCCAATGAACATATTCTCTTTTTGATTCAGAATTAAAATGTAATTATGAAGTTACTAATCTAGAATTGCTTTGTTCATCATGGTCAGGCACTTGTGTTCTTCCCTCTAATCCTGTTCAAATCAGGCTCCTTGCTGAAGTTGTACAGTTTTCCCAGCATATTCAGTAATCATTCATATTTATTTCCTACCTTCATTCCCTATTTCTTAGTAGTTTTGTCCTTCTGAAGTTCTGAAATTTCTAATTGGTAAATTGGTTTATTATTGTCACGTGTATTGAGATACAGTGAAAAACTTTGTTTTTTGTTCCATCTATCCAGATCATTTCACTACAACAGTTATTGCGATAGGACAAGGGAGAAAAATAACAGAACACAGAATAAAGTGCTACAGTTGCAGTGAAGGCAGGCAATCCATGATGAGGTAGATTGTGAGATCAAGAGTCTATCTTATTCTACCAGAGGCATGTTCCGTAATCTTATAACAATGGGACAGAACCTATCCTTGAGAATGGTAGTATTTGCTTTGGTATTTGTATTGGTTTATTGTCACGTATCAGGATATGATGAAAAATTTATCTTGCAGAGTGTTCAGATCATTGCACATTGCATTGAGATAGAACAAGGTAAAACAACAACGATGCAGAATAAAGTGTAACAACTACAGAGAAAGTGCAGTGCAGGCAAATCATAAAATACAAGATCATAACAAGGTAAACTGTGAGGTCAAGAGTTTATCTTATTGTTCAAGAGTCTGAAAGCAGCAGGATAGAAGCTATCCTTGAGCTCATTTTAATGTGCTTTCTGGCTTTTATATCTTCTGCCTGATGGGAAGGAGGAAAAGAGACTAACTTAAGACATTGGAATGTGAGGCAGAAGCCAACAATGATTTTTTAACGGTGAAATACTGCTCACGGAACTGGTCATCCATCAGCTCCTCTCTCTATCCTTACAAACTTCCTGCTTGACCAGCCTCTCGGGATCTCAGATGGAGACAAGAGGGCGTACAGGAGTGAGATATGCCAACTAGTGGAGTGGTGTCGCAGCAACAACCTGGCACTCAACGTCAGTAAGACAAAAGAGCTGATTGTGGACTTCAGAAAGGGTAAGATGAAGGAACACACACCAATCCTCATAGAGAGATCAAAAGTGAGTGAGTAGTTTCAAGTTCCTGGGTGTCGAGATCTGTGAGGACCTAACCTGGTCCCAACATATCGATGCAGTTATAAAGAAGGCAAGACAGTGACTATACTTCATTAGGAGTTTGAAGAGATTTGGCATGTCAACAAATACACCCAGAAACTTCTCTAGATAACCATTGACCGTGGAGAGCATTCTGACAGGCTGCATCACTGTCTGGTGTGGAGGGGGAGGAGGGTTGCTACTGTACAGGACCGAAAGAAGCTGCAGAGGGTCATAAATTTAGTTGGTGCCATCCTGGATAGTAGCTTACAAAGTACCCAGATCGTCTTCAAGGAGCAGTGTCTCAGAAAGGTGGCATCCTTTATTAAAAACCCCAGCACCCAGGGCATGCCCTTTTTTCACTGTTACCATCAGGTAGGAGGTACAGAAGCCTGAAGACACGAACTCAGTGCTTCAGGAACAGCTTCTTCCCCTCTGCCATCCTGAATGGATGTTGAACCCATGAACACTATCTCACTTTTTAAAAAATATATGTTGTTTCTGTTTTTGCACGATTTAATCTATTCAATAAACATATAATGTGATTTATTTATTTTTACTTTTTTTTCTTCTATATTATGTACTGCATTGAACTGCTGCTGCTAAGTTAACAAATTTCATGACACATGCTGTGATAATAAACCTGATTCCAATGCTGATTCTTGTCCTTATTGGTAGCTTGGAGATAGACTTGGCCTGATAGTTCATCTTTGAAACACTCTGAGATATCTTACTACTGTAGAGGTGCTCTACAAAGCTGCAAATGTTCCACGCAGGCTCAGTTAACAGAGCATAAAATATATAAGAGTACAGCGCAGGAACAGGCCCTTCAGCCCACAATGTTGTGCTGAACCAGCACAATGTTGAAAGGTATGGACAGAGTGGATGTGGCAAAGTTGTTTCCCACGATGGGGGAGTCTAGTACGAGAGGACGTGACTTAAGGATTGAAAGGCACCCATTCAGAACAGAAATGCGAAGAAATTTTTTTAGTCAGAGAGTGGTGAATCTATGGAATTTGTTGCCACGGGCAGCAGTGGAGGCCAAGTCATTGGGTGTATTTAAGGCAGAGATTGATAGGTATCTGAGTAGTCAGGGCATCAAAGTTATGGTGAGAAGGCGGGGCAGTGGGACTAAGTGGGAGAATGGATCAGCTCATGATAACATCGCGGAGCAGACTCGATGGGCCGAATGGTCGACTTCTGCTCCTTTGTCTTATGGTCTTATGGAACCAATGAAATTAGTAATCAAATGGCCAACTAAACGAATCTCTTCTGCTTACATAATATCCCATTTCTTCCATTTTCCTCACATTCATGTGCCTACCTACACATCTCTTAAAAGTCCCTAATGTGCAGCAACAGCAGGCATTGCATTCCAGGCACCCACCAATCTCTGTGGGGAAAAAATATTACCCCTCATATCCCCTTTGAAATTATTCCCTCTCACCTCAAAGAGAGGGTAATTTCTTGTGTCTGTTTCAAGGGAATCTTGTCTTCTCCTGTGCCTTTGCATGTCTGAATGGTAGCTTGTGTAATCGACAGAGGTCTGATTTGAAATTAGCTTCCTCTTCCCCCTCGTAATTAGATTGTTGGATTGGAAAACTTTGCCATCTGGACCTCATCACTCTCCCTTTCTTCCTCTCTCCGTCCCTCTCCAGCCTCTCACTGCAAACTCTATTATTTCCCTGATATTTTGAGCCCACAATTGCTTGGTGACAGATGTGTTGAGGAAGCTTGCTGATGTAATTGGGTTACAAAGGCACAACATCTGTGCATTATTCAGTTGACAAGTGCAGCAACCTTGTCTGACAGATCATCCCCTGGTCCCTCCCTCTCTGCTTGTTGTCTTTCTCTGGGAGACCTCTGCTTTATCTCTTCTGTCATCTCTTTAAAATCTCTGATCTCTCACTGCCCAAGCCCCTTTCTGAGTTTCTCATCTCTCTTTCCAGAATACCCCTCCCCTTTATGTGACTCCTTACTATTTCTGTATCAAGGGAGCATAGAGTTAAGGTGAGACGGGAAAGTTTTAAAAAAGACCAAGAGGTGCTTCTTACAGAGAATATATGGAATGAGCTTCCAGAGGAAATGGTTCAGGTAGGTAAAAAACACAACTTTTAAAAGACACCTGGATATGGGCCAACCATGGTAAAATGGGACTAGATCAAATGGATTAGAATGGACTAGTTGAGCGAAAGGGTCTATTTCCATGCTATGACTCAATAGATTCAGGATGTGCTGGGGGCAGCCTGCAAACTTTGCCACATATTCCAGTGCCAGCTCAGCATGCCCATAATGCTTGGCAGGACAAGACAGGATGCGACAGAAGAGAACACGGCGAGCAACGAAACACCAACAACAAAACAGGCCCTACTCCTCCCTCCCACCCATGCACATAAGCAGTCCTCTAATGACAGGAGAGTCCATCTTCTGTCTCCAGTATCCAACAGACTCATGGATTCACAGACGCTGGACTCTGACATCACTAGTGGACTCACAGAGATTCACAGACTTGGGGCTGCGGCTAAAAGGCTTCGAATTCTGGACTTCCAATCAACCGTCCATTAATTGCCTCCCTCACCTACTTGCCTGAGTCAATTTACAGTGGCCAATTGACCAACCAGGCAACACACCTTTGGGATGTGGAAGAAAACTGGAGCACCCAGGGGCTGGAGGAAAATCTGCAGGAAACAACATATGAACCAAAAGCAAGGGCTCAGGCAAGGCCCATCAATAAGATCATGACCGATTTTTATCATCTCAGTGGTATTTTCCGACTCACCCAATGGTCTTTGATTCCCTTAATATCTAAAAATCTATCAGTCTCTGTTGGAATATTTACTACCACTGCACCTCCCTGCTCCTCTTGATCCGAGATTTCCTGATATTTATGACCATCCTCATCTCCAACCTGAATGGCCTGCTTTATTTTGAGACTGCTGCCCTCCATTCTTGACAGTCGTGCCAAAGGAAACATCAACACCCCACGTAGGCCCAAATGGCCTCTTGTACAATAAACCTCATAACCTCACAGATTGGAATCTGGAGCAACAAGCTATCTGCTGGAGGAACTCAGCAGGCCAGGCAGCATCTGTGGAAGGAAATGGACAGCCAGTTAATACTTGGGGTTGCGATCCCTCATCTGGTCCATAACTCCAGCTTTATTTAATAATCTTTTACATCCTATCCTTCAGAACCCCATCTGAAAGTCCAAGTATATCACTGACCAGCGGATTAGCACAAACGACACAGTACAAATTTCTAAGCACTAATACTTTTTCAACTGGTCAGCCTATATCCAACTGTACATCTGGAAAACACCTCACAGTTTATCTAAATTGTGACAGTCCTTGTTGGAAATGCTCAGAAGATTGAGAGAGAGAGAGAAACACAGTTAATATTTCAAGGTGATAATCTATCATCAGAACCACTCCTTGCCTGACTCCCTGCTGAGTATTTCGACCATTTTCTATTTTTATGTCAGGTCTCCAGTTTTTTGCTCTTCGAATGGTTTTGTTACAAGTGCTACATAAATGAATTTTATTCTAATATTTCGTGTTCATGTGTTTGTATGCCTTTTATAGATCTTGCTTTTTTTTCTGTGCGCATGTTTATACGCTCTGTGACCGCTTTATTAAGTATCTCCTGAACTTAATAAAGTGACCACTGAGTGTACGTTCATGGTCTTCTTCTGCTGTAGTCCATCCACTTTAAAGTTCGATGTGCTGTGCATTAAAGAATGCTCTTACACGCCACACTCACTGTTGTAACGTGTGGTTATTTGAGTAACTGTCACCTTCCTGTCAGCTTGAACCAATCATTCTCCTCTGAACTATCTCATTACCCACAGTTCCGCCACTCAATGGATTGTTTTTTTTTTGCACTATTCTCTGTGAGCTCTAGAGACTGTCGTGCATGAAAATCCCATGAGGTCAGCAGTTTCTGAAAACTCAAACTAACCCATTTGGAACCAACAATCATTCCACGGTCAAAGCCACTTGGATCACATTTCTTCCCCATTCTGATGTTTGGTCTGAAAACCAACTGAACCTCTTGACCATGGCTGCGTGCTTTTATGCATTGACTTGCTGCCACATGATTGGCTGATCAGATATTTGCACTAACAAGCAGATGTACAGGTGTACCTAATAAAGTGGGCACTGAGTGTACGGGTACATATTTTGTGTTCATATGTTTGCACATCTTTTATACATTTTGTTTTTTTGCACAAGTACTTATATATATGTTCAAGTCCACAAAAGATTAACTACAAAATTCCATATCAGTTGAGAAAATTCAGTATCACCAGAAACAATAAAGATAAGGATCAAATGTTTCTTAGACGTCAACAGAGCCTTGATATTGAATTACTTACTTCATCTCATCACCAGCATTTCTTCCTCAAGTTACCATTAAGCTGGGAAGAGTGCAGAGGAGATTTACGAGGATTTTCTTATACTCGAGGGACTGAATAATGGAGGGAGGCTGAGCAGGTTGGGACTTTTTTATTGGCGTATAGAAGAATGAGGGTGACCTTACAGAGTGGTGTAAAATCATAAGTGGCATTGATAGAATAAACGCTCACAGTCTTTTTTCCAGGGGCGGGGGCTCAAAAACTATAATCAAAGGTTTAAGGTGAGAGAAGAAAGATGTAATAGGAACCTGAGAGGTTATTTTTTCACCCAGAGGGTTACCCGTATATGGAATGATCTGCTAGAGGAAGAGTTTGTGGCAGGTATAATGATATTTATAGTGACACTTGGCCAAGTATCAGGTTAGGAAAGGTTTCGAGGTCACGAGCAGGACATATGGACAGTTACGGGAATGGAAACCCTATCGCTGGCGTTCTAAAGCGTAGTAGAGTTATGCTCTTCACAATACAGCTCCATTCCTTCTTCATTATTTTAATGCTCCTCAAGTTAATCTCACAAGGAGTTATTTTCAAATAAAAATACCTCCTGTCTGAACAGTCTCACAAGTGACACAAGAATGCAGATGCTGGAATCTGGAGCAATGAACAAACCACTGGAGGAACTCAACTGGTCGCGTAGCATCTGTGAAGGGAAGTGGACAGATGAAAGTTCTCTGAGTGAAACATCAGCTGTTCACTTCCCTCCACAGATGCTGCCTGGCCAACTGAGATCCTCCAGCACCTTGTTTGTTGCTCTGGAATGGCATTTGAAGTGGCCTAGCCAACCCCTTTCCCGAGGGAGGCGTTGAAGACCGATATTTTTGCATTCCATAAGCCATGAATGAGGCATAAAAAGTTTGGTTTGTGGTCATTTTATTAAGTGCTGAAATAGCAGAAAATGAATGAGAGAACAAGTACAAAGGAAAAGGCAGTCGTGGGGTTTTTCATGCTTAGACTAGAGATAATACAAATTCCAGTGATAACAATTAACCTATCAAATAGCCAGATTCGAGTGGAGTGCCACCTGCTATTGAAAACTATGAAGTTTCTGGAAACATACAGAAGCAACTCTACCGTAATTACTTCACTGAACAATTACCTGTACATTCAGTGGCCATTTTATTAGGTATAGGATGGAACCCAGTGTGGTCTTCTGCTACTGTGGCTCATCCACTTCAAGCTTCTACACGTTGTACATTCGGAGATACTCTTCAGCACACCACTGTTGTAATGTGTGGTTATCTGAGTTCTTCTGGCCACTGCGACGGCAGGCCTGGCTCTCCACGGGGAACCGGCCCACCACTGTCATCATCACAGTGGTCCCATTGGAAGGTGGCATACCCATGATAAGATTCATGTTGAGGGATTGGCCAGGGCTGCAGGAGCCCAGGGGGCTGTTGGCTGGAAGAATCGGGCTGGGCACATTGAGGTCAAGCAGTGACGAACTGACGAACATCTGCGATCATGGTGGCCCACCAGAAATGGCATCACTGAAAATCCAGAGTCCATCGTGCGCTTGGATAGCTGGAGAAGGATGAGGATTGGGCCCTCTGGAGTGCCACAGAGGGAATGTCTACCAGCATATACATGTGGTTTCAGGTGTGTTGGTCCGAGCAGGCTCGTGCTGTAGGGCCTGGCAGATATGCATCTCAAGATCTCAGATGATCAGGGTGAGGATCTGTGAGGATGGAAAGATGGGATGAGGGTTGGTCTCCATTTCAGCAGGATTGAACTGTCACAGCAGGTGTTCTTGGAGCCGTGTCAGTAGGAGATGGTGAAGTTGAATTGTTCGAAGAAGAGGGCCTAGCAGGCTTGACTTGGGTTAAGTTAGTGGATCTGTTGTATGGATATCAGGTTCTGGTGATCAGTCCAGATCAGGAAAGGCTTGGTGTTTCCTATCAGCCAATGTCTCCAATCGTCAAAGGCCCTTTTGACTGTGAGTAGCTTCCTGTCTCCTATTTCCATAACACATGAGAGTGTGTCTGCCCGGCTGGTCCTCACAGGGAGAGGATGGCCCTGGCACCCGTGTCGATGAGTCAACCCTACCTCAAAAGGCCTGGAGGGGTTTGGATGGCAGAGAATGAGAGCAGTAGTGAAGCATCTTTTTTTTTGGTGTGTGCCTGCGTGCGTGCGAGTCTGTGCGTGTGTGTCTGTGTGCGTGTGCGCACGTGTCTGTGCGTGTGTCCGTGACGATGTCTTTTCCATGGCTTTTACAAGGCGCAGAGCGAGAGAGAGACTGTGTGGTGTGCCACTCCCCACACAGACATTTTCGCAGTATTTTCCCTTTATTTTTTTACGAGGTCGAGTTGCGATCTTGACACTCAACCTGGCACGGATGGAAAGCGTACTCGGGAGTGGATCCGACTAGATTCAAACCTGGGAACCTCCGCTCCCAGGTCCAGCGCCGATGTTGCTGAGCCACCAGCCGGCCCTAGTGAAGCATCTCTTGAGCTCCCTGAAAGCATGTCCGCAACATCAGCCCAGGTTATCCATGAGGCAAGTGACTTGGTGAGGGAGTTAAGAAGAGCAAAACTTTGCCTACTGTTCCTGATAAAACAGTAGTAAAAGTTGGAAAACCCCAAGAAATGAGGTAGCTGTTTGAGGCAATGCGATTGGCCCATTCAGCGATGGTGAGCACTTTCTCTGGGTCCATGGTTTTGCATCAGGGTGAAAGGACATAACCAGGGAAAGAAATAACTGGAGTGTGGAACTAGCACTTCTCTAATTTGCAGTACAGTTGGTTCATGAGGAGATGTTGAAGGGCTGATCGGACACGACGGACTTGGTCTTGGGGGTTGTTAGAGAAGATGAGGATATCATCAAGATAAACAAACTCATACCTGTGTGGCATGTCACAGAATATCTTGTTGATTAAGGCTTGGAAAATAGCTAGACTGTTAGAAAGTCTGCAAGGCATCACCAAGTAATTGTAGTGGCCAGAGGGTGTTATGAACGCTGTCTTCCACTCATCCCGGATCAGGTTGTATGCACTCCATCGATCCAGTCTGGTGAAGACCTGGGAACCTCAGAGTATTTCAAATGCACTGTCCACCAAGGGGAGAGGATAACGATTATTACTGGTGCTTTTGCTGAGTCCGTGGAAGTTAATGCAGGAACGAAGACTCTCATCTTTCTTGACAAAGAAGGATCATGCTGGCGACTGGAATGGTTGAATGAAGCTGTGCTGTAGCAATTCGGTGATGTAGTGTTTCATGGCTTGGGCCTCAGAAGGTGTGGGGGAGAACAGATGACCTCAGGGAGGTGTAGTGCCTAGGGGGAGGTCGATTGTGCATTCATGTAGTCTGTGAGGTAGCAGAGTGCTGACCTCCCTTTTATTGAAAGCAATGGCTAAGTCCTGCTATTCTTGTGGGAGTTTGGTGAGGATGAGAATTTTCTCCATATTCATGGATTTATGGGGTGAGGTCAGCTGAGGTAGCAGGAAAATGATCCCATCTGGGTTCCTAACCTAGCAGTGCACTGGATGACCAGGTGAAGCAGGGATCATGAGTGGAGAGCCAGGGATAAACCAAGATGAGAGGAGTGTCGGGTAAATCAATCAGGAGCAATTGGGTGGATGTGTGGTGCTCCTCGATGCCCACGTGTACAAGCCTTGTGTGTACTCTGACCACCCAGATCCCAAGAGATGTCCGTCACTGGCTGTGATGCAGAAGGGGTGAGAGAAGGATTCAGTAGGGAGCAAGAGACCAGGGAATTTGCCAGATAGAAGGCTCCTCATCTCTACCTGGTGGTGCTTTTTCCTGGAAGCAGTGGGTATTTGATGCGTGGATGATCGGTGGCTGTGCAGTAAGTACACAAGCTGTCTCCCCACTGATGCTCACATTCTTATGGGAGGGAGGGGTGAAGGAGCTCTTCCTAACTACATGGGTTCGTGAGGTATGGATGATGAGTCCAGCAGCCTGAAATGATTCTGGGAAAGGGACTGGGATTCTGGTTTATGATCTGGAAGGCCAATCCGTAAAATGCTTGTCAATTCAGAGGGACAGAGTGAAGAGGCATTCAAAGTCGGTGGGCATCTCCCAGGTAGACAACTCATCTTTCAAGCGCTCTGAGAGACAGGGTGGTAATGGGCCAGCAGCACTTTCACATTCCAGCTGCACTCTGCCATGACAGTCCTGAATTCCACGGTGTAATCTAGTACCAAACGTGAGCCTTGATGTAGGTGAAATATCTGATCTACTGCTCCCCACCCCACCTCTTCTACTTCTCCGATGGTCAAAAACACAGTGGATCTTAGAGGCAAATTCCTCATATTTATTGCAAATGGTAGTTTTATTGTCCCAATTAGAGGTGGCACAGGTCAGAGCTCACCCAGTCAAGAGAGAGAGAGATGGCAAAGGCAAACTTGACTTGGTCCTTAGAATATAGAGACAGTTGGAGCTTGAAGTGTAGGATGCAAAGGACAGGAAGTCATGGCATTGGGTTGCCAATCCACGGAAGCGTTTGGGCACCAGAGTCTGGGGTTCATTGGGAGGGGGTTGACTCTCACATGGTTGCTATAACTAGATGAAGAGTTGGGAGAGAGTGGTGAGCAGATGATCAATGGCTTCCTGCTGCTTCTGGATCGTGTGATCATGTCGACGGATGACTTCCTTTAGGTGAACGCACTTTTTTGAGCCAATCAATGGTTCACACATCCTGTCAGGCTGTGTTGAGGAGGCTTGACTCAGAAGCAAAGCAACAGAGACGATTTAGCAGTGAATGATAAATTTAATACAGAAATCAACTGCAAAATAACAAGCCATGAGCGGCCACGAAACTAGAGAGAACAGATACTAAACTCATAGGTAACAAGGTAACTGAAGGTGAGGAACAAACGCGAGGAAATCTGCAGATGCTGGAATTTCAAGCAACACACATAAAAGTTGCTGGTGAACACAGCAGGCCAGGAAGCATCTATAGGAAGAGGTACGGTCGACGTTTTGGGCCGAGACCCTCGTCAGGACTAACTGAAAGAAAAGATAGTAAGAGATTTGAAAGTGGGAGGGGGAGGGGGAGATCCAAAATAATAGGAGAAGATAGGAGTGGAAGGGGTGGATCTAAGAGCTGGGAAATTGATTGGCAAAAGGGATATGAGTCGGTCATGGGACGGGAGGCCTAGGGAGAAAGAAAGGGGGAGGGGGGATGCCGAGAGGTTGGGCAAGGAGTATAGTGAGAAGGACAGAGGGAGAAAAAGGAGAGAGAAATAAAGAAAAAAAATTAATAATAATAATAAATAAATAAATAACGGATGGGGTATGAAGGGGAGGTGGGGCATTAGCGGAAGTTAGAGAAGTCAATGTTCATGCCATCAGGTTGGAGGCTACCCAGACGGAATATAAGGTGTTGTTCCTACAACCTGAGTGTGGCTTCATCTTTACAGTAGAGGAGGCCGTGGATAGACATGTCAGAATGGGAATGGGATGTGGAATTAAAATGTATGGCCACTGGGAGATCCTGCTTTCTCTGGCGGACAGAGCATAGGTGTTCAGCGAAATGGTCTCCCAGCCTGCGTCGGGTCTTGCCAATATATAGAAGACCACATCGGGAGCATTGGACACATTATATCACCCCAGCCGACTCACAGGTGAAGTGTCGCCTCACCTGGAAGGACTGTCTGGGGCCCTGAATGGTGGTAAGGGAGGAAGTGTAAGGGCATGTGTAGCACTTGTTCCACTTACAAGGATAAGTGCCAGGAGGGAGATCGGTGGGAAAGGATGGGGGGGATGAATGGACAAGGGAGTCGCGTAGGGAGCGATCCCTGCGGAAAGCAGAGAGAGTGGGGGAAGGAAAGATGTGCTTAGTGGTGGGATCCCGTTGGAGGTGGCGGAAGTTACGGAGAATTATTTGGTGCATCCGGAGGCTGGTGGGATGGTAGGTGAGGACAAGGGGAACCCTATTCCTAGTGGGGTGGCGGGAGGATGGGATGAGAGCAGATGAGCGTGAAATGGGAGAGATGCGTTTGAGAGCAGAGTTGATGGTGGAGGGGAAGCCGCTTTCTTTAAAGAAAGGGAGGACATCTCCTTCATCCTGGAATGAAAAGCCTCATCCTGAGAGCAGATGTGGCGGAGATGGAGGAATTGTGAGAAGGGAATGGCATTTTTGCAAGAGACAGGGTGAGAAGAGGAATAGTCCAGGTAGCTGTGAGAGTCCATAGGCTTATAGTAGACATCAGTAGATAAGCTGTCTCCAGAGACAGAGACAGAAAGATCAAGAAAGGGGTGGAGCAACTGGTTCATATGAGGGAGCAAAGATTGTGGATGAGAGCTGCAAGTGATGATTTGCGGCAGGTGATTCCTGTTAGCTGGGTGGTGGTAGGGAGGATCCTGCATGTGTAGGTCTGACAAATGCAAGTGAGCATAGGAAAGTTGAGATGCAAGGAAGGTAACAGTCCTACACTCTAATCTAGCAGAGCAGTTCATCCCCTACTTCTCGAGGGCTATTAGGAATCAACCATAATGGCCAGTCTTGCCAGCACCATCCACATCCCATGAAAGTATAAAATAACACTGCATTTCCCAGAGTAGGTATCAGTTTATTGGCTTTACTGGCAATGACGCATTATGAGAGAACACTGCAAGTCATTTCAGAATCTATAATAGGCTTGTGAATTAAAAGTAACATAATTTATACTTGCATTCTTTGTCCATGTTTTTGCCCTTGTCTGCTGCTGCTGTCTGAGTTTTGGATGTAATGCAGTTACTCTGTACAACAGAGGGACAAACAATTCCTCTATCTGCATTGAATATGCCAGAACAGTTTGCAGGAATTTGCAGTGAGCAACATACCACATTACCCTTCCTTCTCTCAGTGGCTTGCTGTGATAATGCTTCCCCATTCTCCCAAAACCTTTCCTTCCTCCCTTCCCTTGCTGTCTGCCCTTTCCTTGTGAAGCCTTTCGGCTTTGCTGTCTTTGTTTCTGCAGAAGGGTGAGGGTGGTGGTCAGGATGGGGGCGGTATGCAGCAGCTGATGTCCTTTGTCACCGCTATGGGAGAAAGCAAAGGGTGATTAGTGACAGAGTATCGGGCGTTGGTCCTCTGTGGGCTGAACAGAGCAGGAGGCAGGGAAAGAGAAAAAAAACAGATTTCCTTCCATCTGCCTCATAAACCAAACTCTTTTGTATGTGGGAATAAGCCCAGCGTATCCCTGAAAGGCTCATTTAGATGTATCGCAGCTCTCTCTAATGTGCTTAGCGGTGATTACATCCCAGAAAGATGTAAGGTATCTGCACCGCCCTCTGGCAGCAGTAACAAGAGAGGATGGAAGTTGAATTGGGGGATGGTGACGCTGGGAAAGAATGACTACACTGAGAGCATCCTGCAACCAGGGGGAGAGAGAAGGGTGCAACACATCAATCGTCGAGCCACACTTACAAATTGATTAGACTTCGAGCCAGTCCCAGCACAGTTGCTGTTCAGAAAGTCAGCGGTTTTTACTCTTCTCCTTAATACTTTGAAAAATAACCAGTGTGGTGGCCTGGATCCTCCCGTGTCATAGAGCGCTAGAGCACGGAAACAGGTCCTTCAGCCCATTTAATCTATGCTGAACTATCATTTTGCAGGTCCTGTTGGCCATAGTTTTCCATATCCCTCCCATCCATGTATTTATCTAAACCTCTGTTAAATACTGAAAGTGAAGCTGCTTCCATCACTTCCATCGGCAGCTCGTTCCGCACTGTCACCACCCTCTGAGTGAAGAAGCTCCCCACATGTTCCCCTTAAATTTTCACTTTTCACCCTTAACTTATGACCTCTAGTTCTAGTCTTTCCTAACCTCAGTGGAAAAGCCAGCTTGCATTTATCCTCATAATTCTGTATACCTCAGTCAAATCTCTATGCTCCAACAACATCAAATCCCAGTAAGTTGTCTCTGTTCTCTTTCAATTTGTAGAACCCTTTCCTGCGCGTAGGTGACCAGAACTGCACACAAATCTCCAGATTAAGCCTCAGCAAATCTTATAAAACTTCAACATAACATCCCAACATCCCAAAATACTCAAAACTTTGAATTATGAAGTTATGAATTATGAAGGCCAATATGAGTCTTTGCACCTGCCCACATTGAAAGTTTGCTTCTCACCCTCCATAAGCACTTCTCCTTGCTTGGTGAACATGAAGCTGTTGGCAAAGTAAACGTCTGTGGGTTTGCAAAGGGAATAGGGAGAAAGATGTGTGGTCCATCCCAAGCAACTGCATGACAGATGACTCTGATCTACGGGCTGTTCCCAGGGGCACCCACACAAATGGACATCAAGTGTTGCTGGCAGATCATAAACTCGGTGAAAGCCTCCTTTGGTCTGTCTGAAACTTGTTGGTCCTCCATTACGTTGAGATGGCTGTGGAGGAATGCTTCCGATTGGCATAGCTCAGACTGCAGGAGTATATATTGAGGTATGCATTGATCCTTGGTCCAGTTCATTGGGGAAGGATCACATTACAGGGTTATTCTGCTACTGACTAAGGAACGGGCAGACTGGGAGAGGAAGCCCCTCAGTTATTGTAGTAGTGTACCAGCCCAGGGGGCCACATGAGTGGCAACAGTCCTATTGGTTCTAAGGAATGTAATGGGACACGACTTAACTATTGACTGTGAATATAAGTACGAAAAGGCACTGTGTGGTTTATTCTTGTAAATGATATTTTATGAAGAATAAAGATTTTTACATTTAAAAAGTAAGCATTTTGGAGCCCATTATTACTGATTAGGTTTCAGCGTGCTTGGAGGCATGTGATAAAATAGGCCAAAGTCAGCATTGTTTCCTTGAGGGGAAATCTTGTCCAACAAATCTGCTGGAATACTTTGTGGAAATAACAGGTAATATAGGCAAAAAAGAGTTAGTGGATGATGTTACTTTTATTTACAGATTGCCTTTGATAAGGTGCCACACATGAGGCTGCTAAACAAAACAGCCCATGGTATTACGGGGAAGATACTAGCATGGATAGAAGATTGGCTGCCTGGCAGGAGGCAAAGAGTGGGAATAAATGGGGCCTTTTCTGGTCGGTTGCTGGTGACTAGTGGTGTTCAGCAGGGGTCAGTGTTGGGGCTGCTTCTTATCAAGTTATATGATATAATTGATAGCTTTTTGTCCAAGTTTATGGACGATACAAAGATAGGTGGAGAGGCAATGGCGTTGAGCAAGGAGGAAAGCTACAGAAAGACAGGCAGACAGATTGGGAGAATGGGCAAAGAAGTGGCAGATGGAATATAGTGTAGGGAAGCGAATAGCCATGCGCTTTGGGAGAAGAAATGACATAGACTATTTTCTAAACAGAGAGGAAATTCAAAAACCAGATGAACAAAGGGGCTTGGGAGTCCTAGTTCGGGATTCCCTAAAGGTTAACGTAGATTGGGTTGGTGGTAAGGAAGGCAAATGCGGAGATACATTTAATTTAAGAGGACTAGAATATCAAAGCAAGCATGTAATGCTGAGGCTTTATAAAGCACTGGGAAAGCCTCACTTGGAGAACTGTGAGCAATTTTGGGCCACTTATCTGAGAAAGGATATGCTGTCATTGGAGAAGGTCAAGAGTAAGTTCATGAGAATCATCCCAGGAATGAGAAGATTAATGTATGAAGAGTGTTTAATGGTTCCACACCTGTACTTGCTGGAATTTGAATGAATGAGGACAAACTTCATTGAAACCTATTGAATATTGAAAGGCCTAGCCCTAAACGTCGACTATACCTTTTTCCATAGATGCTACCTGGTCTGCTGAGTTCCTCCAGCGCTTTGTGCGTGTTGCATGGATTTCCAGCATCACCATATTTTCTCTTGTTTGTGGCCTAGATAGAGTGGCTTTTATGAAGATGTTTTATGGAGAGTCTAGCACAGAGTCAGAATATAAGGATATCCTTTTAGAACAGAGATGAAGAGAAATTTCTTCAGTCAAATGGTGGTGAATCTATGGAATTCATTGCCATAGACAGCTGTGGAGGCTGAGAAATTGGGTATATTTAATACAGAGTCTGATGGGTTCGATTATGAAAGGCGTCAAAGGTTACAAGGAAAAGGCAGGAGAATGGGGTTGAGGGGCTAATAAATTGACCATGACGAAATGACAGAGCAGCCTTACTGGGCTGAATATCCTAATTCTGCTTCTATCTCTTATGGTCTAATTGGTTTACTATTCTCCTCTGGGCTGAGATATTGCAAAAAGATTTTGTTTGTGTTCTATTCAGAGAGATCGTTGCATACATAATTACATTGAGGTAGCACAAAAGAAAAACAATAATAGAATGCAGAAAATAAGTGTTACAATCACAGACAAAGTGCAGTGCAAACAGACGTTAATGTGCAAGAGCATAACGAGAACAACTGTGAGGTCACGTGTCCATTTCATTGTACTTGGGGAACTGTTCAGTAGTCTTAGAATAGGGAGATACAAGCTGTCCTTGATTCTGGCGGAACACGCTTTCAAATTTCAGCCTGACGGGAGGGGTGAGGAGAGAGAATGTTCAGGGTGGGTGGGGTCTTTAACAGTGTTGATTGCTTTATCGAGGCAGCAAGAATTGATTGGGGGGATGTGCTGAGTTGTGTCCAAAACGCTGCAGTTTCTTGCGGTCATGGACAGAGCAGTTGCCGTACCAAGTTGTAATGTATCCAAGTTAGAACGGGAAATCAGGAGTTTGTCTTTATTAAATAAGCAATCTGTTCCATGCCTTAATTAAACTACAACTACCTTTTCTTCCCACAATGCAGTTCTAGAGAAGCATGTGGAAGGGGTTCAGCAACATCTAAAATATTAAGTTCGGCAGTCATTGTCTCAGAATTACCACCAAGCAAATGATTGGAAGCCAATTCATTCCATGGGGCAGCATGGTAACGTAACAGTTGGAATAACGCTTTACAATGCTCGTGATCAGGGTTCAGTTCCCACTTCTGTATGTAAATAGTTTGTACATTGTCCCGGTGACCATGTTGTGCTTGGGCATCCTCCCACATTCCAAAGAGGTACTTGTTAGGGTTAGTAAGTTGTGGGCATGCAATGTTGGTGCTGGTGCATGACATCACTTGTGGGCTGCCCCCAGCGCAATCTCGGACTTTGTTAGCTGTTGGACACTTCTCACTAGACGTTTCAATGTTTTGACGTACATATGACAAACAAAGCTAATCTTTAACCTTTTATCTTTTCCTGCATATTGCCCAACTTCTAGTTTCAAAGTTTAAGATCTTGATGGGATCATGACTTTTCTGTCCACTCTGTCACAGCCAAGATCATGTGACAGATTTTGTACAAACCTGGTCATTATTTGTGTGTGAGTTTAACAGCTTTTAGTCTGCTGCCTGGAGTCAAGGGCTAAAGTTATACGGAAAGGTTGTCTAGGACAGGACACTGAGGATGACCTTAATGAGGTGTATTGCTTTATTTACTTACACTCAGTGGCCATTATTAGGTAGCTCCTGTATCTGATAAAGTGGCCGCTGAGTGTATATTTGTGGCCTTCTGCTCCACTTCAAGGTTCAACATGTTACACATTCAGAGACCCTCTTCTGCACACCACTGTTGCATAATGCATGGTTATTTGGGTTACTGTCACCTTCCTGCCACCTTGAGCCAGTCTTGCCCTACTTCTTCGACCTCTCTCATTAACAAGGCGTTTTCTTCTCCAAAGCTACCACTTCATAAGACGTAGGAGGAGAATTATGCCATTCGGCTCATTGAGTCTGATCCGCCAATCTATCATGACTGGTCCTTTTTTCCCCCTCCTTAGCTCCACTCCCTCTAACCTTTGATGCCATGTCCAATGAAGAATCTATCAAATACACCCAATGACCTGGCCTCCACAGCTGCCTGTGGCAACAAATTCCACAAATTCACCACCCTCTGGTCAAATAAATTTACCTGTAGCGCTGTTTTAAAGAGACACCCCTCTATTCTAAGGCAGTGCCCTCTTGTCCTAGACTGCCCACCTTGGGAAGCAATTTTTCCACATCTACTCTGTCCAGGCCTTTCAGCATTTGAAAGGTTTCAATGAGATCCCCCCTCATCCTTCCAAATTCCAGTGAGAACAGACCCAGAGCCATTAAACATTCCTCATATGAAAACCTTTTATTTCTGGAATCATCCTTCTGAACCTCCTCAGAACTCTCTCCAACACCAGCACATCTTTTCTTAGATGAGGAGCCCAAAACTGTTCACAATACTCAAGGTGAGGCCTCACCAGTGCCATATAAACCTTCAGCATCACACCCCTGCTCTTGTATTCTAGACCTCTTGATATGAATGCTAACAATGCATTTGCCTTCCTCACCACTGACTCTACCTACAAATTAACCTTTAGGGTGTTCTGCACAAGGGCTCTGAAGTCCTCTTGCAGCTCAGAGTTTTGGATTTTCTCCCCGTTTAGAAAATACTCTGCACATTTATTTCTACTATTAAAATGCATGACCATGTATTTTCTAACATTGTATTTCTCTCTTGCCCATTCTCCTAAGGAATCCAAGTCCTTCTACAGCCTACCTATCTCCTCAACACTACCCGCCCCCCCCCACCAATCTTTGTATCATCTGCAAACTTGGCAACAAAGCCATCTATTCCATCATTTAAATCACTGATATATAGCATAAAAAGAAGCAGTTCCAACACTGACCCCTGCCGAGCACCAATAATCACTGGCAGCCAACCAGAAAAGGATCCTTTTATTCCCACTCGCTGCCTCCTACCAATCAGCCAATGATCTAAGCATGCCTGTAACTTTCTTGTAATATCATGGACTCTTAACTTGGTTAGCAGCCTCATGTATGGCGCTCACTGAATTTTTTTTTGTTTTTCCACACCATTCTCTGTAAACAAAATAGACTGTTGTGCATGAAAATTCCAAGAGGTCAGCATTTTCTGAGATACTCAATCCAACCTGTCTGGCACCGACAATCATTCCACAGTCAAAGTCACTTTGATCACACTTCTTTTGCATTCTGATATTTGGTCTCAATATGTCTGCCTGCTTTTATGCATTGAGTTGCTGCCACATGATTGGCTGATTAGATATTTACATTAGTGAGCAGGTGTGTAGGTGTAGGCGTACCTAATAAAGTGGCCATTTAGTGTACTTGTTTTGAGATGCAGCGTGGTACCAGACCCTTCCAGCTCAATGAGCTCACGTCGCCCAATTACACCCACACAACCAATTAACCTACTAACCCACATGTCTTTGGGAGGTGGGAGGAAAGCAGAGTTTCTCTAAATCCAAATCTTATTTGTGGTTCATTCTTGCATCACTTCATACAATTTTGGTCACCCTGTCATAGGAACGATGTTACTAAACTAGAAAGAGTACAGCAAAGATTTCCCAGGATGTTGCCAGAACTTTAGGACCTGAGTAACAAAGCGAGGTTATGTAGACAAGGCTTTATTTCCTGGAATGTAGGTGACTGAGGGGATTACAAGATCACAAGGGACATAGACAGGTTGAAAGTATTTTTCCCAGGGAGGGAATGCTAAACAAAAAGTCTGAGATTAGGGGCAAGAGATTTAAAGGGGACATCAGGGACATCATCTTCATGCAAAGGGTAGTGCATATTTGGAATGAGCTCTCTGAAATAATGGCTGAGGCTGGTACATTATCAACATTTAAAACCCATCCAGGTGAGTACATGGATAGGAGAGGTTTAGAGGGCTGAGGGCCAAATGCAGGCGGTTGGGACTAGCTGACTGGGCAAAGTGGTCAGCATGAATGGTTTGGGCCGAAGAGCCTGCTTCCATGCTGTATGACTCTGGCTCTTAAATTTCCTCTGATCGTTGCAGTGAGGAAGCTGTCTGTTTACATATTTTATGACGCTTTCTGGAGTTTGGGCAAAGGATACAAACAAGGTCAAGATTGCCGTCTGCTCAAATTTTTGTGTTTGACCCCTCTGACCTACCACAGCTATACTCCTTTCAGCTGCTTCCGTCACATCCATCTTGCCAGCAAGGGCTTGGTGGAAGGATTATTTATTGATTTTCATCAGATTTTATTATTTTGAGTGCAGACTGTGATATTGAAATGGCCTGATTAATGGCTCTCCTAAGATTCACAGTATGATTCATCCTGCGTCTGCGAGTGGGGACAAATAACACCGCTTAAATCACGGTGTTTATAGTCAATCAATCTCTCATGACAGCAGCAGAATTGCAGCACAGTCAATTCTTCTAAACCTGTTTGTCACAAAATTTAATACACTCAGGAACAGACAAATGCGGAAAGGCAACAACGTTAGTTTCAGTAGAGAATCAGGTCTCATTCTTAATGATTTTTAAGGATTGTTTTCGTCTGGTTGAGACACCTCCAGATGTCTCCCCCGACCGCAGTCTCTGCCCCTGTCTGGTTGAAAATATATTCTCTTTCTTATGGGATGGTCCTCTGAGATGTTGCTTGTACTTTTAACAGGGCCTTCTCTTTAATGCAGACATCAAAAATTGACCATTGCCTCCTCGTCTAGTATCAGCAATTGTTACATAATCCATCCAATGACTGAATGAAGGAACACTTTATTTAATGTCTTCCCCTCTCTTCATGATTGCTTACTACAAGGCTCATCATCCGGTCTTCCCTGTACAAGCCCTCTACTGTTATCCACTCTCCATGATAGGCACTATGATATTTTTCATTGATACACCTAAGAAGATTCAAACAGTAGTGGACTCAACCTAGTACATCACAGTCATATCCCTCCCCACCACTGTAGCATCTAGGGAAGATACTACCTCAAGAAAGCAACATCTATCGGTAATAATCCCCAGCATCCAGGCCATGCCATCTTTTTGCAGTTACCATCAGGCAAGAGGTACATAAACCTGAGGACCCTATGCATCTGTGATGCTGCAGTAAGCTTTTCGTTGCACCAGTGCACATATGTACTTGTGTGTGGTGTATCTAATATTTGAATAATCTTGTAAATATGTTGATTAAGCATTCTTTGTTTAAATAATTCATTACAGGTTATAGGTAAAAGTATGTAAATGGCATACGTCATCACGCTACCATGTGATAAGTGCTCATTGTATTTAAAGTAAAGTATGAAGTTAGACTTATACTCCCGGCTCCTTTGTTGTCCTTTCAATTAGTTTTTATGTTACACAACCTAACGTTATGCATAAGACAACAAGCTCTCAGGATTATCACACAAAAATGCTGGAGGAATTCAGCAGGTCAGGTAGCATCTATGGAGCAGACTTGACAGTGAAAGTCTACTATGCCTCTCCATGGATGCTGACTGACCTGCTGAGTTTTGTGTTTGTTGCTCTGGATTTCCAGCATCTGCAGAATCTCTTGACCTTCAGGATCTGGGCATTACTGATAAGGTCAACTTTTACTACTCATCTCTAATTGCCCTTGGGAAGGTGGGGTGAGTCACCTTCTTGATCCGCTGCAGCCCTTCTGGTGAAAATGCTCCCATAGTGCTTTTAGGGAGGGAGCTCCAGGATTTAGAAGCAGCAATATATATTTCGGAATCAGGATGGACAGACAGTTGGCAGAGAAGCTGTAGGATTCCTTTCTGCTTGCTGCCGTGTCTTTCTTGATGGTAGAGCTGTTGGAATTGCTCTCTGATGACATACAAGATGGTCTCAAGTTACGATCTCTGTCGAGTTCGCAGCACAAACGTGGTTGTTTTATAAGTCGGTAGGGATCGTTCTGGGGGTGCTGGGGACAAGGTAGGTGTTAGAGGTAGAAACTCTTAGATAGGCACAAGGGTAATAGGCAATTGGAGGGTTATGTAGGAAGGAGGGAAGGGTTAGATTGATAATAGAGTGGGTTATAAGATTGTCTCAACATTGTAGCTGATGGGCCTGTACTGTGCTGTAGTGTTCTATGTTCCATATAGAATTTTTACATAGCACAACTGGAACAAAATTCAAATGATGTCCATTTTAGTGCAAAGTGATTACAGCGTTGCTGAATAGCAGGCAAATGGAATTAATGTATTTATTTATCCACAAATGTAATGATCGGCAACATGGACAAGATGGCTAAAGAGTCTATGCTGTGCTTTACTGTTCTAAGTCCTACATCCTATGCATATGCATTGATAGAAGGTAAAAAATTAGTAAAATAGAGGGGGGGAGGGTAGAGAGGAGGGGCTGAGAGAGAGGATGGAGAGGAGGGGAGGGAGAAGGAAGAAGGGAGAAGGGAAGAAGAAAGAAAGAAAACTGTAGTGACTTTTATTTCCCCCCAGACTATGCATGTAGCTTCTGCTGTAATGAAGAGAACATGGCAGCCTGTACACAGCACAGCAAGCACAAATGGTCAGATAACTTTCTTTGGTGTTACTGAATGAGGGATCAATGCATTACGGTGTGAGTAGATGGGTAGTGAGCTACTAATCCATTCGAATCCAACAGCATGACAAGAAAATGAGAGTGTGTTAGGGGGGGAAGGGACGTTTGCTGTAAAATAAGAAACAATAAGTAAAGAAATTATGCTAAAAAGTGACAGTTTAAAGCACAGAGATGAATTGACAGCCAAATGAAAGGAATTATGATTTAAGAGGCAAGAAACTACTACTGCTAATACAGCAGTGACAATCAGTGTAAACACTATTTGTGCTTGTCAACAGCACACAGCAAAGATGGGAAACTAAACATGGAGAGGATGTCTCCATCAGAGGAGGAGTTTCAGATCTGAAGACACAGCTTCAGAATAAAGGGAATTCCTTTTAGAAAAGAGATGAGGAAGTTTTTTAGACCATCAGACATAAGAACAGAATTAGGCCATTCAACCCATCGAGTCTGCTCCGCCATTTCATCATGGCTGATTTATTTTCCTTCTCAACCTTATTTTCCTGACTCTTCCCCGTAATCTTTGACGCCCAAGAACTTACCAACCTCTGGTTTGACTATACCCAGTAACTTAGCCTCTACAACCATCTGTGGCAACAAATTCTATAGTTTCACTTTCCTCTGGCTAAAGAAATTCCTCCTCAACTCTATTGTAAATGGGCATCCCTTTATTCTGAGGCTGTGTCCTCTGATCCAAGACACACCCACTATTGCAAAAATACTCTCCACACTCACCCTCTCAAAGCCTTTCAATATTTGAAAGGTTTCAATTAAATCATCCCCTTATTCTTCTAAACTCCAGTGAGTACAGGCCCAGAACCATTAAGTGCTCCTCATACATTACCCTTTCATTTTTGGAATCATTCTTGTGAACCTCCTCTTGACCCTCTCCAATGTCAACACATCTTTTCTTAGATTAAGAGCCCAGAACTACTCACAATACTCCAAGTGCAGTCTGACCAACGCTTTATAAAGCCTGACCATCGCATCCTTGCTTTCTTATTCTAGTCTCCTTGAAATGAATGCTAACATTGCAATTGCCTTCCTTACCACCGACTCAACTCGCAAGTTAACCTTTGAGGAATCCTGCATCATTTCTAATGGTAATCGCAAGATGGACACAGGCAGTGACAGATTGACCACAACCGTCCACTGTGTCCTGGGATTTGCCAACTTTTACTGAAAGTTCATCAGAAACTTCAGCTCAGTGGCGGCTTGGCTGACCACACTAACCAAAAGATCCATGGACCCTTTTTATTGGACTACTGAAGTGGAGGCTGCTTCTGGGGTTTAGACACTCTAACTCCCTAGAATATGGATAGCTGGTGCAGCACTTTAAAGATTCAGGCCACCCAGCTAATTGGCAATCATGTTTTTGTACCAGGATTTAATTAAAGAGGTTCAGTACTCAGTCATCAGCTCAGTTCTCGATTCTCATCTAGGGTCTAGTTGAGAACCTTGTCTTTGTTTCAGTCTTGTATTGTGCCTCAATTCTAGTCTTGGATTCTCCAGCACTTGGGTCTAAACCATCCTCACCCAGGTCTCTCAACACACCTGCCTCCCCCCTGTAACCTTTGACGCCCTGATTAATCAAGAATATATCAACCTCTGCATTAAATATACTCAATGAGTTGGCCTCCATGGTCATCTGTGACAAGGAACTCCACGGACTCACCACACTCTGACTAAAGAAATTCCTCCTCAACTCTGTTCACAATGGACGTCCCCTTATTCTGAGGCTGTGTCCTCTGGTCACCCATTCACCCACTATAGTAAACATCGCTTCCAGTTCCTGTCTAGGTCTTTCAATATTTGATGGGTCTCATTCTTCTAAACTCCAGTGAGTACATGCCCATAGCTGTCAAACGTTCCTCATCTGTTAACCCTTGCATTCCTGTAATCATTCTTGTGAACCTCCTCTGTACCCTCTCCTGTGCTAACACATCTTTTCCTAAATACAAGACCCAAAGCTCCTTACAGTACTCTAAGTGCGGTCTGACCAATGCCTTAATAAAGTCTCAGCATCACATCCTTGCTTTTATATTCCAGCCCGCTCGAGATGAATGCTGACATTGCATTTGGCTCCCTTACACCGACTCAACCAGCAACTTAACCATACGGACCCCAAGTTACTTGGCATTTTTGATTTTTGAATTTTCTCCCCATTTAGAAAATAATATGTGCCTTTATTCCTTCTACCAAGGTGCATGACCATACAATTGCCTGCAATATATTCCATCTGCCACTTACTAGTCCATTCTACCAATCCGTTTAAGACCTTCTGCACACTCCCTGCATCCTCAACACTACCTGTCCTTTCACCTACCGTTGTATCATCTGCAAACTTGGTCACAAACACTTGATCACATAAGTGAGTATTACAACCAAGGATTTTGATCAATTGAACTGAAAATTTTTATCTGTGAATCACATGCTCCTTTTTTCACAGCAAAGACCAAAAATCATGGAAAATTGTCAAGCATGAGAAACTAAAAATTCAAAATCTGAAATGTCTGCAGTTCAAAAGTATTTATCCCCTTTTGCTCAGTACCTGGTTGACCCACCTCTCGCAGCTGTTAAAGCCTTTTTGGATAGGTCTCTATTAGTTTTGTCCAACGTGATGGAGCAATATTTGACCATTCCTCCTTGCAAAGTTGCCCGGGCTGTGCCAGGATAGTTGGTGAGCAGCAGCAGACACCAATCTTGTGGTCTTGCGCATCTGTACAATCAGGATAAATCTAGGACTCTGACTGGGCCACACAAGGATATCAATTTTCTTTCTTTTGTCGCCACTCCATAATTGCTCTGGCAGTGTAGATTGGGTCATTGTCCCGCTGAAAGGCAATCTTCCTCCCCAGTTTAAGCTTTCTGACAGAGGCAAGCAGGCTTTTATCCAGGATGCCTCTGTATTTAACTGCATTCATCTTCCCAGCTATCCTGAAAAGATTTCCAGTCTCTGCTGCTGTAAAGCATCCCCAGAGTATGATCACAAACAAGAGAAAATCTACAGATGCTGAAAAGCCGAGGAACAGATACAAAATGCTGGAGGAACTCAGCAGGCCAGGCAGCATCAGTGGAAAAAGGTACAGTCCACGTTTTGAGCCAAGACCCTTTGGCAGTCCTGGTCTCAACATTAAACGGTGTATGTGGCGTAAATCTAATACTGCACATCAGTCAAGTAACACCACCCCTATGGTAAGGTATGGTGGAGGCAGCATCATGCTGTCAGGATGCTTTCCAGCAGCAGGTACTGGACATCTACTCATAACTGATGGGAAGATGAATGCTAATAAATGCAAAGAGATCCTGGGAAAAAGACTGCTAGCCTCTGCCAGAAAGCTTAACCTGGGAGGAAGTTAATCTTTCAGCAGGACAACGGCCCGAAGCACACTGCCATCGCAAGAATGGAGTGGCTTCACTTGATGTTCTTGAGTGTCCAGTCAGAGTTCTGTCCTTAACCCCTTCGAACATCTCTGGTACGATCTTGTGATTGCTCTTCATCACCCCTCCCCAACTAACCTGACACAGCTCGAGCAATTTAACAAGCTAAAATGGGCAAACTTTGTTCCATCATATTGTGCAAAGCTAATAGAGACTTATTGAAAAACACGACTGACTATAACAGTTGCACGATGTGGTTCAACTAAGTACCAAGCAAAGGAGGATGAATACTTCTGAACTGCTGACGTAACAGGTTTTGAATTTTCAGTTTTTCGTGCCTTACAAATTTCCCTGTTTTTGGGGATCTACTGTGAAAAATAAGGAGCATGTGCTTAACAAATAAAATTTCTCAGTTAAATTGATCAAATCCCTGATTGTAATATTAATTTATGTGAATAAAGAGTAGGATCTGAATATTTTTGCACTGTACAATATGAAATAAGTAGTTCTAATTTCAAACATCATCCACTGACTCTCCGTCTATTCTGCCTGTTATTTCCTCAAAGAATTCCAACAGATTTCTCAGGCAAGATTTCCCCTTAAAGAGTACATGCTGAGTTCTGTCTAGTTTACCCTGCTCCTCCAAGTATCCCAAAACCTCATCCTTAATAATGGATTCCAACATCTTCCCAATCACTAATGTCAGGCTAACTGGCCTATAATTTCCTATCTTCTTCCTTCCTATCTTCTTAAGGAGTGCAGTGACAATTTTTCAGTACTCTAGAACCATTCCAGAAACTAGCAATTCTTGAACGCTCATTACCACTACCTCGACAGTCTCTTCAGCTACCTCTTTCAGAATCCTGGGGTGCAGTCCATCTGGTCCAGGTGACTTATCTACCTTCAGACCTTTCAGCTTCCCAAGCACCCTCTCCTTAATATTAGCAACTACTCTCACTCCTGCCTCCCCAGCACTTGAATTTCTGCCTTAATCCTAGTGTCTTCCTCAGGGAAGACTGGTGCAAAGTTAAGCCGAGGGCTTAATATTCAAGGATGCACGTTGTATTGAAAGGACAGGCAGGAAGGAAGAGGGAGCAGACATTGCTCTGTTTGTAAAAAATTTATATCAAATCATTAGAAAGAGGTGACATACGATTGGAAGCTGTTGAACCTCTGGATAGATCTAAGGGACTGCAAGGGTAAAAATACCTTGATGGGAGTTGTATACAGACTCCCAAGCAGGTTTAAGGATGTGGTCTACAAATTACATTGGATCATAGAACATACATGCCAAAAGGGTAATATTGCAATAGTCATGAGGGATTTCAATATGCAGGTAGATTAAGAAAATTAGGTTGGTGCTGGATTTCAGGAGGGGGAACTTGTGGAGTGCCTACGAGATGTTTTTTTTAGAGCAGCTCGTGGTTGAGCCCTTAAGTGAGCTTAAGGTAAAAGAACCTTTGGGGACAAGTGATCCTATTATGATCAAATTCGCCCTGAAATTTGAAAAGGAGAAGCTAAAGTCAGATGATAAATATTACAGTGGAGTAAAGAGAATTACAGAGGCATGAGAGAGGAGCTGGCCAGGATTGATTGGAAAAGAACACTGGCAGGGATTAGGGCAGAGCAGCAATGGCTGGAATTTCTGGAAGCAGTTCAGCAGGCACAGGATATACGTGTATACATCCCAAAGAGGAAGAAGTATTCTAAAGGAAAAATGACACAACTGTGGCTAACGAGAAGTCAAAGCAAACATAATAGCCAAAGAGAGGGCATATAATAGAGTAAAGATTGGTAGGAAGTCAAAGGATTAGGAGGCTTTTAAAAACCAACAGAAAGCAACTAAAAAAGTCATTAAGAAGGAAAAGATGGAATACGAAAGTAAGCGAGCTAATAATATTAAAGAGGATATCAAAAGTTTCTTCAGATACATAAAGTGTAAAAGTGAGACGAGAGTGGATATCGGACAGTGAAAAAACGATGCTGGAGGGATAGTAATGGGAATCAATAAAATGGCAGATGAATTGAATAAGTATTTTGTGACTGCCTTCATGGTGGAAGACACTTAGCAGTATGGTGGATTTTCTGGGTGTCAGGAGTCATGAAGTGTGTGAAGTTACCATAACCAGAAAGAAGGTTCTTGGGAAACTGAAAGGTCTGAAGGTAGATAAGTCACCTGAACCAGATGGTTTACATCCCAGGTTTGTGAAAGAGGTGGCTGAAGAGATTGTGGAGGCATTAGCAATGATCTTTCAAAAATCACTAGATTCTGGAATGGTTCTGAAGATGGGAAATTTGCAAATGTCACTCAACTCTTGAAGAAGGGATGGAGACAGAACAAAGGAAATTATAGGCCAGTTAGTCTAACCTCAGTTGTTGGGAAGATGTTGGAGTTGAGTATTGAAGATGAGGTCTCAGGGTACTTACAGGCATATGATAAAATAAACCACTATCAGCATGGTTTCCTCAAGAGAAAAGCTTTCCTGACAAATCTGTTGGAATTCTTTGATGAAATAACAAGCAGGAGAGACAAAGGAGAATCAGTTGATGTTGTGTACTTGGATTTTCAGAAGGCCTTTGACGAGGTACCACACATGAGGCTGCTTAACAAGCTACGAGCCCTTGTATTACAGGAAATATTCTAGTATGAATAAAACAGTGGCTGATTGGCAGGAGGCAAAGGGTGGGAATAAAGGGAGCCTTTTCTGGCTGGCTTCTGGTGACTAGTGGTGTTCCACAGAGGTCTGTGTTGAGACCAAATATTTTTACGTTACATGTCAATGAGTTGGATGATGGATTTGAAGGCTTTCTTATGAAGTTTGCAAACAATATGAGAAAAGGTGGAGGGGCAGGTAATGTTGAAGAAGTAGAGAGGCTACCGAAGGTCTTAAGACAGATTAGGAGAATGGCAAAGAAATGACAGATAGAGTATAGTGTCAGGAAGTGTGTGGTCATGCACTTTGGTGAGGGAAATGAAAGGGTTGACTATTTTCTAAATGGAGAGAAAATACAAAAAAACTGAGGTGTAGAGGGACTTGGGAGTCCTTGTGCAGGATTCCCTAAAGGTTAATTTTCAAGCTGAGTCTGTGGTGAAGAAGGCCAATGCAATGTTAGCATTCATTTCAAGATGGCTAGAATATAAAAGCAAGGATGTAATGTTGAGACTTTACAAAGCACTGGTGAGGCCTCACTTGGAGTACTGAGAGCAGTTTTGGGCCCCTTATCTTAGAAAGGATGTGCTGAAACTGGAGAAGGTTCAAAGGAGGTTCATGAAAATGATTCCAGGATTGAAAGGTTTGTCATATGAAGAGTATTTGCTGGCTCTGGGCCTGTATTCACTGGAATTCAGAAGAATGAGGGGTGACCTAATTGAAAACCATTGAATGGTGAAATGCCTTGATAGAGTGGATGTGGAGGGGATGGGAGAGTCCTAGGACCAGAGGATACAGACTCACAATAGAAGGGTGTCCTTTTGGAATAGAGATGAGGACTAATTTCTTTAGCCAGAGAGTGGTGAATCTGTGGAATTCTTTGCCACAGGCAGCTGCGGAGGCCAAGTCTTCATCCATATTTAAAGCAGATTCTTGATTAATCAGGATATGAAGTGATATGTGGAAAAGGCAGAAGATTGGGGCTGAGCAGAAAATTAGATCAGCCATAATGGTGGAGCAGACTCGATGGGCCAAATGACTTAATTCTGCTCTTATATCTTATGATCTTGTTTCAACTTTTCTCTTCTTATGGCTTTCCTATTGTCTTCTGTTGGTTTTTAAACACTTCAACTAACTTCCCACTGTTTTTGCTATATTATTATATGGCCTGGCTTTTGCATTTATGCTGTCTTTGAATTTCCTTGTCAGCCACAGTTGCCACATTCCTCCCTTTAGAGTGCTTCTTCATCTTTGGAATGAATGTATCTTGTGCCTTCGAACAGCACCAGGGAACTCCAGACATTGCTGTTCTGCAGTTATCCCTGATAATGCTCCCTTCTGATGAAATGTAGCCAGCTCCTGTCTCATGCGTCTGTAATTCCCTTTACTCCACTGCAATACTGACGCAGCTGTTTTTAGCTTTCTCTCTCAAATTCAATCGTGTTATGATCATTACCTCCGTAGGGTTCCTTTACCATAAGCTCCCTAATCAAATGTGGTTAATTGCATCACACAACACACAATCTAATGCCCTAGTGTGCTCAACTACAAGTTGTTCTAAAAAGCCATCTCAAAGGCATTTTACAAATTCCCTCCCTTGGAATCCAACACCAACCTAATTTTTCTAATCTACCTGCATGAAATCCCCCATGACTACTGCAACGTTACCTTTTTGACATGCCTTTCCTATCTCCCATTACAGTTTTTATCCCATATTCTGGCTTTTGTTTGGAAGCATATATATATATATATATATCTCCTGTCAGGGTCTTTTTACCCTTGCAGTTTCTTAACTCCCCTACCCATAGGGGTTCTACATCTTCTGGTCCTATTTCACCTCTTCCTAAGGATTTGATTTTGTTTTTTCCACCAGCTGAGCCACCCCACCCCTCTGCCTACTAGCCTGACTTTTAATACAATGTGATGGATGTTAAACTCCTTTCAGTCATGACACAGTGATGCCCACAATGTCATACCTGCCAATCTCCAACTGTGGTACAAGATATTCTACCTCATTCTGTATACTGTGTGCATTCAAATATAACTGCTTCAATCCTGTATTCATCACCCTTTTCGATTTTACCCGATGTCACACTTCAGCTCATCCCACTGTCTGCAATTTTGCCCTATCATCTGCCTGTCCGTCCTCACAATATAGTGCACAACGCATCGACTTGTATACCAACTGCCCCATCCTCAGCCCTATCACTCTGCTTCCCTTGCTCTTGTCCGTCAGGAGTTGAAGTTGGGTACACTTCCTGCAGATGTAGTCGAGGACTGAATCCATAAATACTTCAGGATACTGCCAGGATTGGAATATTTCAGCTACAAGGAGAGGCTGGATAGGATGGGCTTGTTTTCCCTGAAGCAGAGGGGTGACTTGACTGACATTTATAAAATGACAAGGGGAATAGATAAGGTAGTCGGTGTCTGTTTCCCATCGCAGGGAGATAAAAAACAAACGATATAGGTTTCAAGTGAGAGGAAGGAATTTAAATGGATTTGAGGGGAAAGATGGTGTGGACTTGTATAGTAATAGAGTCATAGAGCACCACAGCACAGAAATAGGCTTTTCGGCCTATCTAGTCCATGCTGAGCTACTAATCTGCCTAGTCCCATTGACCCACACCTGACCATAGCTCTCCATAGCCCTCATCCATGTACTTACCCAAACATCTCTTAAATGTTGAAATCAAACTTGCATCCATTACTTCCACTGGCAGCTTGTTCCACACTTGCACTGCTCTCTGAGTAAAGAGAGTGTTCCCCTTAAACAGTTCACCTTTCACCCTTAAAGTATGACCTCTCCATCCAGTCTCACCAAACTTCAGTGAAAAAATCCTGCTTGCATTAACCCTATCTAAACCCCTCATAATTTTGTACACCTCTATCAAGAATCCTCTCACACCTCTACACTCTAGGAAATATAGCCCTAACCTATTCAACCTTTCCCTGTAACTCAGCTCCTCAAGTCCTGGCAACATCCTTGTAAATTTCCTCCGTTCTTTTCAGTCTTATTGATACCTTTCCTGTAGGTAGATGACCAGACTGCACATAATATTCCGAATTTGGTCTCACTGACATCCTATACATCTTCAACATAATATCCCGACTCCTGTACTTAATACTTTGATTTATGAAGGCCAATGTTCCTAAAGCTCTCGCTATAATATTATCTAGCTGTGATGCCACTTTCAAGGAATTATGGATCCATATTCCTGGATCCCTACTGCATTCCTCAGTGTCCTACCATTCACTGTGTAAGACGGTATGCTGATCTACCTGCTGTCATGCTCTAACTTTCTAAGACTATTTGACACTTTAATACAACGTAGGAGGAGGCCATTCATTCTATTCGGTCTATACCGGCAATCAAAGGAAGAGGAAGATAATTGAAGGAGGCTGAGAGGTGCTGTATATAGGATAGATAGTGAGTGTTTCCAGTGACAATGATGCCCAAAACTAGTAGATATACAGTGGCAGGCAAAAGTTTGGACACCCCTGGTCAAAATTTCTGTTACTGTGAATAGCTAAGCGAGTAAAAGATGAACTGATTTCCAAAAGGTATAAAATTAAAGATGACACATTTCTTTAATATTTCAAGCAAGAAAACTTTTTTATTTCCATCTTTTACAGTTTCAAAATAACAAAAAAGGAAAAGGGCCCAAAGCAAAAGTCTGGGTACCCTGCATGGCAGTACTTAGTAACACCTTCTTTGGCAAGTATCATAGCTTGTAAATACTTTCTGTAGCCAGCCAAGAGTCTTTCATTTCTTATTTGGGGGATTTTTGCCCACTCTTCCTTGCAAAAGTCTTCTAGTTCTGTGAGATTCTTGGGCCATCTTGCACGCACTGCTCTTTTGAGGTCTATCTTTTCATGAAATTCTGCACCCCTTTTTCTCCAAACATACCTTTGCTCATTGCGGCCAAAAAGTTCTATTTTAACTTCATCAGTCCAGAGGACTTGTTTCTGAAATGCATCAGGCTTGTTTAGATGTTCCTTTGAACATTTTGAATAGAACTTTTTGGCTGCAATAAACAAAGATACGTTTGAAGAAAACAAAGGGGTGCAGAATTTCATGAAAAGAACCCCTCTCCAACTGTTAAGCACGGGGGTGGATTGATCATGCTTTGGGCTTGTGTTGCAGCCAGTGGCACGGGGAACATTTCACTGGTAGAGGGAAGAATGAATTCAATTAAATACCAGCAAATTCTGGAAGCAAACATCACACCGCCTGTAAAAAAGCTGAAGATGAAAAGAGAATGGCTTCTACAACAGGATAATGATCCTAAACACACCTCAAAATCCACAATGGATTACCTCAAGAGGTGCAAGCTGAAGGTTTTGCCATGGCCCTCACAGTCCCCCGACCTAAACATCATCGAGAATCTGTGGATAGATCTCAAAAGAGCAGTGTGTGCAAGACGGCCCAAGAACCTCACAGAACTAGAAGCATTATGCAAGGAAGAATGGGCTAAAGTCCCCCAAACAAGAATTGAAAGACTCTTAGCTGGCTACAGTAAGCGTTTACAAGCTGTGATACTTGCTAAAGGGGGTGTTACTAAGTACTTCCATGCAGGGTGCCCAAACCTTTGCTTTGGGCCCTTTTCCTTTTTTCTTATTTTGAAACTGTAAAAGATGGAAATAAAAAAATTTTCTTGTTTAAAATATTAAAGAAATGTGTCATCTTTAACTTCATATCTTTTAGAAATCAGTTCATCTTTTACTCGCTTAGCTATTCACAGTAACAGAAATTTTGACCAGGGTGCCCAAAATTTTGCATGCCACTGTAAGAGTATGGTGAGAGAAAGGGGATCTGAGAGATAAATTTTTGACACAGAAAGGATCAAGGAGCAACTTTATTACATATTAGGAATTTGCTGTTGTGTGTTGGTGCGACATACAATATTTAGTAATTATAAAGATTGAAGATGTACACTTAGTGGCAACTTTATTTGGTACACATGTACACCTGCTCCTTAATGCAAATATCTAATCAGCCAGTCTTGTGGCAGCAACTCAATGCATAGGAGCATGCAGACATGGTTAAGAGGTTCAGTTGTTGTTCAGGTCAAACATCAGAATGAAGAAGAAATGTGATCTAAATTACTTTGACTGTGGAATTATTTTTGGTGCCAGACAGGATGGTTTGGGTATCTCAGAAAATGCTGATCTCCTGGGATTTTCACGCTTAGCTGCCTCTAGAGTTTACAGAGCATGATACGTGAAACAAAAAAAACTATATAGTGATTGGCAGAACTGTGGGCAAAAACAACTTGTTAATGAGAGAGTTAGTCCTGACGAAGGGTCTCGGCCTGAAACGTCGACTGCGCCTCTTCCTATAGATGCTGCTTGGCCTGCTGCGTTCACCAGCAACTTTGATGTATGTTGTTAATGAGAGAGATCAGAGGAGAATGGCCAGACTGGTTCAAGCTGATAGGAAGGTGACAGTAACTCAAATAATCTTGTGTTACAACAGTGCTGCGCAGAAGAGCATCTCTGAATGCACAACATTTCAAAACTTGAAGTGGATGGGCTACAGCAGCAGATCAGTAGACAGGTTCCACTCCTGTGGCCACTTTACATACACTCCTGTACCTAATAAAATGGCCACTGAATGTATCTAAAATTTAAGTTAAAAGTTCAGATATGGAAAAAATGTACATACATAAATACATAAATTTCAGCTTGTATTTACAATGCAAACATCACATTGGATTAGCCTAACCAGTGGTGTGCCTCAGGGATCTGTTCTGGGACCCCTACTCTTTGCGATTTTTAAAAATGACCTGGATGAGGAAGTGGAGGGATGGGTTAGTAAATTTGCTGATGACAGAAAGGTTGGGGGTGTTGTGGATAGTGTGGAGGGCTGTCAGAGGTTACAGCGGGACATTGATAGGATGCAAAACTGGGCTGAGAAGTGGCAGATGGAGTTCAACCCAAATAAGTGTGAGGTAGTTCATTTTGGAAGGTCAAATATGATGGCAGAATATAGCATTAATGGTAAGATTCTTGGCAGTGTGGAAGATCAGAGGGATCTTGGAGTCAGAGTCCATAGGACACTCAAAGCTGCTACGTAGGCTGACTCTGTGGTTAAGAAGACATACAGTGCATTGATTTTCATTAATTGTGGGATTGCACTTAAGAGCCGAGAGGTAATGTTGCAGCTATATAGGACCCTGATCAGACTCCGCTTGGAGTGCTGTGCTCAGTTCTGGTGTCCTCACTACAGGAAGGATGTGGAAACCATAGAAAGGGTGCAGAGGAGATTTACAAGGATGTTGCCTGGATTGGGGAGCATGCCTTATGAGAATAGGTTGAGTGAACTCGGCCTTTTCTCCTTGGAGCAATGGAGGATGAGAGGTGACCTGATAGAGGTGTACAAGATAATGAGAAGCATTGATCTTGTGGATAGTCAGAGGCTCTTTCCCAGGGCTGAAATGGCTAGCATGAGAGGGCACAGTTTTAAGGTGCTTGGAAGCAGGTATAGAGGAAATGGCAGAGGTAAGTTTTTCACACAGGAAGTGTTGAGTGTGTGGAATGGGCTGCCGGCAGCAGTGGTGGAGGCGGAAATTATAGAGTCTTTTAAGAATCTCCTGGATGGATACATGGAGCATAGAAATATAGAGGGCTATGGGTAAGCCTAGGTAGTTCTAAGGTAAGGACTTGTTCAATACAGCTTTGTGGGCCACAGGGCCTGTATTGTGCTGTAGGGTTTCTATGTTTCTATGGTTTTATTGCATTCGCCTTCTTCAGACCCGACTCCACCTGGAGGTTAACCTTCAGGGTATCTTGAACAAGGACTCCCAAGTCCCTTTACATCTCTGCATTTTGAATTCTCTCCCCATCTAAATAATGGTCTGCTTGTTTATTTCTTCCAATAAAGTCCATGACCATACACTTTCCAACATTGTATTTCATTTGCCACTTCTTTGCCCATTCCCCTAAACAATCTAAGTCTTTCTGCAGGCTCTCTGTTTGCTCAACACTACCTGCTCCTCCACCTATCTTTGTATCATCAGCAAATTTAGTAACAAATCCATTAATACCATGGACCAAATCATTGACATACCTCGTAAAAAGCAGCGGTCCCAACACCGATCCCTGTGGAACTCTACTGGTAACTGGCAGCCAGCCAGAAAAGGATCCCTTTATTCCCACTCTCTGTTTTCTGCCGATCAACCAATGCTCCACCCATGCTAGTAACTTCTGTGTAATTCCATGGACTCTTAACTTGCTAAGCAGCCTCATGTGCGTCACCTTGTCAAAGGCCTTCGGAAAGTCCAAGTACACCATGTCTACTGCATCTCCTTTGACTATCCTGCTTGTAATTTCCTCAAAGAATTGCAGCAGGTTAGTCAGGCAGGATTTTCCTTTCAGGAAACCACGTTGGCTTTGATCTATCTTGTCATGTGCCTCCAGGCACTCCATAATCTCATCCCTAATAATCGATTCCAACAATTTCCCAACCACTGATGTCAGGCTAACAGGTCTATAGTTTCCTTTCTTCTGCTTCCCACCCTTCTTAAATAGCATAGTAACATCTGCAATTTTCCAGTTATCTGGTACAATGCCAGAATCTATGGATTCCTGAAAGATCATCGTTAATGCCTCCGCAATCTCTCCAGCTACTTCCTTCAGAACCCAAGGGTGCATTCCATCAGTTCCAGGAGATTTATCCACCTTCAGACCATTAACCTTCCTGAGCACCTTCTCAGTCGTAATTTTCACTACCGAAATTTCACTTCCCTGAAACTCTTGAATGTCCGGTATACTGCAGATGTCTTCCACTTGAAGACTGATGCAAAATTCACATTCAGTTTCTCTGCCATCTCTGCATCTCTCATTGCAATATCTCCAGTGTCATTTTGTATTGGTCTTATATCTACCCTCAACTCTCTTTCACCCTTTATAAACTTTATAAAAGCTTTTAGTATCTTCTTTAATATTAGTGGCTAGCTTCCTTTCATAATCCATCTTTTCCTTCCTAATGACCTTCTTAGTTTCCTTCTGCAAGTTTTTAAAAGCTTCCCAATCCTTTATCTTCCCACTAGTTCTGGCTTCTTTGTATGCCCTCTCTTTTGCTTTTACTTTGGCTCTGACTTCACTTGTCAGCCACAGTCATGTCCTTCTTCCCTTTGAAAATTTCTTCTTATTTGGAATATATCTGTCTTGCACTTCCTTCATTTTTCATAGAAACTCCAGCCATTGCTGCTCTGCTGTCCTTCCTGTAAATGTCCTTTTCCAGTCAACCTCGGCCAGTTCCCTTCTCATGCCATTGTAATTTCCTTTATTCCACTGAAATACTGACACATTGGATTTTATTTTTTTCCCTCTCAAATTTCAACGTGAACTCAATCATATTGTGATCACAGTTCCCTAAGGTTTCCTTAAACTTAAGCTCTCTTATCACCTCTGGATCATTGCACTACACCCAATCCAGCACAGCTGATCCCCTAGAGGGCTCAACAACAAGCTGTTCTAAAAAGCCATCCCTTAGACATTCTACAAATTCTCTCCCTTAAGGTCCAGTGCTGACCTGATTTTCCCAATCCACTTTCATGTTAAAATCCCCAACGATTATCATGACATTGCCCTTCTGACACACCTTTTCTATCTCCTGCTGTAATTTGTAATCCACATCCTGGCTGCTGTCTGGAGACCTGTATACAACTGCCATTAGGGTCCTTTTACCCTTGCCATTTCTTAATATTATTTCTTATACACAGAGCCACACCACCCCCTTTGCCTACTAACCTATCTTTCCGATACACCGTATATCCTTGGATGTTCAGCTCCCAATGGCAGCCATCCTTTAACCAAGTTTCAGAGATGGCCACAACATGATATTTGCCAATCTGTAGCTGAATTTCAAGATCGTCCATTTTATTTCTTATGCTGCATGCATTCAAATATAACACTTTCAGTCCAGTATTTGTAGCTTTCTGTTTTAACTGCTCCACACCTCTATTGCTCTGTAACTCATCCCACTGGCTGTGATTAAGCCTCATCTCCTTCCTGTTCTTTCTATAATCTCTGTTGCATGCTATCTGTGATTCTCCTACTTAGAGTGTAGGAGAAGGAAGGGAGATTTGGTAAAGATACAAAAAATTATTAAGTGTATGGATAAGAAGGTTGGGAGCTTCTTGGTATTAAGGGAATCAATTGATTTAGGGATGGTGCAAAAAATTGAGCTTCCGCGATCAGCCATGACCTAAAAGCAGAGGTTGATAGAACCCTGTTCTGTAATGGTGTCAAAGGCTACGGGGAGAAGGCAGGAGAATGTGTTTGACAGGGACAATAAATCAGCCATGTTGTAATGACAGAGCAGACTCAATGGGCCAATGTTTTATGCTATTATGAATTCAAGTTCTCCAGTCACTCGGCTGCAATGAAGCCTCATATCCACGATCAATGCGCAGAGCTAGTTGCCACTACAGTAATTTGACCAGCATTCTACCATACTCCATATTACGTGAGACGTAGATTAGTTCCATTTGTCACATGTACATCGAAACATACAGCGAAATGCATTGTTAGCATCAAATCCAATCAGTGAGGATGTGCTGGGGGCAGCCAGCAAGGGTCACCACGCTTCTGGCGCCAATGTAGCATGCCCGAAACTTGCTAACCCTGACCGGTACAGCTTTGGAATGTGGGAGGAAGCTGGAGCATCTGGAGGAAACCCACACCGTCACAGGGAGAATATACAAACTCCCTACGGACAGTGAACCCCGATCTTATTGCTGGTGTTGTGAAGCATTGTGGCAGGAGTTGTCCATCAGACCCTCCAAACCTGCTCCAGGATTCATCAAGGTCATGGTAGGTCTCCTCTGCTGCATTTTTAGTATAATAAGTCTATTAGTCATTGAGTATAAGACTAAGAAAGCGAGGTAACAGCCACATAGAAATTTAATTAGGCTGCACATGGAATACCGTGTGCAATTCTGCTAGCCCCATTACAGGAAGGATGCGGAGACTTTGGAAAGGGTGCAGAAGGGGTTCACCAGGATGTTGCCTGGATTAGAGGCCATGTGATATAAGGAGAGGTTGGACTGAACTTGGATCACTTTCCCTGGAGTGGTGGAGGCTGAGGAGATACCTGACAGATGTATATAAAATTATAAGTGGTGTAGGTAGGACAGACAATGGGGATCTTATTCACATAGTTGTAATGTCCAATGCCAGACGGCATGCATTTGAGGTGAAAGGGGATGTGTGAGGCCAGTGTTTTATACAGAGAGTGGTGGATGCCTGGTGGTTTCCTTAAAGTTGCTCCAACCAAAGGTGGTACTGGGGATGAGCTCACACTAACTATTAAATGCTCCTCATCTCTGAAACTTTAGACAAGTAGTCAGAAGATTCTGTGGACATGAAAGAGACACATGGATGGCATGTTGCCTCCCAGGTGCCATGGTCAGGGACATCTTGCACTGGACCCCCGGCATTCTAAAAGGGGAGTGTGAGCAGCCAGTAGTCTTGGTTCATACTGGCACCAATGACATAGGTGGGGAAAGGGAAGAAATCTAAAGAGCGAATTTAGGGAGTTAGGTAGAAAGCTGAAAAGCAGGACCTGGGGTTGTATACACTGGAATTTAGAAGGATGAGAGGGGATCTGATTGAAACATATAAGATTATTAAGGGATTGGTCGCACTAGAGGCAGGAAACATGTTCCCGATGTTGGGGGAGTCCAGGACCAGAGGCCACAGTTTAAGAATAAGGGGTAGACAATTTAGAAAGGAGCTGAGGAAAAACTTCTTCACACAGAGGGTTGTGGATCTGTGGAATGCTCTGCCTCAGAAGGCAGTGGAGGCCAGTTCTCTGGATTCTTTCAAGAAAGAGTTAGATAGAGCTCTAATAGAAAGCGGAGTGAAGGGATATGGGGAGAAGGCAGGAACAGGGTACTGATTGTGGATGATCAGCCATGATCAGTGAATGGTGGTGCTGACTCAAAGGGCTGACTGGCCTACTCCTGCACCTATTGTCTATTGTCTATTGACCTCTAGCACAGTAACCTTTTGATTGCTGCTTGTGCCTTCAGCCAGTGAGAGTAAGAATAGGATGATTTGGCAGATGAGTGAACGCTGAGGCACTGAAGTGGAGGATTTCTGGATCATTAGGATCTCTTCTAGGGAAGCATGACCTGTACAAAAGGGATGGGTTACACCTGAACTTGAGGGGACCAATATCTTTGTGGGCAGGTATGCTAGAGCTATTGAGGAGGCTTTAAACTAATTTAGCAGGGGGATAGGAACCAGAGTGATGGGCCTGAGGATGTGGTAATTGATATACATCTAGATGCAGTGTGTAGTGAGACTGTCAGGAGGGACAAACAGATGATAGGGCAAAATTGTAGCCAGTGGGATGAGTTGCAGTGTAACATGGGAACAAATTCAAAATGGGTGATGGAGGTGCTGTGTTTGAAAGCACGTAGTGTACAGAATATGGAAGATGATTTTTTAACTCAATTAAAGGTTAGTAGGTATGATGTGGGTATCACTGAGCTGTGACCGAAAGAAGATCATAGATGGGAGCTTAACATTCAAGGATACACATTGTATCAAAAGCACAGGCAGGTAGGGAGAGGGGAGTGTGGTGGCTCTGTTGGTAAAAAACTGAAATCAAATCCTTAGAAAGAAATCATAGGGTTGGAAAATTTAGAATCCATATGAGTAGAGGTAAGAAACTGAAAGGGTAAAAAGATCCTGATGGGAGTTATATATGGGACTTTGAACAGTAGTCAGGACGTGGGCTACAAATTACTCAAACCCTCGGTGAGATGGGGAGTTGTCTATCCCAGCATGTGAAGACAGACTCCGGCGGATTGAGTGGACAAGACCAATGGAAGGTCCAACGGTCAAGAAGGCGGTCTCTGCAAGCGTCGTGGAACATGTAGAGCAGGACAAGACACAGAAGACGTCCTGGTTATCCACTGTGCCTTGTCCCATCTCCAGCCGTCTAGACTCTGTCTTGCCACTGGATCCAGATGGGAATTGGGAAGAGAGAGTGAGGCTGACGCTACGCAACTCTCCCTCACTTAAATCCAAATCACGTGCTAGTCTTGACACCATCATAATGGTGTCGAGGTCCTCATCGACGTCAACGATGGACGAACAACCAACCACAAATTACAATGTGCGATAGAATCCACATGTCAAATGGGCAATGTTATATAGACACTGAGATTTCAATATGCAAGTAGATTGGTGCTAAATCTCAAAAGAGAGAATTTGTAGAAAGACTGCAACATGTTTTTTTAGAACAGCTTATGGTTCAGCCCAGTTGCAGAAAGACTATACCTATACTTTATACTTCATACTTCTGGAGTGGGTGTTAGTAATAAGTCAGATTTGATTAGGGAGCTTAAGGAAAAGGAACCCTTAGGAGTCAGTGATCATAGTATGATAGAATTCACCTTGCATTTTGAGAGGGAGAAACTAAATCAGGTGTATTAGTATTACACTGGAGTAAAGGGAATTACAGGGGCATGAGAGAAGAGCTGCCCAAAGTTGATTAGAAGGGGAAACTAGCAGGGATGATGGCAGAGCAGCATTGGATGGAGTTTCTTGGAAAAATTTGGAAGGCACAGGATAGATACTACACAATGAAGAAAAAATAGTCTAAAGGCAGACATAACCATGGCTGAAAAGAGATGTAAAAAAAGGAACGTAAAAGCAAAGGGAGGACATATAATAGAGCAAAAATTAGTGGAAGTTAGACCATTGGGAAGCTTTTAAAAACCACAGATTGCAACTAAGGAAGCCATAAGGAGGGAAAAGGTGAAATATGAAGGTAAGCCAGCCAATAATATTAAAGAGGAGACCAAATGTTTTTCACATATATAAAGTGTAAAAGAGACATGAGAGTAGATTTCAGACCACTGGAGAATGACATTAGAGAGGTAGTAATGGCAAATGGCTGACAAACTAAATGGGTATTTTGCATCTGTCATCATTGTGGAAGACATAAATTTGAGTGTGTCAGGGTGCAAAAGTGAGTACAATTGCTATTACTATGGAGAAGGGTGTTGGGAAGCTAAAAAGTCTGAAGATAGATAAGTCACCTGGACCAGATGGACCACAGCCTTGGGTTCTGAAAGAGGTAGCTGAAAAGATTGTGGATACATTAGTAGTGATCTTTGAAGAATCAGTAGATTCTGGAATGGTTGTGGAGGACTGGAAAATAGCAAATGTCACATCACTCTTCAAGAAAAAGGGGAGGAGAAGAAAGGAGATTTTAGGCCACTTACCCTGACCTCAGTGGTTGGAAGATGTTGGAGTTGACTGTTCTAGATGAGGTATCAGGTACTTGGAGGCACTTCATAAAATATGCCAAAGAAATGTGGTTTCCTTAGGTGAATATATTTTATTGACCTCACGAAAGCCTTCGACACTGTCTGCCGACAAGGCCTGTGGAGGATCATGTCAAAGTTTGGCTGCCCCGCCAGGTTCATTCAGATGGTACGTCAGTTCCATGATAACATGATGGCCAGATTGCTGGACGGCGGAGAATCCTCTGAGGCGTTCCCAGTCACCAATGGCGTCAAACAGGGCTGTGTGCTCGCACCCACACTGTTCAGCATGATGTTTACTGCCACGCTGAATGGTGTCTTCCAGGACAGTGATGCTGGAATCAGCCTCAAGTACAGAGTGGATGGGAAGCTCTTCAACCGGAGGAGACTTCAAGCTATTGCCAAAGTGAAGGAGACTGTTCTGAGAGACTTCCTCTTTGCCGATGACTGCGCCCTGTATGCTGGCTCGGAGACAGAGATGCAAGTCAATATGGACAAATTCTCCACGGCTTGTGACAACTTTGGACTCACCATCAATATCAAAAAGACCAAAGTCATGCACCAGCCTGCTCCTCATGCACCGTACACAGAACCGAAAGTCACAATCAAAGGACAGAAACTACAGGCAGTGGACCAGTTTTCTTACCTTGGCATCACCCCCTCCCGAGCAGTGACTATAGATACAGAAGTTAACTGCAGAATAGTGAAGGCATGTTCTGCTTTCGGTAGACTGCTCTCCACGGTATGGGAACGTCGAGGAATCAGTCCAGCAACAAAACTGAAGGTCTACAGGGCCGTGGTACTCACTACCCTCCTGTATGCCTGAGAAACGTGGACTGTGTATGTCGAAGGCATGCAAGACAGCTCAACCATTTCCACATGACTTGTCTTTGCAGAATATTAGGCATCAGTTGGCAAGACAAAGTACCAGACACTGAAGTTCTCTCCAGAGCAAGTCTACCATCAGTCCACTCACTGCTGATGAGAGGACAGACCCGGTGGGCAGGTCATGTCATCCGCATGCTGGACGAGCATATACCCAAGCAGCTCCTTCTTGGGGAACTCTCTGCTGGAAGATGCTCGCATGGAGGGCAGAAGAAACCTTACAAAGACACACTAAAGGCCTCCCTGAAGTCATTTGACATAGACATGACCTCTTGGGAAATGCTGGAACAAAACCGCTCTACCTGGTGCGGCCTCATCCATAAGGGCTGTCAGGGTTACGAAGCAAGGCGCATTGCTGAAACACAACATAAGCGCGAGCTGCGCAAGTCCAGAGCCACCAGCGCAACAACTGCAGTGGCTACACGTGTGTCCCCAACATGTGCCAGGACATTCCATGCCCGAATTGGCCTGACCAGTCATTTTCGGACACACCGCATCCAGTCTCAAAGTGACTAATGGTGTCGAGGTATTCATCGACGATGACGGACGAACCACAATATTGCTTGACAAATATGTTGGAATTCTTTGAGGAAATAACAAATAGGGTAGAAGTCAGTGGATGTTACTTACTGGGATTTTCAGAAGGTCTTTGACAATGAGCCCCAAATGAGGCTGCTAAACAAGATAAGACCACATGGATAGAAGATTGGCTGATTGGCAGAAGGCAAAGAGTGGGAATAAAGGGGTCTATTCTGGTTGGTTCTGCAGGGGTAGGTATTGGGACCACTTCTTTATATGTTATACGTCAATGATTTGGGTGATGGAATTGGTGGCTTTGTGGGCACACTTGCAGACGATACGAAGGTAGGTGGAGGGGAGGTAGGGTTGAGGAAGCAGGGAGGCTGCAGAAAGACTGCGACAGATCAGGAAAATGGGCAAAGAAGTGGCAGAGAGAATATAGTGTTGAGAAGTATACGGTCATGCACTTTAATAGAAGGAACAAAAGCATAGACTATTTTCTAAATATACAGAAAATTCAAAAAATCTGAGGTGCAAAAGGTCATGGGAGTCCTCGTATAGGATTCCCTAAAGCAGGGGTCCCCAACCTGGGGTCGTCGCATCCCTTGCTTAATGGTATTGGTCGATGGTATAAAAAACATTGGGAACTTCTACCCTAACAGTTAACTCACAGGTTGTCGATGCTGAGGAAGGCAAATGCAATGTCAGCACTCGTTTCGAGAGGACTGGAATATAAAAGCAAGGATGTAATGCTGAGGCTTTATAAGACTCTGGTGAGGCCTCACTTGGAATATTGTGGAGAGTCTTGCACTCCTTATCTAAGAAAGGATGTGCTGACCTTGGAGGGGATTCAAAGGAGGTTCATGACAATGACTCTGGGAATGAAAAGGTTATTATATGTGAAGCATTTGATGGCTCTGGGCTTGTACTAGCTGAAGTTTAGATGAATGAGGGGAAATCCCATTGAAGCCTTTTGAATGTTGAAAGGAAAAGAGAGAGTGAATGTGGAGAGGATGTTTCCTATAGTGGGGGAGTCTAGAATCAGAGGGTAGAGCCTCAAAAGAGAGGGACGTCCATTTACAACAAAGATGAGGAAGTATTTCTTTATCCAGAGGATGGGGACTCTTGTGGAATTTGTTTCTATAGGCAGCTGCGGAGGCTAGGTCATTGAGTGCATTTAGGTAGAGATTGATAAGTTCTTGATTAGTCATGGTATGAAAGGCTACAAAGACAAGGCAGGAGAAAGGGGTTTAGAGGGTAAGTAGGTCAGTCATGATGAAATGGTGGAGCAGACTCGATGGACCAAATGGAGTAATTCTGCTCCTATCTCTTATGGTATAATGGTCTTATAACAAAACCCAGCTCCTGATCTTCATGTTTGGCTTAACCACTAAGCCCGGCAGAAGCATTTCTACTGACAGGACAAGGAGCAAAGGAGGGTTACTGGCACCTTAAATCCAGTCACTTCAGGCAGATGGGGCTCATCAGCCGTAGTTGGCAGCTCATCCAGGAGAAGGAAACTGATTTCAGACCTCTGCAGCCTTGCAGTTCTACCCACTCATGAAGAAGGCTTTGGGAATAAACCTTGAGGAAAAGTCTGGAGCTGGAATCCCTAAGGTAGCCTTGCATTGAGTTCAGCACTGAAAGGCAATTCCTGCGACGCTGCTTTGGATTCATCAGCTGCGTGGAGAGGGGGAGTCTGCTGCATGGGCAACAGCTTGGTCTCCATATTGTACTGCCCTGGCTTGTGTACTGCCTTGCATATTATGTAGATAGCTGAGAGGCAACAACCATGGTCGGCCACGATCTTTGAAGGACCTTAGTGGATGCCTGGAATTTGCTTGCAGGAATGAGAGAGACTATAAGAGCATAAGATAAAGGAGCATAAATTAGGACATTTGGCCCATTGAGTCTGTGCCACTGTTCGATCATGTCTGATCTATTTTCCCCCTTCAACTCCATTCATATGACTTCTCCCCGTAACCTTTCACACCCTGATTAATCAAGAACCTATCGATCTCTGCCTTAAATGCACCCAATGACCCTGGCTTCCACAGCTGCCTGTGGCAATGAATTCCTCAGAGTCACCACCCTCTGGCTAAAGAAATTCCTCGTCATCTCTGTTTTAAAGGGATGTTCTTGTGTTCTGAGGCTGTCCCCTCTGAGCCTGGACTCTACCACTATTGGAAACATCCTCGCAATGTCCGCTCTAACTAGGCCTTCCAATATTTGCTTGGTTTCATGCAGAGAGTAAGGGGATAGGGACATTGTGCAGGCAAAAGGGATTGGGTACCATTAGCTTAATTAGATTGGTGCAACTTTGTGGGCCGATTGGCCTGTTTCTGTGCTGTACTGTTCTAAATTTTGGTCCCTGCCTTGATATAAATCTACAGTGAGGAAGGCACTGCATACTACAATAGGAGTAGTCTTTCAGCCCGAAGGCTTGTTCCCTTTCTGACTCAGATAGCCCGAAATAGTGTCCCAGCAGAAGCAGAAAGCAGCTCGGTAGTTTTAGACCTTCCGCAGAGTGCTCGGAATCTGTGATGGTGAATCATAGCGAGGAGGTGTAGAGGAAGGCACGGTTAGAGAGTGCATTACTCATCACAGTCCTGGCTCTATATCATGAGCTCAACTTAGCTTGAAGGACAAGCATGCTACCAGAGAACATTAGCTTTCCATTCCTTCTTTCAACACACTCGTTCTACCCGTACCTGTGCTGAGAGCAGAAGCAGTGGGTAATCACTTCTTGCAGCTGGTCGCAATGCAGTTCGTATTTACTTGATATTCACACACATACTCGCAGAGAGGTTATTATAACTTGCTGAGGTACAGAGGAGGTCTGTGCATACTGCAGTCAGTTACTGAGTGGGTTTCTCATAATGGGCAATTACCTGGCATTGAGGATAGTTCTGTGGCTTAGAGGCTGCTGTGGGAACTGCTGGCTCTTCCGCAGATGGGACAATCCTGCTTAGATATTTGCATAAATTCAGCATGACACCAAGATCTTTGACAAACTTCTATTGTCCGGAAGTGTAGAGAAGACTCAGTACAAGAACAGAGCAGTGAAGACAATTCAGCGATGAACAATACCTTTAATAATAGACTGCGAAAATAACAAGCCACAAGGAGCCACAAATGAGAGAGTGCAGATGCTAAACATCACAGGCACAATGTAACTGAAGGCTAGGAGCAACTGGTTGAGGTTGGCTGGTTTGACAAGTGAGCAAGGACTGTGGCTGAGAGCTGGGTTTAGATAGGCTGTAAATGATGAGATGAAATGAGCGGCTGGCGATTCCAGTTAGTTGGGTGCAGACAGGGAGATGCTTGCCTGTACAGGCCTGACATCTATAGATGCTCAGTGGAGAGTATCGTAAGTGGTTGCATCACAGCCTGGTATAGAAACGCCAATGCTAGGGGACAGAAAAGACTACAGAAAGTGGTGGATTCAGGCCATTCCATCGCAGGCCAAGCCCTCCCCACCATTGAATGCATTTACATGGGATATTGCCACAAGAAAGCAGCACCATCTTCAAAGACTACCACCATGCCCTCTTCTACCTACTACCAGCCAGCAGAAAGTACAGAAGCCTTAGGTTCCACATGACTAGGTTCAGGAATCGTTATTACCCTACAACCATCAGGATCCTGAACTGGCGTGGGTAATGTCAGTCACCACAACTCTGAGCTGATTCCGCAACCTAAAGGCTCGTTTTCAAGGTTCTTAGTATTACATAGAAACATAGAAAATAGGTGCAGGAGTAGGCCATTCGGCCCTTCGAGCCTGCACCGCCATTTATTATGATCATGGCTGATCATCCAACTCAGAACCCAGCCTTCCCTCCATACCCCCTGACCCCTGTAGCCACAAGGGCCATATCTAACTTCCTTTTAAACATAGCTAATGAACTGGCCTCAACAGTTTGCTGTGGCAGAGAATTCCACAGATTCACCACTCTCTGTGTGAAGAAGTTTTTCCTAATCTCGGTCCTAAAAGGCTTCCCCTCTATCCTCAAACTGTGACCCCTCGTTCTGGACCTCCCCAACATCGGGAACAATCTTCCCGCATCTAGCCTGTCCAATCCCTTTAGGATCTTATACGTTTCAATCAGATCCCCCCTCAATCTTCTAAATTCCAACGAGTACAAGCCCAGTTCATCCAGTCTTTCTTCATATGAAAGACCTGCCATCCCAGGAATCAATCTGGTGAACCTTCTTTGTACTCCCTCTATGGCAAAGATGTCTTTCCTCAGATTAGGGGACCAAAACTGCACACAATACTCCAGGTGTGGTCTCACCAAGGCCTTGTACAACTGCAGTAGTACCTCCCTGCTCCTGTACTCGAATCCTCTCGCTATAAATGCCAGCATACCGTTCGCCTTTTTCACCGCCTGCTGTACCTGCACAAAGTGTCTTTTTAAGCACATTGCTTGCTTGTTAGTCTTTGTTTATGTGTAGTTTTTCTCAAATTTAAGTGATCAGAGTGGCCGGTGTTGCTGTACTGAGGTAATGATTGGGGTTGTGCTGGTTGGTTTGAGAACCAAATGATTAAGAGGAAGTAGCCATTGCTGAAACAAGCAGCTTTTGAGCGTTCTTCCTGTGATTAGATTACGAGGACACTCAGTCCTCTTTTATTGTCATTTAGAAATGCATACATGCATTAAGGAATCCAATGAAGGATTGAGTAACCACCACAATGTTTCTCCGGAGTGATATCATAGAAAACAGGACAAACCAAAGACTAGCACTGACAGAACCACATAATTATAACATATAGTTACAGCAGTGCAAAGCAATACCATAATTTGATAAAGAACAGACCATAGGCACAGTAAAAAAAAGTCTCAAAGTCCCAAGTCCCCGATAGCAGGCAGCAAAAGGGAGAAACTCCCTGCCATAAACCTCCAGGCACCGTCAACTTGCCGCTACTTTGGAAGCAGCCGACCCCAGCCGACCCTGAGTCCATCCGTCCAAAAACTCAGAGCTTCCGACCAGCCTCTCCGATACAGCCTCCTGAGCGCCATCCTCTGCCGAGCGCCTTTGACCTCTTCCTGGCCGCTGAAACACGCAAAGCCGAGGATTTCGGGGCCTTCAGCTCCAGAGATTCCGGTTACCACACAGTCATAGCGGCAGCAAAGCAGACATTTCAGAAGTTTTCCAGATGTTCCACTGTGCTGTCACGTCTGTCTCCATCAAATCAGAATTGTGCACGGTCCCCTACTTGACAGAAAACAGATATTCATCACCGAAGTGGCCGTGCGCCACCATCTTTTCCCTTCTGGGATTGTCTGGGTAGTCCAGTTTCCTCCCACATCCCAATGACACAGAAGTTGGTAGGTTAATTTTCTGCTGAAAATTGCCCTATTGTGTGGATGAGGGGTAGAACTGGGGGTGGGGGCATAATGGGAATGTGGGAAGAATAAAATAGGATTGATATGACTGGGTGTTTTGGCAAAGACATGGTTTCATTGCTGTGTAATTGTGAATCAAAATAAGTATGGAATGTAGAACCCAGGACAGTGCAGCACAGTATGGGCCCTTTAGCCCACAATGTTGTGCCAGTCTATGTAAATCTATTCCACAAGCAATCTAACCTTTCCCTCCTACACAGCCATAACTATCCATTTTTCTTATTTCAGAGTCTTTTAAGTATCTCTAGTGTATCAATCTCTATTATCACCCCTGGGAGTACATTGCAGGCACCCACCAATCTGTGTAAAAAAACGTATCTCTGACATCTCCCCTAAACTTTTCTCCACTCACTTTAAACAGGTGTCCTCTGATATTGGCAGTTGATACACTGGAAAAACAGGCTGGCTGTCCACTCAAAGCAACACTTTCAGTACGCTGGATGAACTCAGCAGGTCGGGCAGCATCAGTCAGAAACGATGAGTCGACGTTTCGGGCCGGAACCCTTCATCAGGACTGAAGAATGAAAGATGGGGAAGGATTTGAAGAATGCTTGTAGCTTCAGTTGAAAGACCAGTAATTTGAAAGACAAAGGGGTGGGGGAGGGCAGCATTGACGTCATAGCCCTGAAAACAATGGGTAGTAGAAGAAGGAGGCGAAACCATGAGGGAGCTGGGGGAGGGGGTAGAGTGAAATAGGGATAGAGGAAGGGAGGGGGAGGGAATTACCGGAAGTTGTAGAATTCTATGTTCATACCAAGGGGCTGGAGACTACCTAGACGGTATATGAGGTGTTGCTTCTCCAACCTGAGTTTAGCCTCATCATGGCAGTAGAGGAGGCCATGTCCACTCAATCTATGCCTCTAATCATCCTATTCACCTCTCTCAAGTTGCCCCTCATCCTCCTTTGCTCCAAAAGAGCCTCAACTTGTTCAACCTTTCCTCTAAGTACATGTTCTCTAATCCTGGTAAATCACGTCGAAAGCTTCCGTGTCCTTCCTATAACGAGGTGACTAGAACTGAGCACAATACTCCAAGTGTGGACTGACCAGAGTTTTATGGAGCTCCAATAGTATTTCATGGCTTTTGAACTCAATTCCCTGACTAATGAAAGCCAGCACACCATCCTGCCAGCAAGTTCCACTTCATCACAAATGGTTGCAATATAAAAGGATGGAATTCTTGCTAAAACTATACATAACATTAGTGGGACTAACGTTCTGGTGTACAGATATGATAGATGCCATGTTGAAAAAAGGTCATACATGCATTGGGGAAATTTCTCTGCATTAATTCTTGGATAAGGAGGTTCTCTTGTGAAGGCAGTCATTGAGAACATGTAAGGATGTGATGGATAGATTTTTGATCCAAATGGTTATAGGCCAGACAGCCCTACCCTGGACATAACCTTCTCCACCATCAAGGACATCTTCAAAAGGCAGTGTCTTATGAAGGACTGCCACCATCTGAACATGCTCTCTTTTCATTAGCACCACAATGAAAGAAGCACAAGAGCCTAAAGAATACAAAACTCACAGGGATCTGTTCTGGGACCCCTCCTCTTTGTGATTTTTATAAATTACTTGTATGAGGAAGTAGAAGGGTGGGTTAGTAAGTTTGCTGATGACACATAAGTTGGGAGTGTTGTGGATAGGCTGAGTCAGGATAGTCAGAGGTTACAGCAGGACGTCGATAGGATGCAGAACTGGGCTGGGAAGTGGCAGATGTTGTTCAACCCAGATAAGTGTGAAGTGGTTCATTTCAGAGAGTCAAATTTGAAAACAGAATGTAATATTAATGGTAAACTCTTCGCAGGTTGGAGGATCAGTGAGATCTTGGGGTCTGTATCCATAGGACACTCAAAGCTGCTGTGCAGGTTGACAGTGTCGTTAAGAAGGCATGTGGTGTGATGACCTTCATCAGTTGTGGGATTGAGTTCAAGAGCCATGAGGTAATGTTAAAACAATATAAGGCCTTAGTTAGACCTCACTTGGAGCTTCGTATTCAGTTCTGGTCCCCTCACTACAGGAAGGATGTGGATACTATAGTGGGAGTGCAGAAGAGATTTACAAGGACGTTGCTTAGATTGGAGAGCATGGTTTATGAGAATAGGCTGAGTGAATTTGGTCTTTTCTTCTTGGAGCGATGGAGGATGAGAGGAGACCTGATAGAGGTGTATAAGATGATGGGAGGCATTGACTGGTTGGATAGCTAGAGACTTTTCCCCAGGGCTGAAATGGGTAACATGAGGGGACACAGTTTTAGGGTGCTTGAAAGTAGATACAGAGGGGATGTCAGGGGTAAGTTTTTCACACAGAATAGTGGGTGCATGGAGTGCTCTGCCTGTAATGGTGGTAGAGATGGATACAATTGTGTCTTTTAAAAAGACTCTTAGATAGGTACATCGATATAAAAACAGAGGTAGAGAAAGTCTATGCAGTTTCTGGAGTAGGTTACATGGTCGGCACAACATTGTGGGTTGAAGGGCCTGTAATATGTTGTAGATTTCGATGTTCAATGTTCAACATTTTAGGAAAAGCTTCTTCTCTGGCATCAGATTTCTAAACTGTCTTTATGTGCTATTTATTTTATAACTATATAACCATATATCAATTACAGCATGGAAGCAGGCCATCCTGGCCCTTCTAGTCCGTGCCGAACTCTTACTCTCACCTAGTCCCACCGACCTGCACTCAGCCCATAACCCTCCATTCCTTTCCTGTCCATATAGCTGTCCAATTTAACTTTAAACGACAACATCGAACCTGCCTCAACCACTTCTGCTGGAAGCTCGTTCCACACAGCTACCACTCTCTGAGTAAAGAAGTTCCCCCTCATGTTACCCCTGAACTTTTGCCCTTTAACTCTCAACTCATGTCCTCTTGTTTGAATCTCCCCCATTCTCAATGGAAAAAGCCTATCCACGTCAAATCTATCTATCCCCCTCATAATTTTAAATACCTCTATCAAGTACCCCCTCAACCTTCTACATTCCAAAGAATAAAGACCCAACTTGTTCAACCTTTCTCTGTAACTTAGGAGATGAAACCAGGTAACATTCTAGTAAAGCTTCTCTGTACTCTCTCTATTTTGTTGACATCTTTCCTATAATTCAGTGACCAAAACTGTACACAATACTCCAAATTTGGCCTCACCAATACCTTGTACAATTTCAACATTACATCTCAACTCCTATACTCAATGCTCTGATTTATAAAGGCCAGAATACCAAAAGCTTTCTTCACCACCCTATCCACATGAGATTCCACCTTCAGGGAACTATGCACCATTATTCCTAGATCCTTTTGTTCTACTGCATTCTTCAATGCCCTACCATTTACCATGTATGTCCTAGTTTGATTAGTCCTACCAAAATGTAGTACCTCACATTTATCAGCATTAAACTCCATCTGCGATCTTTCAGCCTACTCTTCTAACTGGCCTAAATCTCTCTGCAAGGTTTGAAAACCTACTTCATTATCCACAACTCCACCTATCTTAGTATCATCTGCATACTTACTAATCCAATTTAACACCCCATCATTCAGATCATTAATGTATATGATAAATAACATTGGACCCAGTACAGATCCCTGAGGCACACCACTAGTCACCGACCTCCAATCTGACAAACAGTTATGCACCACTACACTCAGGTGTCTCCCATCCAGCCACTGCTGAATCCATTTCACTATTTCAATATTAATACCTAACGATTGGAACCTTCCTAACCAACCTTCCGTGTGGGACCTTGTCAAAGGCCTTTTGTAACTTCCAATAATTTTTATACTGTGTACTGTAATCCTGTCTCAAAACAACAAGTTTCATGACATACATCGATGATACAAAACCTGATTCTGATTCAGAAGTGTGGATGTATAGACAGAGAGAGGAGCGGTTAGCTAAGGCCATGCTTACTTCTACCATCAAATGGTGGAACAGGCTTACGGCTTATGTCCACTGCTGCTCTAATATTTATGTTATTATGTTCCATGCTTCAGGAAATTGTTTGGGTACTTTGGCACTAGCATGTTTTCAGTGCCTTGTTCGATCAGATATCGAAAGGAGATGGGTGAGTCTCCTATTAAGACACAGTTACAATCTGAGGGCGCAGTAAAATATTCCCAAAAGGAGACAACAGCAGGGAACCCTGTAGCCCATGTCATCACATCTTGGTGACCTGTTAGAGGTCTATAAGATCATAAAGACAGGTTGAAAGCACATAGTCATGTTCTCAGCGAGTGAGTGCCAAAAACAAGAAGGTATAGATTTCAGATTAGAGGGAAAAGGTTTCAAATGGAAATCAGAGGCAGTTTCTTTATAAAGGGGAAGGTGCATATTTGGAACGAGCTGGCAGAAGTGGGGATGAGGTAACAAGCAAGAGGAAATCTGCAGATGCTGGAAATCCAAGCAACACACACAAAATGCTGGAGGAACACAGCAGGCCAGGCAGCATCTATGGAAAAAAAGTACAGTCGCGTTTCAGGCCAAAATGTCAGTGCCAGGGTATCCAAATTATTTCCTTAGATGCTGCCTGGCCTGCTGAGTTCCTCCAGCATTTTGTGTGTATTGATGGGGATGAGGTATTCACACTTAGTAACCTTCTAGGTTAGTAACTGTACAGGAGAGGTTTAGAGGACTATGGGCCAAACACAGGTAGATGGGACAAGCTTGTTGGGCAACACAGTTGCTATGGAAGATTTGGGCCAAAAGGGTTGTCTCCATGCTGTATAATTCTCTCGTGTTCTGTGTGAAAATAACATGAGGGGAGATTGGAAATAACTGAGAGAGAATCGTTTCCGAGGTCTCACAGCAGAAGCACATTTTGGCCAATAACTGCTCCCAGCTTCCTGCGTGGTGTGTCCTGAACATCAGGAAGGTTTCTCACCCAGCCGTGCTCTGTCGGCAGCTGGGTAACACAACAGATAATTGAGTAAGTAAATTATCACATTAACTCTGTTTCCTTGCTGCCGGGATAAAACATTCTGTTTCTTTTATGAAAGGCTCATCTCACTTAATCACATTCATATCCATATACACAGATGTGTATGTGTGCACACATATACGCATTGTACAACAACATGGAATCTACATGCATGCAGAACACACACAGACCCTGCACTGGCAGGATCCTCACCATACATATATAGGTCATGTGCGTGCATACACACAACCACTGACACTCACTCACACAGCGTCGCACTCACTCACACAGCGTCGCACTCACTCACACAGCCACGCACAGGCTGCATAAACACATATGCACCCATACAGTCGAACAGAGATGCAAATGCATACACAACACACACTCACCTACAGACACACGCAGATACATATATTGTAAGTAGACACACACAGAGAAACATACATATACACAAAGACACACACACACATACATGACCCAGGCACAGGTATAGACACACACATATACACACACCACCCACACATATAAACACGGAGACGTACACACGCACACACACACACACACACACACACACACACACACACACACACACACGCACCACATCATCTGCTGTGGACTGACACGGAAGAGATACTCTGTACCCTTTCAGCAGTGAGCAGACCTGTTGATGATATATTGATTGGTAACTGGAGTATGTGGGGCAGGAGGTGACAAATGGAAGTGAGGGGAGGCTGCAGGTCCCCACGGGCAAGCTTTTTGTCCAGGCAGAGAGAGTGCACTTCATCCCACCCTATGGGCATTCAGTCTGTTCAGCCAGAGAGAGAACATTTAATTCCACTGCTCTGGCTGATGGCTTCCAGAGTCAGTCAGCTGCCACTCTCTCTGTAATCCATCACAGATCAACCAGCTGGACTGGGACCCACACTTGCTCAGTAATCGGCACAGGCCATTAGACTGCCTGCCTCTGCTGACACTGCTGCTTCTATACCTGTGCTCTTCTATTACTCAAAGTTCAAAGTACATCTAAGACCAAGAGACATAGGAGCAGAATTAGGCCATTCTGCCTATCGAGTCTGCTCTGCCATTTCATCATGCTAATCCATTTCCTCTCAGCCACATTCTCCTGCCTTCTTCCCATAACCTTTCACGCTCTGACTAATCCAGAATCTACCAACCTCCACCTTAAATATGCCCAATGACCTGGCCTCCACATCCGCCTGTGGCAACGAATTTCACAGATCCACCATCTTCTGGCTAAGGAAATTCCTGCTTATCTCCATTCGAAATGGAAGTCCCTTTATTTTGAGGCTTTGCATTCAGATCCTAGACTCCCCGACCATATGGAACATCCTCTCCACATCCAGTCTTTCTAGGCTTTGCAACATTCAATAGGTTTAAATGAGATCCCTTTCCTCATTCTTCTAAGTCCCAGTGAGTAAAGGCCGTGAGCTATCAATCGCTTCTCATTAGATTATGAGGACACTCAGTCCTCGTTTATTGTCATTTAGTAATGCATGCATTAAGAAATGATACAATGTTCCTCCAGTATGATATCACAGGAACACAAGACAGACCAAGACTAAAACTGACAAAAACCACATAATTATAACATATAGTTACAACAGTGCAAAGCAATACCATAATTTGATAAAAAGCAGACCATGGGCACGGTAAAAAAAAAGTCTCAAAGTCCCGATAGACTCATCATCTCACGCAGACGGTAGAAGGGAGAAACTCTTCCTGCCATGAATCTCCAGCGCCGCAAACTTACCGATGCAGCATCCAGGAAGCACCCGACCACAGCCGACTCTGAGTCCGTCCGAAAACTTCGAGCCTCCGACCAGCTCTCCGACACCGAGCGCCGAGCACCATCTCTGCCGAGCGCTTCGACCCTGACCCCGGCCGCCAAGCAACAGGCAAAGCCAGGGATTCGGGGCCTTCCCCTCCGGAGATTCTGGATTGCACAGTAGCAGCGGCAGCAAAACAGGCATTTCCGAAGTTTCACCAGATGCTCCTCTGTGCTTCTCACGTCCATCTCCATCAAGTCAGGATTGTGCAAGACATCCTACTTAACAAATAACAGACATCACCACCAGAGTGGCCTCTGTGAGCTGCATTGCGCCGCCATCTTCTCTCTAAATCCCAGTGAGTAAAGGCCACTCACCATAAACCTTTCAATCCCAGAATTATTTTTGTGAACCTCCTCTGAACCCTTTCCAATGTCTGCACATTATTTCTTAAAAACATGCAGAAAACTACTCACAATACTCACGTGAAACCTCACCAGTGCCTTATAAAGCCTTATATTCCAGTTCTCTCAAAATGAATGTTAACATTGCATTTGCCTTCCTTACCATTGACTCAACCTGCATGTTAATGTTCAGGGAATCCTGCATGAGGACTCTCAAGTCCCTTTGCAGCTGGGATTTCTGAATTTGTATCCACACTTTAAAAATAGTTGATGACTTCGCTCCTCCCATAGTGCGTGGCCATACACTTCCTACTCTCTTGATCTGTCTAAGTTCTTTGCAGACTCCCTGCTTCTTCAACACTACCTGCCGCTCCACCTGCCTTCGTATCATCCGCAAACTTGGGCACAAAGTCATCAATGCCATTATCCAAATCATTGACATACAACATAATAAAAGGTGGTCCAACCACTGACCCCTGCAGAACAGCACTAGTCACCAGCAGCTAGACGGAAAAAGGGTCCCTTTATTCCTCATCTTTGCTTCCTGCCAACCAGCCAATGCTGTATCGATGATGGTGTCTTTCCTATAATGCCATGGGTTCTTATCTTGCTAAGCAGCCTCATGTGCGGCACCTTGTCAAAGGCCTTCTGAAAATCCAAATGCACAACATCCACCGATTCTCCTTTGTCTATCCTGCTTGTTATTTCTCCAAAGAATTCTGGCAGATCTGTCAGGCAAGATTTTTCCTTAAAAAAAACCTTGCTGACTTTGGCCTATTTTATCATATGCCTCCAAGTATCCTGGAACAACCTCCTTAACAATTGATTCCAACATCTGCCAACCACTGAGGTCTGGCTAACTGGCCTATAATTTCCTTTCTTCGACCTCCTTCCCTTCTTCGAGTGTAGAGTGACACTTGAAATTTTCTAGTCCTTCAGAAACATTCCAGAATCTAATGAGTCTTGAAAGATCGTTACTAGTCCTCCACAAACTCTTCAGCTCTTTCAGAACCCTGGGATGTACACCATCTGGTCCACATATCTTATCTACCTTCACAGCTTTCAGTTTCCCAAGCAGCTTCTCCCTAGTAATAGTAACTGCACTCACTTCTGCCCCCTAACACTCTTAAGCTTCCGGCATACTACTAGTGTCTTCCACAGTGAAGACTATTGAAAAATACTTATTTAGTTCGTCAGTCATTTCCTTGTTCACCAATACTACCTCTCTAGTATCATTTTCCAGTGAACCAATATCTACTCTTGTCTCTATTTCACTCTTTACATATCTGAAAAAACTTTTGGTATACTCTTTGATGTTATTGGCTTACCTTCATATTTTATCTTTTACCTCTTGGGTTTTATGTTGCCTTCTGTTGGTTTTTAAACATTTTCTAATCCTCTAACTTCCGATTAATTTTTGCTGTATTATATGCCCTCTCTTTATCACCCTGAGATTCATTCTCTTGTGAGTATTCACAATAAGTACAAAGGAACACCGTAGAATCAATGAAAAATCACACAATGAGTTGGCGAACAACCAATGTTCAAAAGACAATAAAATGTCCAAACACAGAACAAAAAAACAGTAGTAGGCAGCCATCGAACCCAGAGGATCATGGATTTGTGCCTCTGGTGGACTGTGTCCTCTCCAGGGCGCAAGTCTGGGCAGGAAGATTTGAAGCTGTTGCCCGTGCAGCCGGTTCCCCTCTCCACGTCATTGATGTAGTCCCAGGGAAGGGCAAGTTCCGATACAGCTTGGCACCAGTGTCATCGCAGAGGTCGCTAGAGTGAGGTTGTAAACAATGTCAAAATGCCTTAGGAACCCCGGCTCTGGATTTCCTCCACGGGGTTTACTCTCGAAGCCTTTCCCATGGGTGGGTATGGCTGCAAGGCAGCGGAGGTGTAAAATCAGAGTTTTCCTTCTCCTAGGCAGACTGCCTTCCAAGGCTGACAGGTCCCACCTACCCAAAAAAGTAAAGTTAATAAATAAAAGAACCATAAATTTGGAGAGCATGAGCTGAAGTGAGTCCGTAGGTTGTGGGTTCAGTGTTCGGGTGAGTTAAGTTGAATGAAGTTATCCTCTTCGGTTGAAGAGGTTGAGGAGTAATAACGGTTCCTGAACCTGGCGGTGTGAGGGCTGAGGGTCCTGTGCCTCCTTCCCATTGGCAGCAGCGAGAAGAGGTTATGGCCTGGATGGTGGGGGTCCTTGATGATGGATGCTGCTTTCCTGTGACCGGGCTCCTTGGACATGTGCTCAATGATGGGGAGGGCTTTACCCATGATGGGCTGCTCTGTGTCCACTTATTTTTGCAGCTTTTCCATTGAAGGGCATCTTGCTCTCCTCCCCGGTCCATTTCCCCTTAAATGATCACTGTCATTGCTTCCTTCCTCAGACTGACTTTATTTGAAACTCCGTTACAGTTTAATAAATTGATACATTTTGTAAATTGAATTTTATAGAATTGAACATTTCAGCATTTTCTTTCATTCTGTTTTCCCTGAAGCTCTTTATTCTCCACTGTTGGGAAAAGCTACACACACAACCTCGCAGCAGACTTCTTTTCAGACGCACACATGCATTCTACTTCACTCTAATGCACACATGCATGTGCACAAACACAAACACGAGCACACAGACAGATGTAAGCATACTCTCTCACAGACATGAATGCACACACACAGAAGTACAGAAAGACATTTTCACGCGCACACACACAGATACACAGAAGTGCAGTAACACGACACACTCAGATTTTCACGCGCATGCACACAGAGGCACACGGGCACACAGATCTACACACATTTTCACACATTTCCATGCATCCACAAACATGCACAGAAATGCCACACAGGCTGTTAAACATTCATGCAAGCACATACATACACAGATACACAAACTTCTCCCCCCACACACACACAAAATGGTGGAGGAAATCAGCAGATCAGGCAGCGTCTATGTAGGGGACCAAGCAGTGGATGCACTGGGATTGGAAAGGAAGGGAAAAAGCCAGAATACGAGGGTGGGTGAGAGGTAGAAGTACAAGCTAGCAGGTGTTAGATGGAACCAGGTGAGGGAGAAGGAGGGGTGGGAGGGGGAGAGGGTATGAGGGCTGAAGCAGAAGGGGTCTGATAAGAGTGACCCATGAGAGAAAGGGAAGGAGGGAAACCAAATGGAGGTGATGGGCTTGAAGCGAAGAGAAGAGGTGAGAGGGGAAGCATGCTGGGGAATGGTGGAAGGGGGAGAAATTACCAGAGGTTAGAGAAATCGAAATTCTTGCCACCGGCTTGACAGCTACATGGATGGAATATGACCTGAGTTTGGCCTTATCATGGTAGGGGTGAAAGGGGTGTCAGGGAGGGGTAGTACCTCTGGTAGGGCATCCTTTTCAAGGTGGTTAGTCCACCTTTGGTCCCCACCTGGCACTCAGCTCTCACCTGTGGCTCCCCGTAGCTGTTTGCATGTGACAGTGGTCACACCCCGGGCAACGGCTCCAACAAGCCAGCTAAACCAGGTGAGGGTAGCCGACGGGTCTCAAACCCTCGGTGAGATAGGGAGTTGTCTATCCCAGCATGTGGAGACAGACTCTGGCGGATTGAGCGGATGAGACCAATGGAAGGTCCAACGGTCAAGAAGGCGGTCTCTGCAAGCGTCGTGGAACGTGTAGAGCAGGACAAGACACAGAAGACGTCCTGGTCATCCACTGCGCCTAGTCCCATCTCCAGCCGTCTCAACTATGTCTTGCCACTGGATCCAGATGGGAATTGGGAAGAGAGAGTGAGGCTGACGCTGCGCAACTCTCCCTCACTCAAATCCAAATCATGCACTAGTCTCGACACCATCATAATGGTGTCAAGGTCCTCATCGACGTCAACGATGGACGAACACCACACCTCCATATCATGGCAGAGGTGGCCATAGACAGATATGTCTTAATGGGATTGGGAAGTCGATTGGAAATGGGTGACCACTGAGATATCCTTCCTTTTGTGGCAGACAAAGCAAATGTGCTCTGTCAGTGTCATCTATTGTATCAAGTGGTTCCCCAATCAGCTTCAAGTTTCGCTAATGTAGAGAAGCCCACACCGGGAGCACTTGATATAATAGATGACACTGACAGAGTCGCTTGTGAACTGTCATCTGGAAGAACTGTTTACGGCCCTGAATGATAATGAATTAGGAACTGCTGGGGGCAACTGTAATGTCTGGGACGGTTGCCAGGATAAGTGAAACAGTGATAGAGGTGAGGAGGCATTTCTCCATTTTGGGATTGGTGAACCAGAGGACGTCACAGTTGCAGGGATAAGCGCCAGGAGGGAGATCAGTGGTGACGGATGAGTGGCTTCTCCTCACCTGCCCATCACCTCCCTTGGGTTCCCTTCCTCCTTCCCACATCCCAAAGATATAAAGATTAGCTTCATTTCTCAGATGGTGATTAAAAGCATACATTGAGGATTTGCTGGTGGACACCTGAAAGTGTGGCCACGATTCCATTGCCAGCACATAGCATGCCCACAACGTACGAACTCTAACCGGTATAGTACATCATCAAAATGTGGAGGAAACTGAAAAATATGCAGGCCAGTAAGCTCATTATCGGCTGTAGATTGCCCCTTGTGCGTAACTGAGCAGTAGAATCTGGGGGTAGTCGCTAGAAGTGTGGGGAGAGTAAAATGGGGTTAGAGTAAAGATGGCTGGTGAGACATGGATTAGACTGAATGGCATGCTTCAGCCCTGCGTGCTTTGCTAGTCCACGACTTCACGTCTGTATGACTAGAAAAATGTGTTCAAAAATTTATGCCAACTGTTTGTCCCCTTCTCACTGTTCTGATGGTTAGTACTTGCTTTCTAAATCTGCTGCTGTAGTGGACAAAGGATGTTATTAAATGCATGCCAAATTATAATTTGCTGTGTATTATTTTCACTCGTTCATAGCAAATGCCTTTCTACAATATCCAAGACAAGACAATCATCTTTCTTTATCCAAAGCAGTGAAATTAGCCGGCAACAACACTTTTGACATTTTTCTCCAAAGTGCTTATCTCCTTAAATTAGTAATTATGGCTTCTATGATTTTCAGCAGAGATTGTTTTGCTTTTATTTTGCTCTTGATCCTGCTGTTTTGTGCGCTATCAACGCAAGGCCTTTAGTGCTGAAAGCAGCCAGTTTCTCTTTTTTTTGTGTGCGTGCTCCGCTCAGACCAGCACAAAAGCTGTAATTGTCAGCTATCCCTCTTATACAAATTGCAAGCGCTTTCTACAAGAGGCAGGTTGATTATCATTCTCAGTTAAAATGGCCTGTACCTCAGAAAACATGAATGGAGAGGACAAAACACATTAAAACAGGCTTTGAAAGCCTGGTGCAGTGTTTGCAATTCACAGTGAACCATGATGTGGTGTACCCAATGAAAATATTCCAGCATAAAAGAAGAAATCTTCAGGGCTGTTCAATCGTGAACTGAGGAAGCCATTATAAAGAGCTCGTGGGGTGAAGGTCAACTATCACTGTTGAATGACAAGAAATAATGTTTCCTTGCTTCTTCTGCCATTGTTTTTTGTTGTTATTATTGAGTAATTCAGGGTCAGTGATTAGATTGAGTCAATTCCAGACGTCCTGTCAGACACTGCCGAATGGAATGATGAACACAAGAGACTGGGCAGATGCTGGAAACCCAGAGCAACAAACAAAATGCTGGAGGAACACAGCAGGTTAGGCAGCACCTGTGGAAATGAATAAGACACTGCAGCATGAAATAATCAGCACAGAAAATTCTGCAGCTGCTGGAAATCTTTGTTTTGCATGTTATCTGGACAAGCCCTACCGAAACGTCAGCACATCCGGGTAGCACAAGGGGAAAAGCAATGACAGAATGCAGAATATAGTAAGACTGCCTGGAAATTTAATTGGATTATAACCAAAAGAACCATCTGGACATAAGCACAAGAGATTCTGCAGATACTGTAAATCCAGAGAAACACACACAAAATGATGGAGGAACTCAGCAGGTCAGGCAGCATCTATGGAGGGAATAAACTGTTGATGTTTTGGGCCAAGACCCTTCATCAGGGCTGGAAGGGAAGGGCGAAGAAGCCAGAATAAGGCGGTGGGTATGGGGAGTGCGGTAAGGGAAGGAGTACAAGCTGGCAGATGGTAGGTGAGACCAGGTGAGGAGGAAGGTGGAGGGGGATGAAGAGAGAAGCTAGGAGGTGTTCGGTGGAAGTGGTAAAGGTTTGAAGAGGAAGGACTCTGATTGGAGAGGAGAATTGACCATGGAAAAAGTGAAGGAGAGGGGTCCAAAGAAGTTTGCTTATAAAAAGTGGAAAAATTTAGGAACAGGCTTCTCCAAGTTAAATATTAGGAAGCTAAAGCAGATGATGCATGCTCCTGAGTGTGTTGGCTGCTAAGGAAAGAAAGAAAGATTAGGTTTATTTGTCACATGTGTACATTGAAACATACAGTGAGATGTGTAAACTGATCGGAGAGGAAGGTGGGGAGGACAGATGGGAACAGTAGGGAGAGGGGAACCGGTGGGAAGATAGGAAGATGATGTGGTTAGAGGAGGGTAATGAGGCAGGGTGATGGGAGTCAGGACAATCAGGAAGAGAGAAGAAATGGACTTGGGAAGTAGTTGAGCGGTTGCCTCAACACTTTACAGTACTAGCAATAGGGGTTCGATTCCCACCACTGTCTGCAAGGAGTTTGTACATTCTTCCAATGACTGCCTGGATTTTCTCCAGGTGCTTCGGTCTCCTCCCACGTTCCAGAATTGTTGGGGTTCGGGTTATTGAGTTGTGTGCAATCTAGACTGGTGCCTGAAGCAAGATGCGTCCTCGCGCACCCTTGGAATGTGCTGGTCATTGACGCAAACAACTCATCTCGCTGTATGCTCCGATGTTTCAATGTACGTGTGACAAAATAAAGCTAACCTTTAACAAATTCCTCCTTTCATTAAGTTTACAGTGAGTTGGACCTCAGCTCTTGGACTTTACAATCCCAACACTGCAGATGTATTTGACTGACTTCCTCAGGATGTTTTTGTAAACACTCAATAACTCCACCAGAAATAACTCCTTCTACCTCCCATTCTGGAGTAAATGTGTGGGGTGGGGGGTCCCTGCATCAGAGACCACAGGGATGTCAATGTGCATCACAAGATTAAGAGCCTACTAATGAGGGATTGGAAGATGGAAATTTTTCTATTGATCTTGACATGAAGGTGGAATCTTACCATCCACATTGTTCATCTTGTTAGGCCATTACACTCAATTATAGTGACCATGCTACAGATGTCATAGATGCCATAGAACACCATATCGCAGCTACAGACCACGCTGAGGGCTCGTAACTGTCACATATGAGCAGTGGGCTCAATCAGCTAAATGACCTTGGACACCACTGAGCGATGGAGGAAGGCAGGAATGTTTTTCTGGGTTGCAAAGAAAGGCAGACATTTAAATCGTGTCCCTTTTGGCATAGCGTCAGTGAGGTTAGGAATGGACTTGGCATAAGTTGTAGAAGATCTAATAAACTTGGGCACCGATGGTCCAAGGTGTTGGCTCACCACCTCATTCTCAAGGGCACTTAGAGGCAGACAATGCATGCTGAACACAGACAGGACAACACAGCAGCAGGCTCTTCAGCCCATGATGTCTGTGTCAACTGTGCTGCCAAACTCAGCAAAACCTATCTGCCAGTATATAATCATCCCTCACAACTATTTTCATAATTTACCTTTTCATTTTCTAAATTTATTATATATTGAAGCAGGATTTTTGAGCTAATCTACAAAACATGCATCATGTCAAATCAAAAGAGAAATTCCAAAAAACCTGTCAACAATTGACTAACTATTAAAAACCAAAATTGTGAGTCTGAAAAAGTATTCATGGCTGTTGTAATTACAGTGCTAACTTTCCTCAGGTGCAGTACTGTGTGTTACCTCCCCAGCTCACCCAGTTTGATATAGAAAATCGGAGGATCACCTGAATTTATACCCAATTTCTCTTTATGGCCCAGCACTGTGAAAACAAAAGAGCATTCAAGACAAGTCAGGGAAATGATAATAAACAAGCACAAATCTGGGAAAGGGTACAAGGCCATTTCAAAGACACTGACCATACCTCAGAGCTCAGTGTAGTCTATCGCGAAAAAGGGAATAAAATATGAAAGCCCAGCCACACTGCCTAGGTCAGACTGCTCGTCTACGCTTAGATGCTGGAGAAGAATGGCACTTGTAAGAGACTACTGTGACGCCAACAGCCACTCTGAGTGTGTTGCAGATGTCCGTGGCTGCAAATGGAGATGAAGTTCATGGCTCCATAATCTCTAAGGCTTTGCACAAAAAGGGTATTTATGGAAAAGTATCAAGAAAGAAACCCATCAGGCCGTACTCCTCCTCCCGGCTCACAAGCAGAAACTGAAGCGGGAGGTCACGGTGTCAAAAGTAGTGTCGCGTTGGATGGAGGAAATGGATGAGGTCCTCCGTGACTGCTTTGAATCGGTGGACTGGTTAGTATTCAAGGACTCGGCAGCTAACCTCGATGAGTATGCCTCAGCTGTCACGGACTTTATACGGAAATGCACGGAGGACTGTGTGTCTCGCAAGACGATCCGGGTATTCCCTAACCAGAAATCTGGGATGAATTATGAGGTCAAGTTCCTTTTAAAGGCTAGAGTTGCGGCTTTTAGGTCCGGGGATACCAGTCGCTGCTCGGAATCCAGGCGTGAACTCCGGAAAGCCATTAAGGGCGCCAAGAGGCAATATCGAACCAAGTTGGAAGCCCAGGCTAACCAGACGGATGCCAGTAGACTATGGCAGGGTCTAAATGAGATCACTGGGCGCAAAGAAAAGGCTGGGAATATCAATAACTGTGGCACTTCTCTTCCTGATGAACTTAACATATTCTACGCAAGATTCGAACAGAAGAGGAGCGTCCCGCTCCCTCCAGATGAACCGGACCTGGTGGCATCGAGATTCATCGTCACCGAGGAGGACCTGCTTTCTACCAGAGGGGAAGTTCGTCTTTAATCAGGACAATAACCCAAAGCACACTGCCGGAGCAACCGTGGAGTGGCTTCAAATGAAGAAAATTTATATCCTTGAGTGGCCCAGTCTTAAGATTGCTGTCCCCCACCGCTCCCCAACTAACCAAGCTCAGCTTGAACAATTTTGCAAGGAATGGGCAATTCTTGCTCTATCACATTGTGCAAAGCTAATAGAGACTTATCCAAAAAGACTACTGGCTCTAATAGTTGTGAGGGGTGTTTCAAGTAAGTCCTGAACAAAGGGCAATGAATACTTTTGAACTGCTGACATGTCAGTTTTTTGGAGTACTGTGCTCAGTTCTGGTCACCTCACTACAGGAGGGATGTGGAAACTGTAGAAAGAGTGCAGAGGAGATTTACAAGGATGTTCCCTGGATTGGGGAGTATGCCTCATGAGAATAGGTTGAGTGAACTCGGCCTTTTCTCCTCAGAGCGACGGAGGATGAGAGGAGACCTGATAGGTGAATAAAATGATGAGAGGCATTGATCTTGTGGATAGTCAGAGGTTTTTTCCGGGGGCTGAAATGGTTAACATGAGAGAGCACAGATTTAAGGTGCTTGGAATTAGGTACAGAAGAGATGTCAGGGGTAAGTTTTTACGCAGAGAGTGGTGAGTGCGTGGAATGGGCTGCCAGCAATGGTGGTGGGGGCAGATACAAAAGAGTCTTTTACCTGGATAGCTACACGGAGCTTAGACAAATAGAGGGCTATTGGTAACCCTAGGTAATTTCTAAGTAAGCAAGTACATGTTCGGCACAGCATTGTGGGCCGAAGGGCCTGTATTGTGCTGTAGGATTTCTATATTTCAGACTGTCAGAACAGTTAGTGGAAATGTTGTGGAGGCAGATGTTGGTAAGATCTCAGGCAAAATCAGAAATCAAAAGCTCTGGGCCTGTATTCACTAGAATTCCGAAGAATGAGTGGTAACCTCATTGGTACCTATCAAATGATGATAGGACTTGATAGAGTGGTTGTGGAGAGGCTGTTTCCTATGGTGGGAGAGTCTAAGACCAGAGGAGACTGTCTCAGAATAGAGGGGCATCTTTTTAGAATGGAAATGATGAGGTATTTCTTCAGCCCGAAAGGAATTCTTTGCCACATACAACTGGAATTCCAGTCTTTATATATATTTAAAGCAGGAGTTCATAGATTCTTCATTGGTCAGGGCATGAAGGGCTATGGGGAGAAGGCAGAAGATTGTGGCTGAGGGGAAAATTGGATCAGCCATGATAAAATGGTGGAGTAGACCCGATGGGCCAAATGGCCTAATTCTGCTCCTATATCTTATGGTCTTATGATTTCAAGAGGATAGATCAACACCTAGAATTATGACTGGCACCTCAATATTCTGGAGTTGCATTGTTTTATTGGTGACAGAGTGGGAGGGCTGAAAGAAGAAGAGACGGCGTTACCAGCCAGGGAGAATGTCACAGCAGAGGTCAGTCAGGACAGACCGGAGAACTTGACTAGTGAGGTGTTATGGGTGGAACTGAGACGTAAGAAAGGTACGACCACATTAAAAGGGCTATATTACAGACCATCCAACAGTCCTCGAGATTTAGAAGAACAGATTTGCAAAGTGTTCGCAAACTGTTGCAAGAAATGTAAGGTTGTTATAGTAGGTGATTTTAACTTTTCACATATTGACTGGGAATCTCACACTGTTAAATGAGTAGATGGGATAGCGTTTGTCAAATATGTTCAGAAATTTTCCTTCATCAGTACATAGAAGACATAGAATGAGCTTGTGATACTGGATCTGCTGTTAGGGAATAAAATAGGGCAGGTGACAGAAGTCTGAGCAGGGGAACACTTTGCAACGAGTCAACACAATGCCATTAGTTTCACAGTAAATATGCAAAGAGAGAGGTTTGGTCTGCGCTGAGATTCTAAATTAGAGAAAGGCCAATTTTGATGGTGTCAGAAATGCGATTATTGGACCGCACTTTATATTGATCTGTTTCAATTTTTTGGTGTTTTTTGCGGTTGATTGGCAGGTGGGTGATCTATTAATTTTTTGTGTGTGTGACTGGGGGAAGTTGGGTGTTAAGATCCTTTGTCGTTGTTCTTTTCTGTGAGTGAGAGGGTCTGGAGTTGCTATTGTCTGTTTTTTTCCTGTGGGGGAGGGTTGAGGGATTTATTGCTTTTGTCACATTTCTGCGGGGGATGGGTGGGGAATTTTGGGGTCGGTGAGTTTTGAGGGAAGTTGATATCGTTTCTTTCAACAACCCCCATGGTCCTTCTGTATTCATGGCTCTCTGGAGAAGACAGATATCAGAGTTGTATTGCATATGCATACTTTGACAATAAAATGAACTCTTATTGAATTTTTAAACCTGGCAAGTGTGGGAGACTTTCAAAAATGAACTCTTGAGAGTATAAAACTTGTATGTGCCTGTCAGAATACAAGGTAAAGATAACAAGTGCAAGGAACCTTAGTTTTTAAGTGATGTTGAGGCCCTGGTTAAGATAAAATAAAGGAGGTGCGTAGTGGGTTTAGGCAGGCAGGAACAAATGAGGTGCCCAAGGAGTAAAAGAAATGCAAGAGAACATTTAAGAAAGAAATCAGGAAGGCTAAAAGAAAGCATGAAGTTGGTCTAGCTGACAAGGTGAACAGGAATCCTAAGACATTCCACTGATATGTTATAAGCAAAATGATTTCAAGGGACAAAATTGGTCCTCTGGAAGATGAGAATGATAATCCATGCGTGGGGCAAAACAGATAGAGGAAATCTTACATGCATTTTTTTTCATCTGTGTTTACTCAGGAGACAGACACAGAGTGTTTTTAAGTCAGGCAAAGCAACATCAACTTCATGGACCCTGTACAGATTACAGAGGAGGAGGTGTTTACTACCCTGAGGCAAATCAGGGTGGATAAATCCCCACGGCCTGACAATGTGTGCCCTTGGACCCTACGGGAGGCAAGAGCAGAAATTTCTGGAGTCCTAGCAGAGATATTGAAATAATTTTTAGCAACAGGGGAGGTACCAGAGGATTGACGGATAGCCAGTGTTGTTCCACTGCTTAAAAAAAGGGGAGGGGAGGGGAGGGAGGGAACGTCAACTCAGACCATAAGAGGCCTGTGTCGGGCATTTTCATGCCTTACAAGGTGCAGGTTGGAAGTCTGTGTGGAGCGCCTCTCCTCGCACAGACACTAGAGCAATGTGTGATTAAGTGCCTTGCTCAAGGGCACAAACATTCTGCCACAGCTGAGGCTCGAACTAGCGACCATCAGACCACTAGATGAATGCCTTATCCACTTGGCCACGTGCTCACGACAAAAGGCTCTAAACATAAACCAGGAAATTATAGGCAGGTGAGTCTGACATCAGTTGTGGGAAAGGTATTGGAAGGTATTCTAAGGGACTGGATATATAAATACTTGGATAGACATGGATTGAATAAGGATAGTCAGCATGGTAGCTCTTGTCTAACCAGTCTTATAGAGTCTTTCGGGGAAGTTTCCAGGAAAGTAGATGAAGGCAAGGCAACAGAAGTTGTCTACGTAGACTTTAGTAAGGCATTTGACAAGGTCCCTGAGGCAAATCAGGGTGGATAAATCCCCAGGGCCTGACAATGTGTGCCCTTGGACCTTACGGGAGGCAAGAGCAGAAATTTCCAGAGCCCTAGAAGAAATATTGAAATAATTGAGATACTGAAATATTGAAATAATGGGAGGCTGGTCAAGAAGGTTCAGTCACTTGAAATTCAGGATGTGGCAGTAAATTGGATTAGACATCGGCTTTGTGGGAGAAGCCAGAGAGTGGTAGTAAGGAAACTGGCATGAAGTCTATAGAGTTAAGGGAAACAAGTAGTGAGATCATGGAAACTGTACAGATCGAAAAGGAGGAGGTCCTTGCTGTCTTGAGGAAAATTAAAGTGGATAAATCCCTGGGACCTGACAGGGTGTTCCCTCGGACCTTGAAGGAGACTAGTGTTGAAATTACAGGGGCCCTGGCAGAAATACTTAAAATGTCACTGTCTACAGGTGAGGTGCCGGAGGATTGGAGAGTGGCTCATGTTGTTCCTTTGTTTAAAAAAGGATCGAAAGTAATCCGGGAAATTATAGGCCAGTAAGTTTAACGTCGGTAGTAGGTAAGTTATTGGAGGGACTACTAAGAGACAGAATCTACAAGCATTTGGATAGACAGGGACTTATTAGGGAGAGTCAACATGGCTTTGTGCGTGGTAAGTCATGTTTGACCAATCTATTGGAGTTTTTCGAGGAGATTATCAGGAAAGTGGATGAAGGGAAGGCAGTGGATATTGTCTACATGGACTTCAGTAAGGCCTTTGACAAGGTCCCGCATGGGAGATTAGTTAGGAAAATTCAGTCGCTAGGTATACATGGAGAGGTGGTAAATTGGATTAGACATTGGCTCAATGGAAGAAGCCAAAGAGTGGTGGTAGAGAATTGCTTCTCTGAGTGGAGGCCTGTGACTAGTGGTGTGCCACAAGGATCAGTGCTGGGTCCATTGTTATTTGTCATCTATATCAATGATCTGGATGATAATGTGGTAAATTGGATCAGCAAATTTGCTGGTGATACAAAGATTGGAGGTGTAGTAGACAGTGAGGAAGGTTTTCAGAGCCTGCAGAGGGGCTTGGACCAGCTGGAAAAATGGGCTGAAAAATGGCAGGTGGAGTTTAATACAGACAAGTGTGAGGTATTACACGTTGGAAGGACAAACCAAGGTAGAACATACAGGATTAATGGTAAGGCACTGAGGAGTGCAGTGGAACAGAGGGATCTGGGAATACAGATACAAAATTCCCTAAAAGTGGCGTCACAGGTAGATAGGGTCGTAAAGAGAGCTTTTGGTACATTGGCCTTTATTAATCAAAGTATTGAGTATAAGAGCTGGAATGTTATGATGAGGTTGTATAAGGCATTGGTGAGGCCGAATCTGGAGTATTGTGTTCAGTTTTGGTCATCAAATTACAGGAAGGATATAAATAAGGTTGAAAGAGTGCAGAGAAGGTTTACAAGGATGTTGCCGGGACTTGAGAAACTCAGTTACAGAGAAAGGTTGAATAGGTTAGGACTTTATTCCCTGGAGCGTAGAAGAATGTGGGGAGATTTGATAGAGGTATATAAAATTATGATGGGTATAGATAGAGTGAATGCAAGCAGGCTTTTTCCACTGAGGCAAGGGGAGAAAAAAACCAGAGGACATGGGTTAAGGGTGAGGGGGGAAAAGTTTAAAGGGAACATTAGGTGGGGCTTCTTCACACAGAGAGTGGTGGGAGTATGGAATGAGCTGCCAGACGAGGTGGTAAATACGGGTTCTTTTTTAACATTTGAGAATAAATTGGACAGATACATGGATGGGAGGTGTATGGAGGGATATGGTCTGTGTGCAGGTCAGTGGGACTAGGCAGGAAATGGTTTGGCACAGCCAAGAAGGGCCAAAAGGCCTGTTTCTGTGCTGTAGTTTCTATGGTTTTCTATGGTTGTCTCTCTGACTGGAGACCTGTGACTAGTGGTGTGCTGTAGGGATCAGTGCTGGGTTCTTTGACGTTTGTCATCTATATCAACTATCTGGTAATGTGATTAACTGGATCAGCAACTTTGCGGATGACGCCAAGATTGGGGGTGCAGTGGACAGTGAGGATCTGCATCAGCTGGCAAAATGGATGAAAAATGGCACATGGAATTTAATGCATATAAGTGCAAGGTTTTGCACTTTGGTTGGATCAACCACTGTAGGTCTAACACAGTGAACAGTAAGGCAATCAGGTGTGTGGTGTGGTAGAACAAGGTACCTGGCAATACAGGTAAAAAAATTCGTTGAAAGTGGTGTCACAGGCAGATAGGGTCATAAAGAAGGCTTTGGGCCTTCATAAATCAATGTATTGAGTACAGGAGATGGGATGTTATGTTGAAGTTATATAAGATGTTGGTGAGGCCTAATTTGGAGAATTATGTGCAGTTTTGATTACCTACCTATAGGAAAGATGCAAACAAGGTTGAAAGAGTACAGAGAAAATTTACAAGAATGTTGTCGGGTCTGGAGTACCTGAGTTAAAAGGAAAGATGAATAGGTTGGGACTTTATTCTTTAGAACATAGAAGACTGAGAGGAGATTTGATAAAGGTATACAATATTATGAAGGGTATAGATAAGGAAATGCAAGCAGGTTTTTTCCACTGAGGTTGGGTGAGACTACAACCAGAGTTCATTGCTTAAGGGTAAAAGGTGAGAACCTTAAAGGGAGCATGAAGGGAATCTTCTTCACTCAAACAGTGGTGAGAGTGTGGAATGAGCTGCCAGCAGAAATGGTGCATGCAGGCTCAATTTCAATGTTCAAGCAGTCTGGATAGGTACCTGTATAGTAGGGGTATGGACGGCTATGGTCCCAGTGAAGGTCAATGGGAGTGGGCAGTTTAAATGGTTTCAGCATGGACTAAATGGGTCGAAGGGCCTGTTTCTGTGCCTTGCTTCACTATGACTCTATGATTCTAATATAGGTGCACAGAACAGAACTAGCAAAATTACTAGTGGGATAACGAATGCAGTGAAAATTCCCTCAACTTATCCCTTCCACCAAGTTATAATGACATCAAATGAGTAATTTTCATGCCTTTAGTTTGACATCAGAATTGGGCAAATGTTCCTTCTATAATCATGGAGAAGGTCTGATCTATGGATCTTGATGTGCCCTACCGATACTGGAGCTGTCATTCAACAAACAAGAGTGCCGGAATGTTCAAGAGGGAATTTCCAATATTTTCTCCTTCAAGTTCAGATTTCCAGTATCTGTGTTTCTTTTTCATCATTCATGTGCTCCTAGTTGCTATTCATTTGAAACTAAATCTGGTGGGGAATTTTGTAGAACCCGGTAGGAGACTTTGATGGGAGTTTCCAAAAGCTGTTGACTTATGAAGTTTTTTACTTTACTTTATTGATGGTTATTTCATAATTTAACACTGGTCTGTGTTAAAAGATGATGAGATTAAAAGGTTAGCTTCATTCGTCACATGTACCTCGAAACATCAAAAATGCATTATTTGAGTCAACAACCAAAACAGTCCAAGGATATGCTGGGGGCAGCTTCATAAATATCGTTTTGGTTCAGACGCCAACACAGAACACCCTCAACTTACTAAAACTAACCTGTATGCATTTGACATGTGGAAGGAAACTGAACACCTGGAGGAAACCTACATGATCACAGGGAGAACAAGCAAACTGATTTAAGACAGGGGTGGGAATTGAACCTGATTGCTGGTGTGGTAAAGCATAACACTAACCATTACACTACCGTGACACCTTTCACCCAGGTATGAGCAACACTAAGAGACTGCAAGATGACAGAGCAAATTGAATTGAATTGACTTTATTATTTACATCCATGAAGAATAAAAATCTTTATGTTATGTTTCCATCTAAATGTGCAATTTATAGCAATTTGTAATAAATAGTATGTACAACAGGACAGTCAATATAGCATAGAAATACAATTGTATCAGCATGAATTAATTAGTCTGATAGCCTGGTGGGAGAAGCTGTCTCAGAGCCTGTTGCTCCTGGCTTTTATGCCTCAGTACCGTTTTCCGGATGGTGGCAGCAGCAACAATTTGTGGTTGGGGTGACTTGGGTCGCCAATGATCCTTCGGGCCCTTTTTACACACCTCTCTTTGTAAATATCCTGAATAGTGGGAAGTTCACATCTACAGATGCGCTGGGCTATCTGCACCACTCTCTGCAGAGTCCTGCGATTCAGGGAAGCACAGTTCCCATACCAGGCAGTGATGCAGCCGGTCAGGATGCTTTCAATTGTGCCCCTGTAGAGTGGGAAATTAATGAGTCGCAGAACAGGCTCAGGGCTGAATGCCCACTGCCTCTTGGTCAGAATTGCATTGGAGAACTTTGAGAGGAGATGCTCTGTCATCTTGCAGTTCCTTGGTGTTGCTGTTTACTGGGTGAAAGGTATCTTGAGTAAAACTGCCCTTGTGTGTTCTGCTCTGCATTGTTAATGTTGACCCCACAACATTACCTCCCAGTGTAAAATTTACTTCAGTCATTTGGGCTGCCAGATCATCTTTAACAATACCAATTAAATCATGGCCGATTTGCATTATCAATCAAGTAGAAAATTGCCATTTAAGCTAACTATTAAGGGGAGAATGCACTAAATTAAGCCATGCAACGATTTTGCATGAGGGTTTTGGTTGCTAGACATGGCTGCTTTCAATTTAATTCCTCATTCTGGTGGGAAGATTTCATCATTATTTGTACTACTATGTTCTGCCTTGCATGGAAATGTAGTTACTCGTGAAGCTTCTGAGATTATTTGTCGACAGTGACCGAGCAGCGAAGATGAGGGCATGTTAGAAATGCAGCCACCATGCAATCTTCGCAAACTTGTTCAGCTGCATAAATTGTTAGAGTCATCGAGCACTACAGCAAAAAAACTTCTCCAGAGATTGTCCCCTTGTCGTGGTAGAGAGGCTTGTGGTCCTGCGAGCAATGCAGCCTGGAGTTTAGCCATCGGGTGCTTAGGTCCTGGTAGGGTCAGCCGTGGTGTTGAGGTCAAGAGGGAGGTTTCAGACAAAGAGTGATCCAACCAAGACCTCAGTGCTGGAGCTGGCAGAAGATGGTGACACACCACAACGGCAGTGAAGGTGAAGGAAGACTGCAGCAGTGAAAGGTCCCCAGTCATCTTGCATTCCATGCCGCTGGACCCTGGCGCCAACCTGCAAAGGACTGTGTGGTAGCTGTCTGTGCATCACCCGCTCTACGTTAAACAAAGTCATGCACAAGTGTGCTCCATTTTCTAGAGAACAAGTACCAGAGGTCACTGGTGAAGGGTGAATGGTGAAAATTTTAAGGGAACCAGAGGGGGAACAACTTCACTCAGAGCGTGATGTAAGCATGGAACAAGTTGCCAGCTTCCACAGCACTTGAAGATTCACCAATAGACACCCCCTTAGGAGAACATCATACTCAACTAAACTCATCGTACTATTAATGCTGCAGCACAGAAAAAGATCCAGGCCATGCCAAACTGCTATTCTGCCTTGTCCCATCAACGCACCACTGGACCGTAGCTCTCCGTACCCTCCCATCCATGTACTTATCCAAACTTCCCTTGAATGTTGAAATCACACCCACATTCACCACATCCGCTGGCAACTCGTTCCCACACTCACTACCCTCTGAATTAAAATCTTCCTCTTTGGGTTCCCCTTATATACTTTACCTTTCACCCTTAACCTACGATGTCTAGTTATATATTTTTTAGTTATTTTGAGATAGAGCAATGGAACCGACCCTTCCAGACCAATGAGACCACGCAGCCCAGTTGCACTCATGTGACCAATTAACCCAATAACTCATACGTCTTTGGAATGTGGGAGGAAACTGGAGCACCCGGAGGAAACCCATGGGGTTACGGGGAGAACAGACAATTTCCATAGAGACAGCAGTGGAATCGAACCCAGGTTGCTGATACTGTAAAAGCATTGTGCTAACATCTATACTATCATGCCACCCCAACTTAGGTTGTAGTCTCACCCAACCTCAGTGGAAAAAGCCTGCTTGCTTTAACCCTTTCTATACTCCTCATAATTTTGTATACCTCTATCATATCTCCCCTCATTCTTCTACACTTCAGGGAATAAAGTTTTAACTTAGTCAACCTTTCCCAATAATTCAGGGTATATTTCTTTATTAAATAGGGTGTTATACTTACGGTTGTCCAACATGATTGGGACTTTTCCAGAATGTAGGGAACTTTGGGAAGTCAACCATCCTATCAACTGACAGCCCTTGCAATCACATCCTTTCTGACATATGATCAGATCCAGGAGGCTTAACTTAAACCTTAACTACCTATATTCTCGATGTACAGCTTCTGATATTATATTTCTTGCTAATTTCTTCCCTCATTATTGTTGTAAATCTGTCCTTGCTGATACAAATTTTTTTTTTCCAGACTTCAGGATCAGAATCAAGTTTGTTATCACTGACATGTGACATGAAATTTGTTGCTTTGTGGAAGCAGTACAGTGTAAAACAAAAGTTGAGATAAATTATACATACACTCTGTGGCTTCTTTATCAGATTCCTCCTGTACCTAATACTGAGGACACTGAGTGCATGTTCATGGTCTTCTGGCTGTGTTGTGTGTCCAGAGGTGTGCACCACTGTTTCAATGCGTGGTTATTTGATTTACTGGGGTGTATGGGGTGTCAGGGAGGGGTAGCACCTCTGGTGGGAGAACAAGGTGGTTAGTCCACCTTTGGTCCCCACCTGGCACTCAGCTCTCACGTGTAGCTCCTCGTAGCTGTTTGCATGCGACAGTGGCCACACCCCGGGCAACGGCTTCGACAAGCCGGCTAAACCAGGTGAGGGCAGCCAACGGATCTTGAACCCTCGGTGAGGTAGGGAGTTGTCTATCCCAGCACGTGAAGACAGACTCTGGCGGATTGCACAGACGAGACCAATGGAAGGTCCAATGGTCAAGAAGGTGGTCTCTGCAAGCATCGTGGAACGTGTAGAGCAGGACAAGACACAGAAGACGTCCTGGTCATCCACTGCGCCTAGTCCCATCTCCAGCAGTCTAGAATCTGTCTTGCCACTGGATCCAGATGGGAATTGGGAAGAGAGAGAGAGGCTGACGCTGTGCAACTCTCCCTCACTTAAATCCAAATCATGCACTAGTCTCAGCACCATCATAACTGCCTGGTGGCGCAGTGACATCAGCGCCGGACTCCAGAGCGAAGGTTCCCAAGTTCGAATCTAGTCAGGCCGCTCCCGGGCACGCTTTCGATCCATGCCAGGTTGAGTGTTGAGCTAGCAACTTGACCTCGTAAAAAGTACTAATGGTGTCGAGGTCTTCATCAATGACAACGGACAAACCTTATTTGAGTTACTGTCGCCTTCCTGGCAGCTTGAACCAGTTTGGCCATTCTCCTCTGACCTCTTTCATTAAGGTATTTTTGCCCACAGAACAGCCACTCATTGGATTTTTTTTGTTGTTCGCACTATTCTCTGTAAACCGTTAGTCTAGACAGTCTTGAGAATGGTGTGCATGAGAATCCCAGGAAATCAGCGGTTTCTGAGATACTCAAACCACCCTGTCTGACACCAACAATCATTCCATGATCTAAGTCACTTAGATCACATTTCTTCCCTATTCTGATGTTTTGTTTGAAGAAAAAGAAAACGTATTGACAACATCTGCATGCATTTATGCATTGTGTTGCTGCCATATGAATGGTTGATTAGATATTTGCATTAACAAGCAGGTGTACTGGTGCCTATTATCTGGAACACCTTGGCCTGGAGGAATGTTGTTGCATTTGGTGGTAGGCATGTATACAGCTGAAATGACAATTAACTTGAACCTGTACCTAATGAAGTGGTCGCTGAGTGCAATCGAACATCTGCAAAATATACATCATGTCCACTCAGTGGCCACTTTATTAGGTACCTCCTAAAGTGGCATTGCGTGGATGTTTGCAAGACTGAAAGAGAGCAAATAAAATGCAGCCCAAGACATTTTTAGGGTTTGTTCAATGTGGTAGTGGGGGAGAGACTGTTGTTGAACATTGACATGTGTGTTTTCAGGCTTCTGTGCCTCCTGCTGAAGGCAGCAACAAGAAGAGAGCATGACCCAGATCGTGATTGTCAGATCATACCCTTCTGGGAAGCATGGTAGTATTGGGTTCAGTATTACTCTTTATAGTGCCAGCGATCCAGGTCCAATTCCCTTGCTGTCTGTAAGGAGTTTTTATATTCTCCCGTGACCGTGTGGGTTTCCTGCAGGTGCTGTGGTTTCCACCCACATTCCAAGGACATATGGATCAGGGTTAGTAAATTGCAGGCATCCTCTCTCGGGGCCAAAGGCGTGGCAACACTTGCGTGCTGCCCCCAGCTCATCTTTGGACTGTGTTGGTTGTTGCCACAAATGACTTATTTTACTATACAGTGTACTGCACATGTGACAAATGAAGCTGATCTCTTTACCTTTTTATTTATACCACCTACAGTGTGCATCGGGTGAAGTGTGGCATTGGGTAGTTCTTTTTCATGGTCTGAAAGGAACTATGTAATAGCATTCTAGATAAGTAGGAAGCAGCTGCAATATTACAGGAGCGTTTCTGGACGGGTGGCTTCAGCACTTTCCCTGCGGGGATCATTTTCAAGATGAACACAGGGTAATAAAGTGTAATGTAACAGGTGCCACGGCAGTCTAGTACGCAAGGCAGACCACGGAGTGGGTGGATGGTGCACAGATGGCTGGGGACCTTGCTAATCACAAAGGCTTCGAAATGAAGAAAGACAAGGCAACACTTATGCCCAACTGGACCAGGAATTGCAGGAAACTGAGGGAAGTTACTAGGGCCCCCTGACTCTCGGGACAGTTGTGGTATGAGGTTTGATGTTTCTGGAAGTTTGCATGTCCTTAGAGGAAAACAGTTCTCAGGAGAGCTGTTGGTATCAGGAGCTAAAGTACAGCCCTCCACTCTGCAGGGGATGAGGGAGTGCTGAGGCTGTATAATGAATCAGGAGCCTTCTGTACTTCTCCCCCCCCCACCCCCACACTCTGTTTCCATTCATGTAAGGCAGGGAGAAATGTAGAATCAGTGTATCTTGCTGTCACACAGTGGTAGGTGCTTCCCCCCAAAACACAAGCACAACTACACACACACACACACACACACACACACACAGTTACATACACACACTTACACATGTGCACACACAGATCTACACATATGCTCACTCACACACATACACACACAAACTCAGAGAAATATGGATACGTCGGATGCATGCACACATGTTTATATAACTACACAGACACACACACACACACACACAGAAAAACTGTGTACATCAGAGATTCACAGCAAATGAATTTCATGAACTTCAATCAAAATGTTATAGTGATGCTTCGAGGTTGAATGGTTTTTACCCAGGTGTGACGGTGCCTGAATACTGGTTATCAGCAGGCAAAATTAGAGAAATTCTGGAATGGAATATTTCCAGGAGATATTTCATCCGAGAAGAACTTATATAATTTAAATATATGAATATTTAGCTGTTGTCTTTGACAGTGGGAGGTGCTCAAATATTGCATCAGCCTTTCCTGTGGGGGAAAAGAGGGTAATTAGGGCAAAGGGATAAAGCCATTTTGTTGTAACTATGGACAGAGCAATGCCACATGACTGCGGTGTCCAATCACCGCAGCTCACACTGCCGAGTCCCGATGGAGCAGACAGTTGCTACATTAGCATGCGAATTACCCACTTAAAAATCACATTAAATGCTAAATGCTGACTCAGGGACATCTGACTGCAAGCAGAGAGCTCTCTGGAAATGAGCTTGGAGGCTAAAAAATAACAAGATCGATCTTGTGACTTTGTGAGACACTGCTGAACAAAACTAACCCTGGCCACAAAGTAACCTGCAACTTCTCTGTCTGTGAACATCATTTCAGTCTCTCCCTGTATCATGCTGCCCTGTTTCTCTCGTCCTGTGCCTCTGACCTTGCTCCTGTGTCCATATGTACCCACGCACACATGCATGAGTGAGCGTGAATGTGGATATGTAATTACATATATATAGAACATAGAACATAGAATAGTACAGCACAGTACAGGCCCTTCGGCCCACAATGTTGTGCCGACCCTTAAACCCTGCCTCCCATATGTGCTTAGCCTTTAAAATAGACACACTTTTTTTATTTTGGCCTGTATTATGTTATTAAGTTTATGTTAGCATATGTTTGATCAGCATTGTGCTGCTGTCACTTATGGCTAGTTACCATGGCAGTTATACCGTTGGTATATGTGTGCCCATTACAATATCATAAGCTAATACATGCTGCAATAAGGTTATTTGTGTCTCTCTGTGTGTATACATACATATATATGCATATGTATATATACTGTATATAGACAGTGGATTCCAGATAATTGGGACACATTAGACACATTAGGACCAGCGGCTTCTGGCCCATTTAAGTGGCTGCCCCAATTAGTTGAAGTTCCATGGAAAGAGTTAAAAAGGTATATAAAAAAAACAAACTACATTTAACCGAGTAACAAATTATGTATCTAAATGAAACACAGGACAAATTAGAACACTATTTACAGTACCATAAAACTGTGTATTAGTTCCTAATAACTGGTTTGGTGGTTATCCATTGTATCTGACGATGACAAGAAGCCTGGTGGGAGAGTATTTAAAGTGGAAACACCATTGCACTGGGCAAGTTCCTCTCTCTTGACCTCAGAGGTCCCAGATCAGGTTGTCACAACTAGGATCTAATTTGGTTGCAGAAGACCATGACTTCTTCTGCACCTTGTCATGCTCTTCGCTCTCACGAAGTGTTGCAGAACTGCCTTCCAGGGCATTAGCTCTCACTGTGTGTCTCATCCCCCCCAGTCTGCCCGATCAGACTTTGCATGCCAGGAAAGGTAAGTCCCTATCCTGCTGGGATATAGGGCCCATCGACTCCTGGTTTAGCACAACTGCCAAAGTGGTGTGCTGGGGTGTGCCTGCATCGAATGCAAACAGCTCGAGGAACCACTGGTGAGAGCTCTTTTGATTGACTGTAAATGAACAAAATCAGTACTGACACCTAGTGCAGATAGTGGACTGATTCATGCAATCCTTTCAATGATTGCATCCTCAAAATCTTTTTAATTGTAGCATTCAAGATGATTGTTGATATCTTCAAAATCTTCATAGTTTCTAACTTGTTGAAGTAGTGAAATCATTTCATTTTCACTCACTCCCGGTCGCTTCCGACATCTCTAAGCCTGAAAACTTGAACCAACAGTGAGAAGAACAGTTCCGAATTGTTTTACTGCTTATTTCTTACCAACTATCAGTGACAAAAATCACTGCTTTTTGAACACGAACATACGCAACTGACACTATTTAAAAACTGTTCGCTCTAAGCACAGTGTAGCGTTTAACAGCCACATGAGTGCACGCGACTGGGGCTAGTTAGAAGCTGTTCGGCAACAGTCTCCTGTCCCAATTAAGTTGAATTGTGTCACAAATAAACAAAGGGAATCCTGGCTATTTTCTGGATTCGTTTTTGTTCTTTAAGTGTTGGCTGAAATAGACGACGGATGCCCCGATTAAATCTCACACGCGCACACACACACACACACACACACACACACACACACACACAGAGTGAGAGTCCAGGGTGATGGATTCAGAATCAGATTTATTACCATTGTCATATACAATGAGAGATTTGTTGTTTTGTGGCAGCAGTACAGTGTAAAGAAATAGAATTACTATAAATTACGAAATAAATAAGATGTGCAAAAAGAAATGGATAATGTTCATGGGTTCAGAAATCTGATGGGGAAGGGGAAGATGTTCCTAAAGCGTTGAGTGTGTGTCTTCAGGCTCCCGTACCTCCACTCTGATGGCAGCCCGCAGATTGGAACACCAGCAGCTGGTTGGTGGGATTAGGCTGAGTACCTATTTATTGACCCGCTGACGCTGACTTCATGGTTTGAATTGCCTCCCTCTGTGCAGTGAACCCCTATGATCTTGTGATATCTATTTCAATACTGAAAATTCATTCATCCCCTCACTGTCAGACACCATTTTTTACAGAGTGCAATCATGGAGAGTATTCTCAATGGTTGCATCGACTTCTGGTTCAGAAGTGCCAATGTACAGGATCAGAAAAAGCTGCAGAGGGCTGGAAGCTCAGCCAGCTCCAGCATAGGTACAACCGTCCCCACCATATTCAAAAGGCATAAGGGACGGTGCAGGGACTGGAAACCCAGAAGAACAGATACAAAGTGCTGGAGGATCCCAGCACGTCAGGCAACATCTGCGGAAGTGAATGATCCGAATCAGAGTCGGATTTATTACCACCTGCATGTGACGTGAAATTTGTTAACAGTTGACGTTTCAGGCTGAGACCCACCTTCAGGACCCGTCAACTGTTTATTCATTTTCCTAGATGCTGCCTGACCTGCTGGGATCCTCCACCATTTTGTATACCCAGAAGGCGAAGCCTAAAAAAGGGAGTATCCATCTTTAAAGACCCTCACTACCAAGGATACGCTCTTTTCTCAGTGAGGAGGAGGTGCAGGAGCCTGAAAGCGCACACACAGCATTTGAGAAACAGCTTCTTCCCCTCCACCATCAGATTTCTGAACACAACCTCACTATTTTGTTCTCTTCTTAATATTACATTTATATTTTGTATATATTTCTTATTGTCACTTATAGTAATTTTTATGTCCTACACTGTACTGCTGCCATAAAACAAGAAATGTCACGACATTTGTCAGCGATAATAAACTGATTCTCTGTATGCCTTCTTGTCACCACCTGAAATTCTGCCGACAATAGATGTGTCTTCGGCAAATCTATAGATGCTGTTTGAGCTGTGCCTAGTCACACAGTCATGAGTGTGGAGAGAGTAGAGCAGTGGGCTAAGCTCGCATCCAGGAGGTGCGCTGTCGTTGACAGTCAGCGAAGAAGAGATGAATTCCATATCTGATTCTGGTTCTTTTATCATTCAGCTCAGTGATTCTGTTTTTGCTTTACCTGCATTTACTTCTGATAATTGTTACCAGAAGAAGGCGATTGGGAAATAAATCATAGCAATACTAGTGCGCTCCTCCTCATCTTCACCCAGACCACAATCACAGAAGGGGGCCCTGTACAGCTGTGGGCCTCACACTGGAGGGGGAACAGCTCTTCGTGCAATGAGGGGCTAGTGGTAGAATTAATGAAAACCTCAAATGGACGTGAGTCACTACTGTAAGGGAGAAAGGTGTCTGCAACATATACAATATGGACACTGTGCATGGCTGAGCAGGTTACCACCTTTCATGAGCTCAGAATTTGCAGCCAATAAAATTCTCTTGAAGTCTGATCTTACATATGTATGAAAATATTTCTGTAGCTTTAAATATAGTACAATACAGCTTTTTAAATTTACAGTATTTATACAGTATACATACAGGTGAATATATATCATTATATGCCTTATAACAGTATCTTTAAGGAATATAAAGATATATATTCACTTGTGTATATGAGTACACTCAAAAATATGTATTATACTACATTAAATTACATTTATTTTATAAATGGTCACTGAGTGTGTATATAGATAATGCATAGCAGATAGATGAAGATTAGCTGTATTTGTCACATGCACATCAAAGCGTACAGTGAAATGTGTCACTTGCATGGGAATGTCGCCATGCTTCTGGTGCTAACATAGCTAGCCCACAACTATCTTTGTGGGCAAGACGACCTGGAGGAAACTGCCACAGTCACAGCGAGAAGGTACAAACCCCTCACAGAAATCGAACACCAGTCTTACAGCGAGTGCGCTGTACAGTGTTACACAAACCACTATGCTAATGTAGAATCAGAAGCAGGTTTCTTATCACCAGCATGTGACGTGAAATTTGTTAACTTAGCAGCAGCAGTTCAATGCAATACATAATCTAGCAGAGAGAGAAAAAAAAATAAAATAAACAAGTATATCAATTATGTAGATTGAACAGATTTTAAAAGGCATGCAAAAACAGAAATACTGTATATTGAAAAAAGTGAGGTAGTGTCCAAAGATTCAATGTCCATTTAGGAATCGGATGGCAGAGGGGAAGAAACTGTTCCTGAATCGCTGAGTGTGAACCTTCAGGCTTCTGTACCTCCTACTTGATGGTAACAGTGAGAAGAGGGCATGCCCTGAGTCTGGAGGTCCTTAATAATGGACGATGCCTTTCTGAGACACCACTCCCTCAAGATGTCTTGGGTACTTTGTAGGCTAGTACCCAAGATGGAGCTATCACCTTTTCTCTTCATTTTAGCAATGGATTGGCTTATGAGGGAAACAATCACAGAAAAGAAACGGGGTATTCAATGGACACTTACCTCAATACTCAAAGACCTAGTTTTTGCTGACAATATCAGTCTGCTAGCGAGTCATCATTGTGACATTCAGGAGAAATCAGACAGACTTACATCATTTGCATCGCAACTTAGGATGTACATTCAAGTGAGAAAAACAAAAATCATGAAGATGAACGTTTCCAACCTCCAACCAGTAATATAGAAACATAGAAACATAGAAAATAGGTGCAGGAGTAGGCCATTCGGCCCTTCGAGCCTGCACCGCCATTTATTATGATCATGGCTGATCATCCAACTCAGAACCCCGCCCCAGCCTTCCCTCCATACCCCCTGACCCCTGTAGCCTAATCATCAATAATCAGCAAGTGGAAGAGGTAGATGAGTTCACGTACCTTGGGAGTAAAGTCAGCACTGATGGAGATAGTGGTAAGGACATATGAGCAAGACTATCTAAAGCAAACCAAGCTTTTGGCAGCCTCAATGAAGTTTGGAAATCCACAGAACTCAAACTTAACACCAAAATCAGAATTTTTAAAAGCAATGCCCTAAGCGTGCTACTTTATGGAAGTGAATGTTGGAAGATGACGAAAGACATCTGCAAGAAACTTGACACGTTCCAGACAAAATATCTACAATGTATCAAGAAGATCTTCTGGCCCGAGGGAATCAGAAACCAAGACTTGCTTACATCTTGTAATATGGAATCAATCTCAGTTTGTGTGAAAAGAAGACGATGGAGATGGCTGGGCCATGTTATGAGAATGCCAAATGATCAACTAGCAATAGTAGCACTAAGGTGGACCCCACAGGGAAAGCAAAGTAGGGGCAGGCCCAAAATGATGTGGCGAAGATCTGTGGAAGCAGAACTGAAAGAAGTAGGCATGAACCGGGTAACGGCGAGAAGCAGAGCGAACGACCGGCAGAAATGGAAGGCCCTTGTGGAGGCCCCATGTGCCACCTAGGCACTAAGGGTTCAGACGATGACGATGCAACTTCTTTTTGTCCTGTGCAGTAGCCCCTCCATACCAGACAGTGATGCAGCCTGTCAGGATGCTCTCCATGGTGTATTTGTTGACATGCCAAATTTCTTCAAACTCCTAATAAAGTACAGTCGCTGTCTTGCCTTCTTTATAACTGCATCAATATGTTGGGACCAGGTAAGACCCTCAGAGATCTTGACATGCAGGAGCTCGAAGCTGCTCATTCTCTCCATTTCTGATCCCTCTATGAGGATTTGTATGTGTTCCTTAGACTTACCCTTCCTGAAGTCCACAATCTGCTCTTTTGTTGTTGCTGCAGCACCACTCCACTAGTTGGCATATATACTGCATGTACATATGCACACACACCTAAATATATATACATGCATACATACATATATATATAGTAAGAGAACATGTCTTATGAGAACAGGGTGTGTGTGTATTTGATTCATCATCTTTTGAAGATGTCCTCAATCGCAGCGAACATTGTGTCCATGAAGAAGCTGGCTGAGTTTACAACCGCCTGAAGTTTCTGAACCAGACAATGATGCAACCAGTCAGAATGCTCTCAGGGTTGCATGATTGCGCTCTGCAAAAATAGTGTCAGATATTGAAGATATGAATGATTTTTAGAATTGAAATAGATATCACAGGATCACTGCACAGAGAAGGCAATTCAGACCATGGAGTCAACATCAGTGGGTCAATAAATAGGTACTCAGGCTATATCCACTGATGTGTGAGTTACCATTAGGGAGGAGGTAGACACATATGCTATGTTTTAGGAATGGCTTCCTCTCCTCCACCATCAGATTTATGAATGGACAATAAACCCACGAATACGATATCATTCCTTTTTATTTGGTTTGGGTAATTTTGAGCAACGTGATGCCTTTGCACTGTACTGCTGAAACAAAACAACAAAAAAATTCACATCATCTAAGACCATGATAATAACCCTGATTCTGATTCTGAAACCATCACTCTGGTCCCTCGCCAGCCAGGAAGTGCCCTCTTCTTGTTCCCACCATCAAGGAGGTGGTACAGGAGCATGAAGACACACATTTAACGTATTAGGAACAGCTTCTTCCCTTGAACCACAAACCCATGAACACTATCTCGCTATTTTTGCTCCTTTTTGCATTACTTACTTATATTTATATCTATATATCTCTTATTGAAATTTATGGGATATTTTATGTATTGCACTGTACTGCTGCTGCAAAACAATAAATTTCACGATGTGTATTAATGATAATAAACTTGAACCCGTGAGATTCTGCAGATCATCATTTTACGCAGTGGCTCCCTCACTTTGGGTTTAAATAATTTCATCCCATTACCAGCAGTTTAAAGGCTACCCCTCCTCTCCCAGCCCTTATCCCACGAAATGACTGTCTCCACAACTGGAAGTGACTCCTTCCTAACTACTCCACCTAGCCCTCTTTAATTTAATGCATTTCAGAATAATATCATCAAACCAAATCTGCCTAGTCCATCCACTCCCTCTCCACAGCTCCATTCCAGGCAATATTGAAACATATCGAATAATTAAAAGCCTAGATAGACTAGATGTGGAGATGACGTTTCCTATCGCGGGAAGTCTAGGACCAGAGGACATAGCCTCAGAATAGAAAGACATCCTTTTACAACAAAGATGAGAAGGAATTTCTGCAGCCGGGGGTGGTGAATCTGTGGAATTCATTGCCACAGATGTTTGTGGAGGCCAAATGACAGGGTAGATTTAAAGTGGAAGTTGATCGATTCTTCATTAATAACAAAATGAGAAAATCTGCAAATGCTGGAAATCCAAGCAACACGAAAAAATGCCGGAGGACGCAAACACGAGGACATCTCTTACTAGCTCTTCTTTCAGTTAGTCCTGACGAAGGGTCTCGGCCTGAAACGTCGACTGTACCTCTTCCTAGAGATGCTGCCTGGCCTGCTGCGCTCACCAGCAACTTTGATGTGTGTAGCTTAAAATGCTGGATGAACTCAGCAGGCCAGGAAGCATCTACCGAAAGAGTAAACAATCAACATTTCAGGCTGGACCCTTCATCAGAACTGGAAGAAAAGATGAGAAGTTAGGGCAAGAAAGTGGGGTGAGGGCAGCGTTGATGGTGGAGGAAGGGAAACCTTCCTTCTTTCTTCATTAGTAAGGGTGTTAAAGATTATGGCTGAAGGCAGGAGAATAGGGTTGAAAGGGATAATAAATTGGCCATGATTGAAAGGCTAAGCAGACCCAATGGACTGAATGGCCTAATTCTGCTCCTGTGTCTTATGGTGTATGGTCTTATATCTGTTCAAGTCTCCTCTGCACTCTTTGTTAGAGTCATAGAGCATAACAACACAGAAACAGGCCCTGCAGCCCATCTGGTTTGTGCCAAACTATTCTGCCTGTTATTAGTCCTGTTATAATTCTATTATTAATCCTGTCCACTGCATCTGGACCACAGCCCGCAAAACCCCTCCCATCCAAGTTCTTAATCTAAATTTCTTAAATGTTGAAATCGAACATGCATCTATCACTTCTGCTGGCTTTCTTTTGTGTAGTTCTATCTTCAGTATCTGAGTCATTTTCAGTAGTTTTCTTTTAGCAAGATGGCACCAGTGAACCATAGTGACGTTCTGCAGGGCCATAAGACATAGGAGCAGAATTAGACCATTTGGACCATTGAGTCTGCTCCACCATTCAATCATGATAGATCCCCCTTTCCCCTCCTCAGCCCCACTCCCCGGCCTTCTCCCCGTAACCATTGATGCCATGTCCAATCAAGAACCTATCAAGCTCTGCCTTAAATATACGCAATGACTTGGCCTCCACAGCTGCCTGCGGTAATAAGTTCCACAAATTCACCACCCTCTGGCTCAAGAAATTTCTCTACGTCTCTGTTTTAAATAGATTCCCCTCTATCATGAAGATGTGCCCTCCTAGACTTTCCCCCCATCAGAAACATCCTTTCCACATCTACTCTGTCTAGGCCTTTCAACATTCAAAAGCTTTCAATGAGATCCCCCCTCATCCTTCTAGATTTCAGTGAGTACAAACCCGAAGCTGTCAAATATTCCTCATATGATAAACCTTTCATCCCCAGAATCATTCTTGTGACCCTCCTCTGCACTCGCTCCAATGCCAGCACATCTTTTCATAGAATCATAGAACAGCACAGCACATTACAGGCCCTTCGGCCCACAGTGTTGTGCCGACCCTCAAACCCTGCCTCCCATATAACTCCTCCACCTTAAATTCCTCCATATACCTGTCTAGTAGTCTCTTAAACTTCACTAGTGTATCTGCCTCCACCACTGACTCAGGCAGTGCATTTCATGCACCAACCACTCTCTGAGTAAAAAAGCCTTCCTCTAATATCCCCCTTGAACTTCCCACCCCTTACCTTAAAGCCATGTCCTCTTGTATTGAGCAGTGGTGCCCTGGGGAAGAGGCGCTGGCTATCCACTCTATCTATTCCTCTTATTATCTTGTACACCTCTATCATGTCTCCTCTCATCCCCCTTCTCTCCAAAGAGTAAAGCCCTAGCTCCCTTAATCTCTGATCATAATGCATACAATGCATTTTCTTAGATGAGTAGCCCAAAACAGTTCACAATACTCAAGGCGAGGCCTCACCAGTGCCTTATAAAGCCTCAGCATTACATCCCTGCTCTTGTATTCTAGATCTCTTGAGATGAACGCTAACATTGGTTTGCCTTCCTCACCACTGACTCTACCTGCAAATTAATCTTTAGGGTGTTCTGCACAAGGACTTCCAAGTACCTTTGCATCTCAGATTTTTGGATTTTCTCCCCATTTAGAAAATTGTCTGCACATTTATTTCTATTATCAAAGTGCATGACCATGCATTTGCCAGCATTGTATTTCATTTGCCACATTCTTGCCCATTCACCTAATCTGTCTAAGTCCTTCTGCATCCTACCTGTTTTTTCAACACTATCTGCCTTGCTACTGGGCGTATCATCGAAAGACTTGGCAACAAAGCCAACTATTCCATCATTTAAAATTCTAAACCATTGATAGACAGCATAAAAGAAGCAGTCCCAAGATCGGCCACTCATCACTGGCAGCCAATGAGAAAAGGATCCTTTAATTACCACTCACTGTTTCCTACCAATCAGCCAATACTATAACCATGCCAGTAACATTCCTGAAATACCATGGGCTCTTAACTTGGTAAGCAACCCCATGTATGACAGCCTGTCAAAGGCCTTCTGAAAGTCTGAATATACAGCATTCACTGGATCCCCTTTATCCTACTTATAATCTTCTCAAAAAATTCCAGCAGATTCGTCAGACAAGATTTTCCCTTAAGGAAATCATGCTAACTTTGTCTTATCTTGTCCTGTGGCACCAAGTACTCCATAACCTCATCCTTAACAATTGACTCCAGCATCTCCCCATCCACCGAGATCAGGCTAACTAGTCTATAATTTCCTTTCTGCTGCCTTCCTCCTTTCTAAAGAGTGGAGTGACATTTGCAATTTTCCAGTCCTCTAGCACCATGCCAGAGGGAAAAAAATAAAATCCAATGTGTCGGTATTACAGTGGAATAAAGGAAAACACAATGGCATGAGAGGGGAACTGGCCAAAGTTGACTAGAAAGAGACATTTACAGGAAAGACAGCACAGCAGCAGTGACTGCAGTTTCTGTGAAAAATGAGGGAAGTGCAAGACAGATTTATTCCAAATAAGAAGAAATTTTCAAAGGGAAGAAGTACACTACCGTGGCTGACAAGTGAAGTCAGAGCCAAAGTAAAAGCAAAAGAGAGGGCATACAAGGAAGTCAGAGCTAGTGGGAAGATAAAGGATTGGGGAGCTTTTAAAAACTTGCAGAAGGAAACTAAGAAGATCATTTGGAATGAAAAGATGAATTATGAGAGGAGGCTGGTGACTAATATCAAAAAAGATACTAAAAGCTTTTTTAAGTATATAAAGGGTAAAAGAGAGTTGAAGGTAGATATAGGACCAATAGAAAATGACACTGGAGATATTGTAATGAGAGATGCAGAGATGGCAGAGGAACTGAATGTGAATTTTGCATCAGTCTTCACAGTGGAAGACATCTGCAGTATACCAGACATTCAAGAGTGTCAGGGAAGTGAAGTTTGTGCAGTGAAAATTACGACCGAGAAGGTGCTCAGGAAACTTAATGGTCTGAGGGTGGATAAATCTCCTGGACCTGCTGAAATGCACCCTTGGGTTCTGAAGGAAGTAGCTGGGGAGATTGTGGAGGCATTAACTATGATCTTTCTAGAATTGATAGATTCTGGCATTGTACCAGATGACTGGAAAATTGCAAGTGTTACTCTGCTATTTAAGAAGGGCGGGAAGCAGCAGAAAGGAAACTATAGACCTGTTAGCCTGACATCAGTGGTTAGGAAGTTGTTGGAATCTATTGTTAGGGATGAGATTACGGAGTGCCTGGAGACACATGACAAGGTAGACCAAAGCCAGCATGGCTTCCTGAAAGGAAAATCCTGCCTGACAAACCTACTGCAATTCTTTGAGGAAATTACAAGCAGGGTAGACAAAGGAGATGCAGTAGACGTGGTGTACTTGGATTTTCCGAAGGCCTTTGACAAAGTGCCACACATGAGGCTGCTTAGCAAGATAAGAGCCCATGGAATTACACAGAAGTTACTAGCATGGGTGGAGCATTGGCTGATTGGCAGAAATCAGAGAGTGGGAATAAAGGGATCCTATTCTGGCTGGCTGCCGTTTACCAGTGGAGTTCCACAGAGATCAGTGTTGGGACCACTGCTGCTTTTTATGATGTCTGTCAATGATTTGGACTGCGGTATAAATGGATTTGTGTCTAAATTTGCCGATAATACAAAGAGAGGTGGAGGGACAGGTCATGTTGAGGAAACAGAGAGCCTGTAGAGAGACTTAGATAGTTTAGAGGAATGGGCAAAGAAGCAGTAAATGAAATACAATGTTGGAAAGTGTATGGTCATGCACTTCTGTGGAAGAAATAAACAGGCAGTCTATTATTTAGATGGGGAGAGAATTCAAAATGCAGAGATGCAAGGGGACTTGGGAGTCCTTGTGCAAGATACACTAAAGGTTAATCTCCAGGGTGAGTCGGTTGTGAAGAAGGCGAATGCAATGTTGGTATTCATTCCTAGAGGTATAGAATATAAGAGCAGAGATGCGATGTTGAGGCTCTATAAGGCACTCGTGAGACCACACTTAGAGTATTGTGTGCAGTTTTAGGTCCCTTATTTTAGAAATGATATACTGACATTGGAAAGGGTTCAGAGAAGATTCACAAGAATGATTCTAGGAATAAAAGGGTTACTGTCTGAGGAACGTCTGGCAGATCTTGGTCTATATTCCCTGGGGTTCAGGAGAATGAGGGGGGATCTCATAGAAACATTCTGGATGTTAAAAGGCCTGAACAGATTAGATATGGCAAAGTTATTTCCCATGGTAGGGGAGTCTAGGACAAGACAGCACGACATCAGGATTGAAGGATGTCCTCTAAGAACTGAGATGTGGAGAAATTACTTTAGTCAGAGGGTGGTAAATCTGTGGAATTTGTTGCCATGAGCAGCTGTGGAGGCCAAGTCATTGGGTGTATTTAAGGCAGAGATAGATAGGTTCTTGATTATCCAGGGCATCAAAGGTTATGAGGTGAAAGCAGAGATGGCTGGAAGAATTAGATCAGCCCATGATTGAATGGTAGTGCAGACTCGATGGGCTGAATGGCTTACTTCTGCTCCTATATCTTATAGTCTTATTGTCTATGCCAGAGTCCAGTGAATTTTGAAAGATCATTAATAATGCCTCCACAATCTCTATCGCTACCTCTTTCAGAACCCTAGCGTGCAGTTCCTCTGGTCCAGGTGACTTATGTACCCTTAGATCTTTCAGCTTTTTGAGCACCTTCTCCCTTGTCTTAGGAACTGCACTCACTTCTCTTCCCTCACATCCTTCAAAATCTGGCACACTGCTTCCACCGTGAAGACTGATGGAAAATACTCATTCAGTTCATCTGCCATCTCCTTGAGATTAGGACAACAAGGAGGTGGTCGCGGGAGACAGAGAAGCAGCTTCAGTATTGCTTTGAGTCAGTGGACGGGCCATGTTGAAGGACTCATCTGTGGATCTGAATGGTTGTCATGGACTTCATTAAAATAGTTGTAGATGAACGTGTTCCCACAAAATCATTTAGAGTCTTCCCCAGCAAGAAGCCCTGGATGAACCATGAGATCCACAATCTGCTGAGGGCCGGATCAGAGGCATTCAGGTCTGGTGACCAAGAAAGTTACAGGAGGTCCAGGTATGATATCCAAAATACCATTTTACGTGGCAATTCCAGACTAAACTTGAATCAACAAAGGATGCTCGACAGCCGTGACAGGGCTTGAATACTATCACCCCTTAGAAAGTTAAATTAAGCGACATAGGCGACAACAGGGCTTCATTTCCAGATGAGCTCAATGCCCTCTATGCTCACTTTGACCATCACAACATGGAGGAACCATCACAAACTCCCACAGGCCCCAATGACCCTCTGATTTCAGTATATGAGGCCAATGTGTGTGCAGCTTCAGGAGGGTAAACTCATGAATAACATCTGGCCCAGATGGGGTATCTGGCCAAGTACAAAAGATATGTGCTGATCAACTGGCTGGAGTGTTCACTGTGATCTTTGATGTCTCACTTTGGCAGTCTAAAGTACCCATCAGGGGCAGGGATTTCTTCAAACGAGTCTGGTTGAAGTCCCTGACTACAACTTGAAATGCAATGGGATGAACTTCTGGTCAAGATAGCACCTTTGTAGAACGCTCCTTTGGTTGGCATCTTTGGGGTAGATCATGAAGCCATCTTTTTCACTTCTTTTATGTCTTTTAAGTTTGTTTCTCAACTTGAAAGTGATTCTGGAACTGTTGGAACACTGTGTTTTGCTGTTTGGAGATCGTTTGGGTGTTTCAGCACTCTGCATTCTCCGGGAGGACTCCAGTAAGCAGAGGCAGCGTGAGCAAACCACATGGTGAGAAGACTGCAGGATGGCATGCGAACCAACATTTGACCCCATTTCGCCAATTAATGCTTCCATTATTCAGAGATTAAAACAACAAGGGCAATTGAAACACCAAGGCGAGTGCGGAAGTCTGGAGATTGTTTGGGTGTTCCAACGCTCTGCAGTATCCAAGAGGATTCCGGGAGACAGCATGCGCGAACCTCATAGTGGGCAGGTTGCAGAAAGAGACGCAATTCAATGTTTGGCTCCATTTTGCTGATTAAAGCTCCCATTGTTCGCCAATTAAACTGACGAAGGAGATTAAGCGTCAAAGCGAGTGAAGAGGGTGAGTGCTGGCTTCCTGTCTTTGGATCAGCTGCTCTGTACCAGACAGGGGAGAACCTGCCACTGCTCGAGCCCAAAGAGTATTGGCCAGGTTTTTTGGACTTGGATTATAAACTCTATTTTTCAGGCTGAGAGTTTTTATATTCTACGTTTTTTTCGCCTGATCTTCTTGGTTTGTTTTGTGCGTGAGGAGGGGGATTTGGGAAGTCTGTGTGACTGATCCATTTTGTTCATTTTTTTGTGTGGGAGGAGAGATTTGGGGGTCTGTGTGACTGATCCATTTTGTTCATTTTTTTGTGTGAGAGGAAGGATTTTGGGGTTACCCAGGAACTGAACAATTTCAGGCTTGTATACTTTGATAATAAATGAACCTTTGAAATATTTGCTTCAAGAAGACTTCAATTATTTAAGTGCCTAAGAAGAATGTGTCCAGTATTGTCCAGTAGCATTTACAATGATAAAGTGTTTTAAGAGGCTGGTGATGAAATGTGTTGACTCCTGCCTGAGAAGTGACTTGGATTTGCTCCAGTTTGCTAACCGGCCCACAGATGATGCCATCTCATTGGATCGTCACTCTACTCCGGAACATCTGGACAGCAAAGGTGCATACCTCAGGATGCCCTTTATCAACTACAACCCAGCATTCAATGCCATCATAAGACCATAAGACAAAGGAGCAGAAGTAGGCCATTCGGCCCATCGAGTCTGCTCTGCCATTTTATCATGAGCTGATCCATCCTCCCATCTAGTCCCACTCCCCCGCCTTTCTCACCATAACCTTTGATGCCCTGGCTACTCAGATACCTATCAATCTCTGCCTTAAATAAAGCCAATGACTTGGCCTCCACTGCTGCCCGTGGCAACAAATTCCATAGATTCACCACCCTCTGACAAAAAATTTCTTTGCATTTCTGTTCTGAATGGGCGCCCTTGAATCCTTAAATCATGCCCTCTTGTACTAGACTCCCCCATCATGGAAAACAACTTTGCCACATCCACTCTGTCCATGCCTTTCAACATTCAAAATGTTTCTATGAGGTCTCCCCTCATTCTTCTAAACTCCAAGGAATACAGTCCAAGAGCGGACAAACGTTCCTCATATGTCAACCCTCTCATTCCCGGAATCATTCTAGTGAATCTTCTCTGTACCCTCTCCAACGTCAGCACATCCTTTCTTAAATAAGGAGACCAAAACTGCCCACAGTACTCCAAGTGAGGTCTCACCAGCGCCTTATAGAGCCTCAACATCACATCCCTGCTCCTATACTCTATAACTCTAGAAATGAATGCCAACATTGCATTCGCCTTCTTCACTACTGACTCAACTTGGAGGTTAACTTTAAGGGTATCCTGTACGAGGACTCCCAAGTCCTGTTGCATCTCAGAACTTTGAATTCTTTCCCCATTTAAATAATAGTCTGCCCATTTATTTCTTTTGCCAAAGTGCATAACCATACACTTTCCAACATTGTACTTCATTTGCCACTTCTCTGCCCATTCTTCCAATCTATCCAAGTCTATCTGCAGACTCTCCGTTTCCTCAGCACTACCGGCCCCTCCACCTATCTTCGTATCATCAGCAAACTTAGCCACAAAGCCATCTATTCCATAATCCAAATCGTTGATGTACAATGTAAAAAGAAGCGGCCCCAACACTGACCCCTGTGGAACACCACTGGTAACTGGCAGCCAACCAGAATAGGATCCCTTTATTCCCACTCTCTGTTTCCTGCTAATCAGCCAATGCTCTATCCACGTATGTAACTTTCCTGTAATTCCATGGGCTCTTATCTTGTTAAGTAGCCTCATGTGTGGCACCTTGTCAAAGGCCTTCTGAAAATCCAAATATACAACATCCACTGCATCTTCCTTGTCTAGCCTACTGGTAATTTCCTCAAAAAATTGTAATAGGTTTGTCAGGCAGGATTTTTCTTTAAGGAATCCATGCTCAGTTCTGCCTATCTTGTCATATGCCTCCAGGTTCTCTGTAACCTCATCCTTGACAATCGACTCTAACAACTTCCCAACCACCGATGTTAAGCTAACAGGTCTATAATTTCCTTTTTGCTTCCTTGCCCCCTTCTTAAATAGCGGAGTGACATTTGCAATCTTCCAGACTTCCGGAACCATGCCAGAATCTATCGACTTTTGAAAGATCATTGCTAATGCCTCCGCAATCTCCACAGTTACTTCCTTCAGAACACGAGGGTGCATTCCATCTGGTCCGGGAGATTTATCTACCTTTAGACTATTCAGCTTCCTGAGTACTTTCTCTGTCGTAATTGTGACTGCGCACACTTCTCTTCCCTGCCACCCTTGAGTGTCCGGTATACTGCTGATGTCTTCCTCAGTGAAGACTGATGCAAAATACTCGTTCAGTTCCTCTGCCATCTCCTTATCTCCCATTACAATTTCTCCAGCATCATTTTCTATCGTCCTGTATCTCCTCTCACCTGTCTTTTACTCTTTATATACCTGAAAAAGCTTTTAGTATCCTCTTTGATATTATTTGCTAACTTCCTTTCATAGTTAATCTTTTCTCTCTTAATGACCTTCTTGGTTTCCTTTTGTAAGGTTTTAAAAACTTCCCAATCCTCTGTCTTCCCACTAATTTTTGCTTCCTTGTATGCCCTCTCTTTGCCTTTAACTTTGGCTTTGACTTCTCTTGTCAACCACGGTTGCATCCTTTTTCCACTCGAAAATTTCTTCTTCTTTGGAATATACCTGTCTTGCACCTTCCTCATTTCTCGCATAAACTCCAGCCACTGCTGCTCTGCTGTCTTTCCCGTCAGTGTCCCTTTCCAGTCAACTTTGGCCAGTTCCTCTCTCATGCCACTGTAATTTCATTTACTCCACTGAAATACCGACACATCAGATTTTGGCTTCTCTTTTTCTAATTTCACAGTGAACTCAATCATATTATGATCACTGCCTCCTAAGGGTTCCTTCACCTCAATCTCTCTAATCACCTCCGGTTCATTACACAATACCCAATCCAGTACAGCCGATCCCCTAGTGGGCTCAACAACAAGCTGTTCTAAAAAGCCATCTCGCAGACATTCTACAAATTCTCTCTCTTGAGATCCAGTGCTGACCTGATTTTCCCAATCTACTCACATGTTAAAATCCCCCACAATTATCATAACACTGCCCTTCTGACAGGCCTTTTCTATTTCCAGTTGTAATTTGTAGTCCACATCCCTGCAGCTGTTTGGAGGCCTATAAATAACTGCCATCAGGGTCCTTTTACCCCTGCTATTTCTTAGCTCAACCCATAAAGGTTCTGCACCTTCCGATCCTATATCACCTCTTTCTAATGATTTAATATCATTTCTTACCAATAAAGCTACGCCTCCCCCTCTGCCTACTTTCCTATCCTTCCGATACACCGTGTATCCTTGGACGTTCAGCTCCCAGAGACATGCATCCTTTAGCCAGGTCTCAGTGATGGCCACAATATCATACCTGCCAATCTGTAGCTGTACGACAAGATCATCCATTTTATTCCTTATGCTGCGTGCATTTAAGTACAATACCTTAAGACCAGTATTTGATACTTTTTGCTTTGATTTCACTGCAACTTTATTGCACTGCAACTCATCCCAATGGCTACACATTTGCCCCATCACCTGCCTGTCTTTCCTGACATCTTTACTGCTCACTATCTTAGATTTATTTCTGTTTTCCCCTTCCTCCGCTCTATCATTCCGGTTCCCATCCCCCTGCCAAATTATTTTAAACCCTCCCTAACAGCTCTATTAAACTTTCCCGCCAGGATATTGGTCCCCTTCAGGTTCAGGTCACACTTCCCCCAGAAGAGATCCCAATTATCCAAGAATCTGAAGCCCTGCCCCCTACACCAGTCTCTCAGCCACACATTCATCTGCCTGATCCGACTATTCTTGCCCTCGCTAGCACGTGGCACAGGTAGCAATCCCAAGCTTACTACCCTGGAGGTCCTGCTTCTCAGCTTCCTTCCTAACTCCTGGAAATCTCTCTTCAGGACCTCCTCCTTTGTCCTATCTATGTCATTGATACCAACATGTACCAAGACAACTGGCTGCTCACCCTCCCCCTTTAGAATATTCAGGACCCGATCCGAGACATCCCGTACCCTGGCACCTGGGAGGCAACACACCATGCGGGTATCTCTGTCAGGCTCACAGAATCTCCTGTCTGTTCCCCTGACTATGGAATCCCCCACGACTACCGCATTTCCCTTCTCCCTCCTTCTCTCCTGCACAACAGCGCCAGGCTCAGTCCCAGAGACCCGGTCACCGTGGGCGTCCCCTGTCAGGTCATCCCCCTCAACAGCATCCAGAACAAGATATTTGTTGCTGAGGGGGACAGCCACAGGGGTGCTCTCCACTATCTGGGCATTTCCCTTCCCTCTCTTGACAGTGACCCAGTGTTCTGACTCCTGTAGCCTAGGGATGACTACCTCCCTGTAGCTCCTGTCTACCACCTCTCCATTTTCCCTGATAAGCACTAGGTCATCAAGCTGCAGCTCCAGATCCCTAACACGGTCTCTGAGGAGCTGCATCTCGGTGCACCTGGCACAGATGTGGCCATCAGGGAGGCTGGAGGTCTCCTAGGATTCCCACATCAGACACCCTGAACAAAGCACTAACCCTGCAGGCATGCTATCTAATTCTACAGGAATGAAACAGGAAAAATAAGTCTACTCACCCACTTAACTCACCAAACAGATGAACTTTTTAAACCGTTAGCTCGTACCGTTAGCTGTGAGAGCCTATCAAAGCTGATCAAGAAGCTTCAAGCTTCAAGACCTTGGCCTCAGTACCTCCTTTGCAATTGTGTCCTCGATTTCCTCACTTGCAGACCCCAGCCAGTTTGGATTGGCAACAACATCTCCTCTATAATCGCCATCAGCACAAGTGCACTACAAGGCTGTGTGCTTAGCCCCCTGCTTTACGCACTTTATACTTATGACTGTGTGGCTAAGCACAGCTCCAATGCCATATTCATGTTTGCAGGGAACACCACTGTCAAAGGTCAAATCAAGTGTGGTGACAAATCAGCATATAGGAGGGAGATTGAAAATCTGGCTGAGTGGTGCCACAACAGTAACCACTTTCTCAAAGTCAGCAAGATTACTATTGACTTCAGGAGGAGGACACCAGAGGTCCATGAGCCAATCCTCATTGGGGGACCAGAGGCAGAGAGGCTAAATTCCTCTGTGTTGTTAGTTTGAAGGACCTGTCCAGAGCCTAGCGCATAAGTGCAATTACGAAGAAAGCACGGCGGCTACTTCCTTCAGATTTGTCGTAGATTCGGCACGACATCTTAAACTTTGACAAACTTCTATAGATGTGTAGTGGACAGCATATTGACTAGCTACATCACAGTTTGGTATGGAAACACCAATAACCTTGTACAGAAAATTCTACAAAAAGTAGTCGATATGGCTCAGTCCATGATGGGTAAAACCCTCCCCATTTTCAAGCATACGTATACAAAGCATTGCTGCAGGAAAGCAGCGCCCATCTTTGGGGGCCCCACCACTCAGGACATGCTCTCTTCTCGCTGCGTCCATCAAGAAGAAGGTAGAGTAGCCTCAGGTCTCACACCACCGGATGGTAGAGAAATAGATAGTATTTACCCCCTACCATCAAGCTTTTGAACTAAAAGGGGTAACTTCACTCAACTTCACTTGCCCCATCATTAAGATGTTCTCACAACCTTTGAACTACTTTCAGGGACTCTTTATCTCACGTTCTTGATATTTACTGTAATTATTTATTGTTATTATTTATTTATTTATTTTTGTATTTGTGCTGTTTATTGTCTTTTGCACACTGGTTGGATGGCCAAGTTGGTGCAATCCTTCATTGATTCTATTATGGTTATTATTCCATCATGGATTTATTGAGTATTTCTTCAAGAACATTAATCTTAGGGTTGAATATGGTGACATATACGTAGTTTGATTTTAGATTATGAGGACGCTCAGTCCTCGTTTATTGTCATTTAGAAATGCATGCATTAAAAGATGATACAATGTTCCTCCGGTATGATATCACAGAAACACAAGACAAACCAAGCCTAAAACTGACAAAAACCACATAATTATAACATATAGTTACAACAGTGCAAAGCAATACCATAATTTGATAAAGAGCAGACCATGGGCACGGTAAAAAAAAGTCTCAAAGTCCCGATAGCCCCGACATCTTACGCAGGCGGTAGAAGGAAGAAACTCTCCCTGCCATGAGCTTCCAGTGCCGCAAACTTGCGGATGCAGCATCCTTGAAGCACCCGACCGCAGTCCGACTCTGAGTCCGTCCGAAAACTTCGAGCCTCCGACCAGCCCTCCGACACCGAGCACCGAGCACCATCTCTGCTGAGCGCTTCGACCCCGGCCCCGGCCGCCAAGCAACAAGCAAAGCTGAGGACTCGGGGCCTTCCCCTCCGGAGATTCTGGATCACACAGTAGCAGCGAAACAGGCATTTCAGAAACTTCACCAGATGTTCCTCCGTGCTCTCACGTCTGCCTCCATCAAATCAGAATTGTGCACAGCCTCCTACTTGTCAGATAACAGCTATTCATTACTGGAGTAGCCACTGCGCGTTGTTTCACGCTGCCATCTTCTCCTCTCCTCATAATAAAGTTACTTCAAACTTTGAACTTTGAAATCATTTTTCAAGCACTAAATAATGTTTAATTGGAAATATCTTTTGTGAAGGATAAAGCAATGGCAACTGCTATATATTAAAAATAAAACCTTTTTCTCTTACTTAGCTTTTCACTGAGAGTTACTGTGGAAAAAAAAAGCCTCATTACAAACAGTATGTCAAGGCCACACAAGATAATACCTAAACTATCTTTTCCAAAGACAGCTGAATTTAAGGGGGCAGCAAATGACTAATCTTGCAATTAATTGCACAACTCCATATCACATTTCCTGCAACAAAGGCAGAGATCATTTGGCCCATTGTATTTCTGCTAGCTCACAGAGCAATCCCGTTGTCCCTGTAACCTGTTCTCCCTACATCCCATGAATTTCCCCGAGTTCTTCTTGTCACCTACACACTAGGGGCAATTTACAGCAACTGGCATGTAATTATATTCACTGGGTTGATTCTGGACATGAGGGAGACTTTATAAGAAGAAACACTGAATGGGATTGCTTCTTACCTATGGGAGTTTGGAAGAAAGAGAGGTGATCTCATGAAGATTTGTGGGATTCTGAGGGTAATTGGCAAGATGTGTCAGGTGCATATTCTTCAGGGAGAACACATTCCCAGGATAAGGGGCTGGTTGTTCAAGACAAAGATGAGGAATTGGAATTTGGCCATTTGGCCCTTCAGGGTCTAAGAAGCTCAGTGTCTGTTCCAGCCTGAACTGGAAGATACTTGGATACAAAGAGGGATCCAGGAATGTGAAGTCAAGGGGAGAAAGCGAGTGAGAAAGGAGTTCCCCATTCCTTCCCTCCATCTCAGGGAATTATCAGCAGGTTCTGCAACTGCAGTTCTGTGCAGGGATGAATAAGTGCTGGTGATCCACTAGCTACGCAAGTCGGTGAGACAAGGGTTCGAGGGCTGGAGTTCAAGGTCCTCGTCCAGTTTTCTCATTTGTCGTCATCAGTGAGTCCAATGTTTGACACCGAAGATCAAAGCCCGAGAGTCTATAGGGAGTCCGGAATTCCAGCCCCAATGGCCGGAGCCCTGACTCTGCAAGTCCACTGAGGAAGGCAAGGGAACAATGTCTACAAATCTGCAAGTCTGCTGGAGGCACGAGACCAGAGATGGCCTGTCCTGGGTTTGGAGGACAGTCAATGTGATGGGTGGGTGGGAAGGTGGAAAGGGACTTGTTTTTCTGTTGTTGTTTTGATGCTTGTGGTGTTCTGTGTTGTTTTATTGAGCATTATGGGCTTGCTATGTTGGCACCAGAACGCATGCCAAAGCTTGCGAGCTCCCTCCAGCACGTCGTTAGGTTGTGTTGGTTGTTAATGCAAACAATGCATTTCACTGTACATGTGATAAATAAATCTGATCACACTGAGCGACAGAACTGATTTGTAACCAACCCTTGCTCCTGCCTTATATTTGTAACGGTGATTGTGATTGCACCTTGCTCATGAATGCTCCATCTTGAGAGTCAGGACTGAACTGTCAAACGGTGGCAGGACTCCCAGCCTTCCCTTAATGCATTTTTTATTTTGAGGTACAACACTGTAATAGGCCCTTCTGATCCAACGAGCCCATACCTTCCAATTAGACCCATGTGATTCTGATTAATATGAATAGAATTCTAATAAGCTCATGAAGAAGAAATTTCCAGATTTACTTCAACTTAATGTATTAATGCGAACTTTTAATTAAACCATGAGTTGCTCTTAAAAGAACCGTTAGGTTTTTGCTTTGTTTTGTCAGCACTTCTTCACTTGGAGCTAACCCGTGCAGCTTTGGAATGTGGGAGAAAACCCACGTGGTTACGGGGAGAACGTACAAACCCCTTAGACTCTGCCGGGCATTGAACTGTAATTGCTGGCACTGTAAAGCATTGCACTGACTGCTGTGCTACGGTGCCGCCCCATGGAATAGACTGGCTTTCAATAACGGTCCTTTCATCAGTGCTCGGTGCTAATTCTGGGACAATGATGACTGAAGTCACCATTTTAACTCTTGCTGAACCCCTTCCACGTGTTGCTCCAGAACTGGATAATAGGAGACAAGGTTAGTGCTAGTTCAACTGAGATATGGAACGGATACCTTGTATGATAAAGATGAATTCACTGGCCTTAAACCTTATGTCTTTGGTACATGGGAGGAAACCAGAGCACCCGGAAGAAACCCAGATGGTCACCGGGAGAATGTACAAACTACTTACAGAGAGTGGCGGGAATTGACTGAGGTCACTGGCATAACATACCACCCCAACCCCTAAACTACCTGAAATCTCTGTTTCCTTTCCTAGAGCGGCATGCTGGTCTCTTTAAAATCACACTGTTTACTCTTACTCCTCACTCATCATTCACCCTAATTATCTTGCAAGACTGCAGCATCAGCCTGTGTAGCATAAACAAAGGAGGGCTTTGACAAGGAGCTGAGGAAAATTTACATTAGTTGAACGGAGATGTGACGGAATATTGCAATGATGGATTTTGTATTTGTGAGCCTCACGTGGTCGCAGGTCAAGGGAGATTCATTGGCACAGAATATCTCCTGCTCCAGAGTCAGCACTGGAATAATAATATACAAAAAGCAGTCAATGTTTTGGGCCGTGACCCTTCATCAGGACTGGAAAGGAAACAGGAAGAAGGTGGAGGGGTGGGGAAGGAATACAGGCTCTCAGGTGATAGGTGAGACAAGGTGAAGGAGAAGGTGGGGGAGGGAGATGAATTGAGAAGTTGGGAGGTGATAGTTGGAAGAGGTAAAGGGCTACATACAGGACAAGAGAGAAGGACAGTAGACTGTGGGAGAAATGGAAGTAGGAGGGGAACTAGAGAGAGGTGATGGGCAAGTGAGGAAAAGAGAAGGGGTGAGAAGGTAACCATGATTGGGAATAAAAGAAGAAAGAAATTGATTTTCATGCCATAAGGTTGGAGGCTACCCAGACAGAATATGAGGAATTGCTCTTCCAACCTGGGCTTTACCTCATCATGTTGGAATAAGAGTAGGAAGTTGAGATGAAATGAAACCACCAGGTAATCTTGCTTTTTGTAGTGGACAGAGTTAAGGTGTTCGATGAAGTGGCCCCCTGTCTACCTCAGGTTGAGAAGGCCACATCGGCTGCACTGAATACAATAGATGACCCCAACAGTCTCACAGGCGAAGAGCGCCTTGCCTGTCTGATGAAATGCCTTATCCCAAACCCTTCCTCGCTCCATCTTTATGATGTATGATCGTTCCAAATGACAAGCAGATGTGGTCTTGCATCTCTGATCCTCAGCCAATCTTGTGGAGATCTGAGACCACAAGACCATAAGAGTGTTCGGCCCTTGAGTCTGTTCTGCCATTCCGTTATGGCTGATTTATTATCCTTTTCAATCCTGTTCTCCTACCTTTACCCTGTAAACTTGGATACACTTTCTAATCAAGAGCTTATCAAACTTTGCTTTAAATACACCCAATGCCCTCACCTCCAGAGCTGTCTGTGGCAATGAATTTCACAGATTTAACACCCCCTGACTAAAGAAATTCTTTCTTATCTAATGGGACATACTTCTATTCTGAGGCAATGCTTCCTTAATGAGAAAAATATTTTGTCTCTTTCTTTCCTTTTGTATTTCACAGTTTTTTTGGCTCATTGGTTGTTTATCTGTCCTGCTGGATGTGGTCTTTCATTGATCCTATTCTGTTTCTTGTCCTTACTGCTTTGGGAGTCAGATAGGTGAACAATGTGGAGTGTACTAATACAGAATGTTGCCCTCACTACTGAGTCCTCTGCAAAGTTCAGGGAACTCCCTCCTGAGGTGATGGTGACAAGCCATAGAGTAGTACCACACTGAAACAACCCTTCGGTCCAATTCACCCTGCTGCCTTCTTCAGCTACTCACATTTGACCATGCTTAGCCCATATCCTTTTGAAACTTTTCTATCCACGTACCTGTCCAATTGTTATCAGTGAAGACACTTTATTTGAGTAGATTTCCCTGCAGGTGCTCCAGTTTCCTCCCACATTCGAAAAACATGCAGAGCCATGAAGGTTAGGGTTACTGAGTTGTGGGGGTGGTGACACATGCACAATCCTCATTGATGTTGATGCAGATGACACATTTCACTGTTTCGATGCACATGTGACAAGTAAAGCTTATTTTTATCTTTAAGATATTTGTTTTTTTTATTTCTATGACCATCTATTAAAGCAGCTATAATTGCAAGATTTACAGTTTATTCTTCAGTTCTGAAGAGCCTCTGGATCATTAACACTGGATCCAACACTGGCCTGCACAGTCCAGGCTTCTGCAGGGAAATTATGGTGTGCACTGGGTGTCCAGTACAGGTGCATCTGAGCTCTTGCTCTGTCCCCTGGGTTCAGCACTGAACCCTGAGACACATCCCAACCAGGGGCAGCATGGTAACATAGCAGATAGCATAACACTATTACAACGCATTCAATTCCCACCGCTATCAATAAGGAATTTGTACATTCTCTCCGTGACCATGTGGGTTTCCTCTGGGTGCTCCAGTTTCCTCCCACATTCCAAACACATACTATATGTGCTAGTAGTTTAGTTAGTCGCATTGGTGTAATTGGATGGCATAACCTCGATGGGCTGGAAGGGCCTGTTAAATAATTAAACACTCAAGACTTTATGGCGGTTCAGTAGTGTCGCAGTTAGTGCATCGCTTTATAGTGCCAGTGATCACTATTTGGGGTTCAATTCTGGCTGCTGTTGGTAAGGAGTTTACACATGACCACATGACCACATGGATTTCTTCCGGGTCCTCCAGTTCCTTCCACATTCCTTCCTTACGGGTTAGCAGGTTAATCGGTCACACGGGTATAAATGGGGTGGTGTGGGCTTCTTGGGCCGTAAGGACCTGTTACCGTGCAAACAAAACTTACTCAGCTGAAGAAGCGTGATCCCCACTCAACCGAATGAAGTTGTTGCCTTTAAAGATTAGCTTTATTTGTCACGTGTGCATCGAAACATGCCATTCGGGTCAAAGACCAACACAACCGCTAAGATTAGGCTAGGGTTAAGTCAGGAGTTGCCGGGCAGCGTGGTTTGAAGGGTCAGAAGGGGCTTCTACACGCTGCATCCAATAAATAAATAAATTACCAATCCGCAAGTATGCCAGGCGCTTCCCACAAAGTGTCATCATGCTTCCGGTGCCACTACGGCTGACCGTACGTCTTTGGCAGGTTGGAGGAAATCAAGAGTACCCAGAGGAAACCTTCATGGTCACTGAAGGTTTTGACATTTTCAAACTTTATTTTAAGTAATATTAATGACTTTATTTAATAAGCATTTTTAATGCAATTTGTGAATTTGCTACTTTATAATTTTTGAATTTGTAGATAATAATTGATTTTATTAAATTATTTAAAAGTTTTCCAATAGTATTTAAATGCCTTTGATTGGAGATACTTATAAATAGTGGTATAAAGACATTGGATCGAACCAGCTGTCAGTTGGCCATCAATGCAGTCAGTAGGCGGAGCTTCTTCTGATGCCGGCTGAGGATTGGTTGCCCTGTGCAACAGCTCTGCCTTGCAGAATGGGCATGGCAGCAATACTGGGACCGGGTAGCAGAGACGCCCAGCCTCTTCTCGAATGCATCTTCTCACCATTGGGCAGGTGGTATTTGAAGCCTGAATTACCCCACCACCAGGTTCAACAACAAGGTACTTCCTTCAATCATAAGATATTAGATGAGAATTAAGCCAATCAGCCCATTAAGTCCATTCTTCAATTCAGTTATGGCTAATCTTTGTTCAATCCCATTCTCCCGCCTTCTCCCTATAACCGTTAACCCCCATACTAAACAATCTCCACCTTAAATACACACAATGACTTGGCTTCACAGCTGTCTGTGGCAAAGAATGCCACAGATTCACCACTCTCGGGCTGATGAAACTCCACATCATCTCATTTCTAAAGGGACATACTTTTATTCTGAGGCTGTGCCCTCATATCCTGGACTCTCCTATTGATGGAAACATCCTCTTCACATTCGCTCTAACCAGGCCTTTCAGCACGCGATAGGTTTCAATCGGATTCTCTCCGCCCCCTGATACTTTGGAACTCCAATGAATTACAGACCCAAAAGCATCAAACACTCCTCTTACGTTAATCATTTCTTTCTTGAACCAACCAGTAGAACCCTAATCACTATCTTAGTACAGCAACACTATAACTATTTTGCACAACAATGGACTTGTTTTTGTTCTAATTATGTTCTTTTTGGTATAATTTTGTATAATTTATGTTGTTGTAGCTTATGGTTTTCTTGTGAATGTTGTGAGTCTAATGCCATGTGTCGTGATGTCGCTGATACTAAGTTTTTCATTGAACATGTGCATACATACCGCAGACTGCAAATAAAAATAAACTCGACATCGACTTTGTCTTTGATTCAAAGAGCAAATGCATTCAAGAATCTAACATTTAGGAGGGAATGGGTTTTTGAGGGTGTAATTTGAACTCAGTGAAATTTGAAAATGTTTTGTTCTAAGGGTATTTGGAACGGGGTAAGGTTGGGCAGTTGATGAATCCAAAATAGATCACTCATTGAAACCTTTCAGTGACAGACCCATTGGAGAGATGTCAAAGTGAAATGTACTGAATTAGATTCTCCCAACCTTAGAGAATGTCACTCTGGAAGATACCAGTGGAAATGTCAATATTAATGTTTTTTATTTTACTAAAGCAAAAGAAGAAAATCAATTTTGTTCCAAGTGCATGGAGCTGATGTTAGAATTGATTTAATATTGTCACATTACTGAGATATAGTAAAAAAACTTCTGTTTGCGTGCCATCCAGAAAGATCACTCCATACACAAGTACAACGAGTTGGTCAAAAAGAAACAGATGTTCGTTTAGTTGAATACAAGTATAAGGCTGAATGACAATTGAACTTGAACTTGAGAAAACAGAATATACCTTTGTAGCTACAGAGAAACTGTAGACAAACTATTTGCAAGGCCACGGTGAGGTAGATTGGGAGATCAAGTGTGCATTTTTTAGCATATGAAAGGTCTGTTGAAGAGTCTGATTGCAGTGGGGTAAAAGTTGTCCTTGAGTCTCGTTTATATATCTCATGCCCAAAAGGAGGGTGAAATGAAGAATAGGAATTTTGATGGATAGTCTTCAGAGTTTCAGGAATGAAGTCACAGGATACTGTGACTTGCCATTACATTGACTTGGTTGGAACAGTGTTGATGGTGTCCCCCGGGATTTTGATAGTGACAAACTCTGCAAGGTCAATGCCACTGAATGCCAGTGACAAAGTCAAAGTCAATTTATTATCAAAGTGCATATATGTTATCATATACTTTCCTTTGGACTTCACTGGTGAGGCCGAGAGGGGGATCTTGATGACAGGGCATCTCAGGATCGCCATACTTTCTGTCCAGTCACCCATTGTCCTTCCAAACAGATGGATGCCAACCATCACAACCAACCACTACCTTGAGATTCATTTTCTTGCAGGTATTTACAGGAAAATAAAGAAATACAATAGAATTTATGAAAAACTGTGTATAGGCCAAGACTGACAAACAATCAACGTGCAAAAGAAGACAAATTGTGGAAATTTTTAAAAACTGAGAACTTGAGTTGTAGCATCTTTAAAAGTGAATCTGTGGGTTGTGGAATGAGTTCAGAATTGTAGTGACTGAAGTTACCCTCACCAGTTCAGGAGCCTGAAAGTTGTAGAGTAATAACTGTTCATGAACCCGGTCATGTGGAACGCAAGGGTTCTGTGCTTTCTGCCCAATGAAAGTAGCAAGAAGAGTGGGGGACTTCGATGACCTGAACGTGTTTGATGATGGATGCTGCTTTCTTGTCGCAGCATTCATGTAAATGTGCTCAATGGTGGGAAGGGCTTTGCTGATGATGGATCCACCTCTTTCTGTAGAATGTTAAAGGTAGGTGGTTGGACTCCCTCTTTATTGGAGGTGGTCATTGCCTGACATTTTGGTGGGGTGAATGCTCCTTCCCACTTTTCAGCACGTGTTGGGATGGAGTCTGGATGCTGCTGCAAGCTAGGACATTTTGCTTCATTGTAAATGCAATGGTCCAGTAGAGCCCTTCATGCCCTAATCTTCAAACCCTCAAGGGAGCAAAGTCTTGGTCTCTCTAGTTTTTCTATGAGAGCAAACGCCCTCACTCACTACAGTGTCTAGTAAACTCTAGAAAGGTCCATTCCTGTGTTGTACCAGTCTGTGTTCAGAATCAGAATCAGAATAAGGCTTATTATCACTGACAGATGGCATGAGATGTGTTGTTTTTGTAGTAACAGTACAATGCAATACGTGTATCTCTACAGAACAATAAGGAATATATATTAAAATAATTAAATAAGCAGTCAAAAAGAGAACCAAAATAGTAAGGTAGTGTTCATGGTTTCATTGTCTGTTCAGAAATCTGATTGCGAAGGGGAAGAAACTGTTCCTAAAACATACAGTGTGTGGCTTCAGGCTCTTGTACCTCTTCTGTGCTGGTAGTACTGAGAAGAGGGAAGGCCCTGGGTGGTAGGGACCCTTAATGATTGCCCTTTGAAGATGTCCTCAGAGGTGGGGAAGCTAGTAACCATGATGGAGTTGGCTGAATTTACAACCCTCTGCAGCTTTTTCCAACCCTGTGCAGTGTCCCCTCCATACCGACAGTAAACGCAACCACTGTAGATAGAGAGCTCTCCAACGAACATCTGTAGAAATTTGCTGTAGTCTTTGGTGATATGCGAAATCTCCTCAAACTCCTAATGAGATATAGGGGCATTGTCATCATTATTATGCCAATATGTTGGGACAAGATAGATCTTCAGAGATGTTGACACACAGAAGCTTCAAGATGGTCACCAGTTCCACTGCTAACCTCTCGATGAGGACTGGTGTGTGTTCCCTTGCCTTCCCCTTCCTGAAATTCACAATCAATTCTATATTCTATAGCACCGGGAGTCCAAACTCCCTAATTCACACCAGCAGTCCACAACACCCAATCTGAAATTGTTCTTAGGGGTCTGGAACTCAGACGTGGCAACAACACTCTCCCAGTCGGTGATTTACAATTTCAGCTGAGTAGGTACAGAGGGCAGGGAGGATTATACACTTTATTGAAAGTAAATAGGGCCTTTAACTCCGCTCAATCACCTTGATGTTCGGATGTTCCATTCTAATTGCAGAGTCCTCGTCTACTTTAGATCAGTTGCTTTGTGGTCAGTGTTACTTTTACAGCAGGCAGCGATTTGTGCAGCATTGATGGAATTAAGTTGTATTAATTTGATGGTCACTAGACCTGTGTTATACTGAAAACAAATAATTATGCCATTAGAAAAGAGCACTCCTCCATGGGTCAGTGAGTTAGAACGCTGCTTAATGTGCTACTGAGTCACTGAAACAACAGCAAAACCCTGCAGTTGCTGGAATAGCAAACTAAGAATTAAAATATGTCATTAACCCCGGTGAGCCAGCTGCCAACAGCAAGGTGATTGGTATCAAGGTGGTATCATGGCAAGATATGGAAACTCCAGTAATGAAGAAGTCTACAGAACATGGTGGTCACAGCCCATGTGAGCACTGACACCAGAAAGCAAAACCATCATCAAGGACTCCCGCAGTCTAGGCCATGCTCTCTTGCTGCTGCTATCGAGAAGGAAGCCTCTGGTCCCACAACACCAGGCTCAGGAACAGTCACTCCCCTTCAACTACCAACGTGGATAACTTCACTCACCTGAACATTGAACAGATTCACAACTTACAGATTCACTTTCAAGGACTCTACAACTCATGTTCTCTGCACTATTTATTTATTTGTACAATTTGTCTTGTTTTACACATTGTTTATTTGTCAGTCTTTACATACATACAGATTTTCAAAAGTTCCATTGTGTATCTTTATGTTCCTGTAAATGTCTTCAAGAAAGTGAATCTCAAGGTAGTATATGATGAGAAATGCATACTTTGATAATAATTTTACTTTGACTTCAACTTTGATGTCAGAACTGGTGATCTGAAGATTAGACCTTGTGAGCTGGTGAATTTAAGTTCAACTCTTAAATCTGGAATTTAAAAATACAATTAAAACTCAGTAAATCTGGCACCATTGTGAGTTTGGACCAGCAGATTACCTGGACTTTCGGATGTTATTCTATGACACACTTTACCCTGTCACACTTGGTGTGTTACATTTTTGCATATTGGTATATTATTGTTTTATTATTATTGGTTATTAAACAGTAAAAAGCTTGTCCTGTATACTGTTTATACGGATTGAATCATTAAACCGCATTGAGTTAGAATATAGTAATTTTATAGTAATCCATTGAGTTAGAATATGTAGACCAGGTAAGAGCAGAGGTGGGTATGAAGCACCTTCACTCTGTCTGTCACAAAAAGTGGGATCTCCTGGTAGCCGGTTCAATTCGACTTCTCATTCTCATTTCAACATGTTGGCCATGGCCTCCTCTACTGCCGCGATGAAGCCATACTCAGGCTGGAAGAGCAACACTTCATATTTCATCTAGGTCGCCCCCAAAGTGATGACATGAACATTGATTTCTCTAACTTCTGGTAATTTCTGTCCTTGCCTACTCCTCTCTTTTTCCACTCCCTATTTTTCCCCCCTCATCCAGTCTCCTCACCTGCCCATCACCTCTGCCTGGTGCCCCGTCTACTTCCCTTTCTTTCATGATACACTGTCCTCTCTTATCAGATTTTTTCTTCAGTCCTTTACCTCTTCCACATTTCACCTCCCAGCTTTTCACTTCATCTCTCCTCCCCACCCACCCACCTTCTGTCTCATCTGGTCTCACCTTGAACTCCTCCCCTCTCCCAAACTTCTTATTCTGGCTTATTCCGCTTTTGAGATGGTCATCTTGTGTCCCAACCAGAACCTGGGGACACTGCCTTCAAGTCTGGAGACAGAACTGCTCTCAGAGCAGCCAGGATAAACTTCAACCTAGACATCAAGAGGGCAAACACCGCCTTTTGCGGAACATCTGTCCGATAACAATCCCTGGTGTATGTGGCTGGGTATCAAGGGCATCACCGGTTACACAAGGAAAAACACCGTTGACTGTACCAGTGATGCCTTCCTCACAACAACTTTTATGCATAATTCGAGCCATGTAACAGAATGCCAGCCAGGAAAGCTACCCCCTCCCAGGTGAGCGGCCACTGTCTGTAACAGCAGGACTCTGTTAGAAGGACTCTGCAGAGAGTCAACCCCTGTAAGGCAGCTGGGTCAGACAACATCCCAGGCTGAGTACTCAGGGAGTGTGCACACCATCTCTCTGATGTCTTCAATACTTCGCTCATCCAGGCTGTTGTCCCCACTTGTTTCAAATCAGTCACCATCATCCCTGTACCAAAAAATTCTACACATTCTGAGCTAGATGACTACTGTACAGTGGAACTGATGCCAATCATCATGAAGAACTTTGAATGGCTGGTAATGACATATATCAAAGACATCATTCTTGTCACATTGGACACTCACCGATGAGCTTACTGAAAAATCGCTCTAGACAGATGCCATAGCACCTGGCCCCGACACGCCTAGAAAACAAAGATACTTATGTCAGAATGCTGTTCCTGGATTTTATTTCAGCATTAAACACTCTTGTCCCATAGATCATGGGGATTAAACTCCTACTTCTTGGTCTAAGTACACCACTGTGCAAGTGGGTGTTGGACTTCCTCACCAACAGACCTCAGATAGTCAAGATGTACCCCCGTACCTCCCTCCCCATCATCCCCAACATGCGTGTCCCCTGTGGCCTGTGTACTGGATCCATTGCTGTACACTCTGCTCACACATGGCTGAGTGGCCGATTATCACATTGTCAAGTTTGCAGATGTCACAACAGTGGTAGGGTTCGTCACCAATGACGATGAGATGGCCTACAGAGAGGAGATGGAAGAGTTTGAGGCCTGGTGCCAGGCAAATAACTTCTTCATCAGTGTCAACAAGACAATGGAGATGGTTATTGACTTCATGAGAATTCATTCCTCTCACACTCCACTTTACATCAGCAGTGTAGCAAAGGAAACTGCAAGCAGTTCTAAACTCCTGGGAGTAGACATCACACACAACCTCTCATAGTCACAGAACACATCCTACACAGTCAAGAGAGCTCACCAACACTGGTGATGCTGAAGAGAGCCCAACAATGCACATCTATTCTGATGTCATTCTACAGATGAGCATTAGAGAGCATCCTAACATGCTGCATCTCTGGATGGTATGGAAACTTCATTGCAGCCAGGAAGACTCTACAATGGGTAATGGAAATGACATTAAACGATCTTGAATTCTTAAACTCCTGAATTCTTCCTTTCCAGTCCTGATGAAGGGTCTCAGCTTGAAACGTTGGCTGGTTATTGCTCCGCATTGATGCTGCCTGACTTGTGGAGTTTGTCCAGTACTTTGTCTTTGTTGCTGAAGATTACCAACATCTGCAGATCTTTTGTGTTAATGATTTACTGCTCTGGTTTATATGCTGTAGTTAACTTACACCTTTGAGATAGCTCCTTAAAGGAAAAGAGCCTGTGCTACTGTGACAGGTGCTATGCAGTGACGTTCCATCCATTATCTTGGCCAGACATTGATCTGAGAAAGTTACGCACCTACCATTCTAGTTTCTTTGCTGGACTCTGTGTCATCAAGCCCATGTGCAAACCAGGTGACTGATTCTCAGAGCACCTTCGCATTCTCCCCAGTGGCTAATCTAACCTGCTTCTCTCACTGCATGTGCTGCCTGACTTGATGAATATAAAATTGTCAACTAGCTTGTTATTGTCACAAGTGCTGAGGTACACCCAGCCAGATCACTTCATCACACCAGTACATCAAGATAGTAAACAGAAGAGGAATAATGGATGCAAAATAAAGTACAGAGAAAGTGAAGTGTAGGCAGACAGCGCGGTGTAAGACCGCAACAATGTAGATTTTTAAAATTTAGAGATACATCACTGTTACAGGCCCTTCCAATGCAATGAGCCCTTGCTACCCATTTACACCCATGTGACCAATTAACCACTAACCCATACATCTTTGGAATGTGGGAGGAAACTGGAGCAGCCAGAGGAATCTCACACAGTCATGGGGAGAACGTACAAACTCCTGACAGACAGCAGAGATGCTGAATCCTGGTCACCGGCGCTGTAACGGTATTACGCTACCCACTACACTCCTGTGATGCACTGATTGTGAGGTTGAGTCCACTGATCAGACTAGGGGAGCATTATGTGGTCTTATAACAATGGGATAGAAGCTGTCCTTGAGTCTGGTGGTACATGCTTTCAAGCTTCTGTGCCTTCTGCCTGATGGGAGAGGGGAGAAGTAAAGGATGACCAGAGTGGGTGGGATCTTGGATTAGGTTGGTTGCTTTTCCAAGGCAGATATTTCCAGCATATTTTTGTTTTTATTTTCACTAGTGGCATGTGGTTGGGGAGAACAGAGAGTACAGTGTGGGAGATGAGCGACACTGGTCACCTATAATCTCAGATATGTTGAGCAACAGCAACAAAGACAAATTCATTTCTCTTTGACATAATGAAGGATCTAGAAAGAACAGAGGACAGATAACTACAGGGCATGGTTTTAAGATGATTGGCAGAGGATTTAGAAAAGGCAAAGACAAAAATAACTTATTCCTTGAACATTTAAGATTTGGATTGTGCTGTGTGATGGAACAGTGGAAGAAGCTTCAATAACTCCCTCCCAGTTAGAACTGGATGAACATGCAGTGAGCAAAATGTGCAGATAAGGATATGAAGGATTGGACTGAAGGAATTCTTCAAGTATGTGCAGAATAAAAGGATGACAGGAGCGAAGGTAGGACCGATTAGAGATAAAGGTGGGAAGATGTGCCTGGAGGCTGTGGAAGTGAGCAAGATCCTCAATGAATACTTCTCTTCGGTATTCACCAATGAGAGGGAACTTGATGACGGTGAGGACAATATGAGTGAGGTTGATGTTCTGGAACATGTTGATATTAAGGGAGAGGAGGTGTTGGAGTTGTTAAAATACATTAGGATAGATAAGTCCTCGGGGCCTGACGGAATATTTCCCAGGCTGCTCCATGAGGTGAGGGAAGAGATTGCTGAGCCTCTGGCTAGGATCTTTATGTTCTCGTTGTCCACAGGAATGGTACCGGAGGATTGGAGGGAGGTGAATGTTGTCCTCTTGTTCAAAAAAGGTAGTAGGAGTAGTCTGGGTAATTATAGACCAGTGAGCCTTACATCTGTGGTGGGAAAGCTGTTGGAAAAGATTCTCAGAGATAGAATCTATGGGCATTTAGAGAATCATGGTCTGATCAGGAACAGTCAGCATGGCTTTGTGAAGGGCAGATCGTGTCTAACAAGCTTGATAAAGTTCTTTGAGGAGGTGACCAGGCATATAGATGAGGGTAATGCAGTACATGGATTTTAGTAAGGCATTTGACAAGGTTCCACACGGTAGGCTTATTCAGAAAGTCAGAAGGCACGGAATTCAGGGAAGTTTGGCCAGGTGGATTCAGAATTGGCTTGCCTGCAGAAAGCAGAGGGTCATGGTGGAGGGTTTATATTCAGATTGGAGGGTTGTGACTCGTGGTGTCCCACAAGGATCGGTTCTGGGACCTCTACTTTTCATGATTTTTATTAACGACCTGGATGTGGGGGTAGAAGGGTGAGTAGCAAGTTTGCAGATGACACAAAGATTGGTGGTATTGTGGATAGTGTAGAGGATTGTCAAAGGTTGCAGAGAGACATTGATAGGATGCAGAAGTGGGCTGAGAAGTGGCAGATGGAGTTCAACCCAGAGAAGTACGAGGTGGTACACCTTGGAAGGACAAACTCCAAGGCAGAGTACAAAGTAAATGGCAGGATACTTGGTAGTGTGGAGGAGCAGAGGGATCTGGGGGTACATGTCCACAGATCCCTGAAAGTTGCCTCACAGGTAGATAGAGTAGTCAAGAAAGCTTATGGAGTGCTAACTTTCATAAGTCAAGGGATAGAGTTTAAGAGTCGCGAGGTATTGATGCGTCTCTATAAAACTCTGGTTAGGCCACATTTGGAGTACTGTGTCCAGTTCTGGTTGCCTCACTATTGGAAGGATGTGGAAGCATTGGAAAGGGTACAAAGGAGATTTATCAGGATGCTGCCTGGTTTAGAAAGTATGCATTATGATCAGAGATTAAGGGAGCTAGGGCTTTACTCTTTGGAGAGAAGGAGGATGAGAGGAGATGATAGAGGTGTACAAGATAATAAGAGGAATAGATAGAGTGGATAGCCAACGCCTCTTCCCCAGAGCATCACTGCTCAATACAAGAGGACATGGCTTTAAGGTAAGGGATGGGAAGTTCAAGGGGGATATTAGAGGAAGGTTTTTTCTCAGAGAGTGGTTGGTGCATGGAATGCACTGCCTGAGTCAGTGGTGGAGGCAGATACAATGGTGAAATTTAAGAGACTACTAGACAGGAGGAATTTAAGGTGGAGGGGGGGTGTTATATGGGAGGCAGGGTTTAAGGATTGACACAACATTGTGGGCCGAAGGTCCTGTACTGTGCTGTACTATTCTATGTTCTGTGTTCTATGAATAATAGGAATATGAGAGAAACAAGAGAGACTGCAGATACTGGGAATCTGGAGCAACTCAGCAGGTCAGGTAGCATCTATGGAGGGGAATAAACAATCGACATTTCAGTCCTATACTCTTCATCAGGACAGGAAAGGAAGGGAGCAGAAGCCAGATTAAGAAGTTGGGGTGGGGATCTGAAGGCACACACAAAGAGGAACTCAGCGGGTCGAGCAGGTCTGTGGGGAGAAATAGGCAGTCAATGTTTTGGGTTGAGACCCTTCATTTGGACTGAAAGATAGAGTGGAGATAGTCAGTCCAGAGCCGAGCAGGAAAGGAGCGGAGCAAGAGCTGATAGACAATAGGTACATTCAGGTAAATTGGTTCATTATTATCACGTGTACCAGGTACAGTGGAAAGCTTTGTTTTGCATACCCATCCATACAGATTATTTCATTGAATCAGTGCATAGAGGTACTACAAAGAGAAACAATAACAGAATGGAGAATATTGTATAACAAGGGTGGATATCCCCGTGAAAATGCTCTGAAGTGCCAACATTATCCACTTAATAAATAACTGAATGAGCCAAACACTCTCCGGCTGTGAAGACTTGGCAGAGAGTTCTTTTTGCAAGTGAGCCACCGAATTGAGTCTCTTTTCAAATGGGAAAAAGCTTCCCTTCAGCTCAAAATATTGATACAGACATAATCTCCTTTACTTTCTTAATGCATTAGGTTGGTCATACACAGATGGCAGTAACTGACCCTTCCTTGGAAGGTCTTGCTGCACATTTAATTGTGTTGCTTCTTTAAGAGTAGGCGACTTTATTAAGTGGCCACTTTATTAGGTACTTCCTATATCTAATAAAATGGTCACGGAGAGTATGTTCATTGTCTTCTGCTTCGGCACCCTATCCACTTCAAGGTTCAACATGTTGTACATTCAGAGACGCTCTTCTGCACAGCACTATTTTAACACGTGGTTATTTGAGTTATCGTCACCTTCCTGTCAGCTTGAACCAGTCTGGCCATTCTCCTCTGACCTCTCTCATTAATGAGGCATTTCACCTACAGAACTGCAGCTCACTGGATGTTTTAGTTTTTCACACTGCTTTTTAAAGGCTCCAGAGGCTGTTGTGCATGAAAATCCAAGGAGATCAGCAGCTTCTAAGATACTCAAACCACCCCGTCTGGCACCAACAATCATTCCAAGGTCAAAGTCACTTAGGTCACATTTCTTCCCCATTAGGATAAAGCCTTTCACTGCATCTTGGTGCAGATGACAATAATGGTCAAGTCCAATTCCAATTCACTCATCTTAGAGTAAGAGGTGGACTGTTCCAGATAAGACATTTCCTCACCCAGAGAGTGCGATCCTTTGAATTTTCTGACAAGGAGGGCTGGGTTTATTTAGGGCAAAGGTCAGCAGATTCCTTGATCTTACAACTTGGGCCTATGAACAGGGTGCAGGGAAGGAACACACAATCTGAAAGATCAGCCTTGATTTTACTGGATGATTGAGTAGTCAAAAGGGACCAAATAGTCAATGCCTGTTTCCTGTTCTTCTGTATTTATGTAGCAGCATGAAGCTGGAAAGAGAGCGGTGAAGATTTATGAGACTGTTATCAGGACTTGAGAGCCTGAGATATACAGCTTATAGGGTATAAGAATTGGAACATTTTGTTACAGATGTACAAGACATTGATGATGACGCACTTAGAGTATTGTGTTCAATTTCGGTCACCCTGTTACAGGAAAGACGTCATTAAGCTGGGAAGAGTACAGAGAAGATTAATGAGCATGTTGCCAGGAAGTGAGGGCATGATTTATAGGGAGAGGTTGGGCAGGTTAGGATTTTATTCCTTGGAGATTGAGGGGTGACTTTATAGAGGTAAATAAAATCATAAAGGGCATAAATGGGGTGAATGCACACTGTCTTTTTCTCCCCTGGGAAAGGGAACCAAAAACTAGAGGTTATAGGTTTAAGGTGAGAGGAGAATGGTTTAAATTGATCTGAGGACAACTTCTTTATTCAGAGTGGGGTGCGTATATGGAATGAGCTGCCAGAGAAAGGAGTTGAGGCAACTACAATAAAAACTCAAAAGACATTTGAATGATTAAAGATAATGGTCAGTTTTATTTGTCATATGTACATCGAAATATCAAGACATACAGGGAAATGCATCATTTGTGCCTATGACCAACACAGCCTGAGGATTGTGCTGCTGGCAGCCCACAAGCAACACCACGATTCCAGCACCGAAGTAGCATGCTCGCAATTTACTAACCCTCCCCCATCTTTGGAATTTGGGAGGAAACCGGATCACCCTGAGGAAACTCACCTACAAACACTGTACAGACAGCGGCTGGAATTGAACCCTAATACTGGCACTGTAAAGTGATGCACGAATCACTATACTACTGTATCAACCCATGTACCTGGAAAGGAATGGTTAGATATGCACCTTGGTAGGTATGGATCAGATGGGCTGAAAGGCCTGTTTCTATGCTGTATAGAGATACAGACTGCTTCACTTTGTTGGGTGGTAGTGGGCCGTGTTTCTTGAAAATAGCTTGAAGGTGTAGAAGGATTAAGCTTGATTCCCCCAATGGCCTGAGGTACCCAGTGCAAAGGAGGACGACTGGTGCTGAGGGCCGAGTAATCCAGCACAGTCCGAGCAATCGAGGTAGGGAGATGGGATCTGGGAAGGGAAGCAAGCCAGCAGACAGAAAGATCCAGCCCAACTGAAGCAGCTACCAGAGCACAAAAATATCCTCAATGCCAACACCTCTCTCAGAGTCAGCCCACGCTGGGCTGCCAGCCTCACACCTTCACAGCAACACATCCGCCCAGTCTCTCCAGTACAGGAGTACTGCACATCACACCGACGGAAAGTGAAATGAAGAAAACCAGTCCGATGGGCTTCGGCAATCCACGCGCTGCAAAAGACGTGAGGAATATAAAAATATACCAGTGGTCTCCCACACAAATCTCACACCTCGCAGAAAGAGGAATTGAAAAAAACCTGACTGCCCCAGATGAGGATTAGCTCTGAAGATAGAACTTTTCTTATCTTTTTTTTTAAATAGTTAACACTTCTCCCCACCACTGCACTTCTCTGTGGTAAAACTCCGATAATCCTGCACCTCGACACTTCACAGTTTCAGACCAGCAGAGCTCCTGAAATGGTTCTGCCGAGCATTGTGGGCATGCTATATTGGTGCTGGGAATGTGTGGTGACACTTGTGGGGTCCCGAGCACATCCTTGCACTGTGGTGATTGTTAACCCAAACAATATATTTCACCGTATGTTTCCATGATAAATAAATCTGAATATTGGATGTTATTCCTGATCCACAGAAAGCATAAAAGCTTCATGAAACCTATCCCTATCATCAGATGGTGCCTCAAAAAGGCCTCATCCAACACGAAAGGCCCTCAACGTCCAGGACATGCCTTCTTCTCATTATCATCCTCAAGGAAGGAAGAACACACACTTAACATTTTAGGAATAGCTTTTTCCTCTTTGCCATCAGATTTCTGAACAGCCTATGAACCCGTGAGCACTACCTTGATATTCTATTTTTTTTAAACCATAGAAACCATAGAAACCATAGAAACTACAGCACAGAAACAGGCCTTTTGGCCCTTCTTGGCTGTGCCGAACCATTTTCTGCCTAGTCCCACTGACCTGCACACGGACCATATCCCTCCATACACCTCCCATCCATGTATCTGTCCAATTTATTCTTAAATGTTAAAAAAGAACCGGTATTTACCACCTCGTCTGGCAGCTCATTCCATACTCCCACCACTCTCTGTGTGAAGAAGCCCCACCTAATGTTCCCTTTAAACTTTTCCCCCCTCACCCTTAACCCATGTCCTCTGGTTTTTTTTCTCCCCTTGCCTCAGTGGAAAAAGCCTGCTTGCATTCACTCTATCTATACCCATCATAATTTTATATACCTCTATCAAATCTCCCCTCATTCTTCTACGCTCCAGGGAAGAAAGTCCCAACCTATTCAACCTTTCTCTGTAACTGAGTTTCTCAAGTCACGGCAACATCCTTGTAAACCTTCTCTGCACTCTTTCAACCTTATTTATATCCTTCCTGTAATTTGGTGACCAAAACTGAACACAATACTCCAGATTCGGCCTCACCAATGCCTTATACAACCTCATCATAACATTCCAGCTCTTATACTCAATACTTTGATTAATAAAGGCCAATGTACCAAAAGCTCTCTTTACGACCCTATCTACCTGTGACGCCACTTTTAGGGAATTTTGTATCTGTATTCCCAGATCCCTCTGTTCCACTGCACTCCTCAGTGCCTTACCATTAACCCTGTATGTTCTACCTTGGTTTGTCCTTCCAACGTGCAATACCTCACACTTGTCAGTATTAAACTCCATCTGCCATTTTTTAGCCCATTTTTCCAGCTGGTCCAAGTCCCTCTGCAGGCTCTGAAAACCTTTCTCACTGTCTACTACACCTCTAATCTTTGTATCATCAGCAAACTTGCTGATCCAATTTACCACATTATCATCCAGATCATTGATATAGATGACAAATAACAATGGACCCAGCACTGATCCCTGTGGCAGACCACTAGTCACAGGCCTCCACTCAGAGAAGCAATTCTCTACCACCACTCTCTGGCTTCTTCCATCGAGCCAATGTCTAATCCAACTTACCACCTCTCCATGTATACCTAGCGACTGAATTTTCCTAACTAACCTCCCATGCGGGACCTTGTCAAAGGCCTTACTGAAGTCCGTGTAGACAATATCCACTGCCTTCCCTTCATCCACTTTCTTGGTAACCTCCTCGAAAAACTCCGATAGATTGGTCAAACATGACCTACCATGCACAAAGCCATGTTGACTCTCCCTAATAAGTCCCTGTCTATCCAAATGCTTGTAGATTCTGTCTGTTAGTACTCCCTTCAATAACTTACCTACTACCGACGTTAAACTTACAGGCCTATAATTTCCCGGATTACTTTTTGATCCTTTTTTAAACAACGGAACAACATGAGCCACTCTCCAATCCTCTGGCACCTCACCCGTAGACAACGACATTTTAAATATTTCAGCCAGGGCCCCTGCAATTTCAACACTAGTCTCCTTCAAGGTCCGAGAGAACACCCTGTCAGGTCCCGGGGATTTATCCACTTTAATTTTCCTCAAGACAGCAAGGACCTCCTCCTTTTCGATCTGTACAGTTTCCATGATCTCACTACTTGTTTCCCTTAATTCCATAGACTTCATGCCAGTTTCCTTAGTAAACACAGACGCAAAAAACCTATTTAAGATCTCCCCCATTTCCTTTGGTTCAGCACATAGCCGACCACTCTGATCTTCAAGAGGACCAATTTTATCCCTTACAATCCTTTTGCTCTTAATATATCCGTAAAAGCTCTTTGGATTATCCTTCACTTTGACTGCCAAGGCAACCTCATGTCTTCTTTTAGCCCTCCTGGTTTCTTTCTTAAGTACTTCTTGCACTTCTTATACTCCTCAAGCACCTGATTTACTCCCTGCTTCCTATACATGTCATACAACTCCCTCTTCTTCTTTATCAGAGTTGCAATATCCCTTGAGAACCAAGGTTCCTTATTCCTATTCACTTTGCCTTGCCTTTTCTCCACTATTTCATTATTTTCAGTCAGAATCAGGTTTATTATCATTGACATATGTTGTGAAATTTGTTTTGTGGCAGCAGTACAGTGCAATACATAATAAGGAAAATCATGTCTGACGAATCTCATAGAATTTTTTGAGGATGTAACTAGTAGAGTGGATAGGGGAGAACCAGTGGATGTGGTATATTTGGATTTTCAAAAGGCTTTTGACAAGGTCCCACATAGGAGATTAGTGTGCAAACTTAAAGCACACGGTATTGGGGGTAAGGTATTGGTGTGGGTGGAGAATTGGTTAGCAGACAGGAAGCAAAGAGTGGGAATAAACGGGACCTTTTCAGAATGGCAGGCGGTGACTAGTGGGGTACCGCAAGGCTCAGTGCTGGGACCCCAGTTGTTTACAATATATATTAATGACTTGGATGAGGGAATTAAATGCAGCATCTCCAAGTTTGCGGATGACACGAAGCTGGGTGGCAGTGTTAGCAGTGAGGAGGATGCTAAGAGGATGCAGGGTGACTTGGATAGGTTGGGTGAGTGGGCAAACTCATGGCAGATGCAATTTAATGTGGATAAATGTGAAGTTATCCACTTTGGTGGCAAAAATAGGAAAACAGATTATTATCTGAATGGTGGCCGATTAGGAAAAGGGGAGGTGCAACGAGACCTGGGTGTCATTATACACCAGTCATTGAAAGTGGGCATGCAGGTACAGCAGGCGGTGAAAAAGGCGAACGGTATGCTGGCATTTATAGCGAGAGGATTCGAGTACAGGAGCAGGGAGGTACTACTGCAGTTGTACAAGGCCTTGGTGAGACCACACCTGGAGTATTGTGTGCAGTTTTGGTCCCCTAATCTGAGGAAAGACATCTTTGCCATAGAGGGAGTACAAAGAAGGTTCACCAGATTGATTCCTGGGATGGCAGGTCTTTCATATGAAGAAAGACTGGATGAACTGGGCTTGTACTCGTTGGAATTTAGAAGATTGAGGGGGGATCTGATTGAAACGTATAAGATCCTAAAGGGATTGGACAGGCTAGATGCAGGAAGATTGTTCCCGATGTTGGGGAGGTCTAGAACGAGGGGTCACAGTTTGAGGATAGAGGGGAAGCCTTTTAGGACCGAGGTTAGGAAAAACTTCTTCACACAGAGAGTGGTGAATCTGTGGAATTCTCTGCCACAGCAAACTGTTGAGGCCAGTTCATTAGCTATGTTTAAAAGGAAGTTAGATATGGCCCTTGTGGCTACAGGGGTCAGGGGGTATGGAGGGAAGGCTGGGTTCTGAGTTGGATGATCAGCCATGATCATAATAAATGGCGGTGCAGGCTCGAAGGGCCGAATGGCCTACTCCTGCACCTATTTTCTATGTTTTCTATGTTTCTAAAAGAAAAGTTTACTTTAAGTAACAAAAAGAACCATAAAAATAAATAAATTGTGCAAAAGGAGAGCAGAGTAGTGACGCAGTGTTGAAGGATATTTACTCTTTCTCTTTATCCTGGCTCGATGTAGTATACCAAATGATCTGCTTGCAAGACATGTAAACAACAGATTTTCATGGCATCTCAGAACTCAAGACTGGTTAGGTTCCTCAGCAGTTCAGTCCCTGCTCCAATACTAGAGAAAATGGGATCAAGTGCCATCACAGTTCCTGGTGAATTTAAATTCAAGTGAGTAATTAAATCTAACATCAAAGCCAGTCGTTGCAAATCTACCAGGTAGTTATAACAAGCCTGTAAAGACCTGACCTGTAACAACAGAACTGGTCATGTTGCAGAGCTGGCCTCTACATGACCAGTAGTAGTAAATGAGTATGATCTTCTCCCATGGGGTTATTCCCTTAGTGGAGGATACGTGTGCACCACTTTGTTTAACTTGGGTTGCCTGATGCACAGGGAGCGACCACATGGCCCTTGACAGAGCGGGGTCAGGGCCCAGTGGATGGAATGCAAGATGACCAGGGACCCTTCACTGCTGCAGCCTTCCTTCACCTTCACTGCCGTTCTGATGTGTCATCATCTTCCACCAGCTACTCTGCTGAGGTGCTGGTTGGATCGCCCCTAGTTTGGAACTGCCTCTTTGACAATACGGCCATGGGTGACTTGGGTATAGGTGACAGGGCCACGGTAGGAAACTTTGTCACATGGTGTGAGCAGAATTATCTGTAGCTTAATGTGAAAAAGACTAAGGAGCTGGTGGTAGACCTGAGGAGAGCTAAGGTACCGGTGACACCTGTTTCCATCCAGGGGGTCAGTGTGGACATGGTGGAGGATTACAAATACCTGGGGATACGAATTGACAATAAACTGGACTGGTCAAAGAACACTGAGGCTGTCTACAAGAAGGGCCAGAGCCGTCTCTATTTCCTGAGGAGACTGAGGTCCTTTAACATCTGCTGGACGATGCTGCGGACATTCTACGAGTCTGTGGTGGCCAGCGCTGTCATGTTTGCTGTTGTGTGCTGGAGCAGCAGGCTGAGGGTAGCAGACACCAACAGAATCAACAAACTCATTCGTAAGGCCAGTGATGTTGTGGGGATGGAACTGGTCTCTCTGACGGTGGTGTCTGAAAAGAGGATGCTGTCTAAGTTGCATGAAATCTTGCTCAATGTCTCCCATCCACTACATAATGTACTGGGTGGGCACAGGAGTACATTCAGCCAGAGACTCATTCCACCGAGATGCAGCACAGAGCGTCTTGGGAAGTCATCCCTGCCTGTGGCCATCAAACTTTACAACTCCTCCCTTGGAGGGTCAGACACCCTGAGCCAATAGGCTGGTCCTGGACTTATTTCCTGGCATAATGTACATATTACTATTTAACTATTTATGGTTTTATTACTGTTTAATTATTTATGGTGCAACTGTAACGAAAACCAATTTCCCCTGGGATCAATAAAGTATGACTATGACTTTGACTATGACTTACTAGGAGCTAGGCACCAGGCAGCATCACTCTTTGGTTCTCAGGAACTCATACATTTCTCCACCATGTCAAGTTTAGACCAGCAGTCTGGAGACATGGAATCAAATCTGTACAAAAATCTATCTGCTGGAGGAACTTGAGGGCTTGAGTGACATATGTGAGGGGGGAAAGAGAAGAATTTAAACTAGATTTGCAGGGGGGCAGGAACCAAAGTGAAGAGGCAGAGGATGGGGTTGTTGGCGCACAAATAGAGACAAATTGTAGGGAGTTTGTGAGGAAGAATAGGCAGACGATAGAGTAAAGATGCACTCAACCTGATGGTTTGAGATGTGTGTATTTTAATGTAAGGAGTATCATAAACATGGCAGATGAACTTATTAGACCATGGATCTATGATTTTGTGGATGTCTCAGGAGCAGGAATGGCTGCTCACTGTGCCACGCTTTAGATGTTTCAAAAAGGACAGGGAGGGAGGCAAAAGACGGGGGCTTGACATTGCTAATCAAGGATAGTGTCATGGCTGCAGAAAAGGAGAAGGTCATGAAGGGGTTATCTACTGAGTCAGTGTGGGTGGAAGTCAGAAACAAGAAGGGGGCAATAACTGTACTGGGTGATTTTATAGACCCCCCCCCCAATAGTAACAAAGACATCAAGGAGCAGATAGGGAGGCAGATTCTGGAATGGTGCAATAATAATAGGGTTGTTGTGATGGGAGATTTTAACTTTCCTAATATTGATTAATAACTCCTTAGAGGAAAGGGTTTAGATCTGATAGAGTTTATTAGGTGTGTTCAGGAAGGTTTCCTGACCAATATATCGAAAGGCCAACTAGAGGAGAGGCTGCACTTGATCTGGTATTGGGAAATGAACCTGGTCAGGTGTCAGATCTCTTGGTAGGAGAGTATTTTGGACTCAATCTCCTTTACCATAGCACTTGAGAGGGACAGGAGCAGACAATTTGGGAAAACATCTAATTGGGGTAGGGTGAAGTATGATGCAATTAGGCAGGGAAATGCACAGAAGAAATGTGGCAAATGTTCAGGGAACATCTGCAAGGTGTTCTGCATAGGTATGTTCCACTGAGGCAGGGAAAGGATGGTAGGGTAAACAAACCATGGTGTACCAAAGATGTGGAGAATCTAGTTAAGAAGAAAAGAAAAGCTTATGTAAGGTTCAAGAAATTAAGTACTGATTGAATTCTAGAAAATTACAAGGTTGCCTGGAAGGAGCTTAAGAATGAAATTAGAAGTACTAGAAGGGGCAATGAGAAGGCCTTGGCGAGCAGAATTAAAGAAAACACTAAGTCATTCTACAAATATGTGAAGAGCAAGAGGATGAGAAGAGGACCAATCAGGTGCAATATTGGAAACGTGTGCCTGGAATCGGAGGAGGTAGCAGAGGAGTACTTTGCTTCAGTATTCATCAAGGAAAGGACCTTGGCAATTGTGGGGATGACTTACAGTGGACTGAAACAATTGAGTATATGGACATTAAGAAAGAGAATGTGCTGGAACTTTTAAAAAGCATTAATTTAGATGAGTTGCAGGGACTGGAAGGGATGCCCCAGGCTACTGTGGGAAATGAGAGAGAAGAATGCTGAGCCTCGGGCAATGATCTTTGCATCATCAATAGGGAGGGAGAAGTACCAGAGGATTGGAGGGTTGCAAGTGTTTCCATGTTCAAGAAAGGGAGTAAAGGTAAGCCAGGAAATTATAGACCAGTGAGTCTTACTTCAGTGGTGGACAAGTTGTTGGAGAAGATCCTGAGAGGCAGGATTTGTGAGCATTTGGAGAGACATAATATGACTAGGGATAGTCAGCATGGCTTTGTCATGGGCAGGTCGTGTCTTAAGAGCCTGATGAAATCTTTAATGATGTAACAAAACATATTGATGAAGGTAAAGCAGTGGATGTAGTCTGTATGGATTTCAGTAAGGCATTTGATAAGGTTCCCCATGCAAGGCGCATTCAGAAAGTAAGGAGGCATGGGATCCAAGGAGACCTTGCTTTGTGGATCCAGAGTTGGCTTGTCCACAGGTTGTAGATGGGTCGCATTCTGTATGGAGCTTAGTGACCAGTAGCATTCTGCAGGGTTCTGGGACCCTTTGTCTTTGTAATTTTTATAAATGACCTGGATGAAGAAATAGAAGGTTGGGTTAGTAAGTTCGCTAATGACACAAAGGTTAGGGGTGTTGTGAATAGTCTGGAGGGTTGTCAGAGATTAGAGTGGGACGTTGGTAGAATGCAGAACTGGCTGAGAAGTGGCAAATGGAGTTCAACCCAAATCAGTATAAAGTGGTTCATTTTGGTAGGTCGAAATTTGAAGACAGAATATAATATTAGAGGTAAGACTCTTAGCAGTGTGGAGGATCAGAGAGATGTTGCGGTCCATGTCCATCGGACACTCAAAGCTGCTGCGCAGGTTGACAATGTTGTTAAGAATGAGTATGGTGAGTTGGCATTCAGCAACTGTAGGACTGAGTTCATGAGCCGTGAGGTAATGTTACAGCTAAGACCTTAGTTAGACCCCACTTGGAGTACTGTATTCATTTCTGGTTACCACATTACAGGAAGGATGTGGATACTATAGAGAGAGGGCAAAGGAGATTTACAAGGACGTTGCCTGGATTGGAGAACATGCCTTATGAGAATAGGCTGAGTGAACTTGGCCTTTTCTCTTTGGAGCGATGGAGGATGAGGGGAGACCTGATAGAGGTGTATAAGATGATGAGAGGCATTGATCGTGTGGATAGCCAGAGGCTTTTTCCCAGGGCTGAAATGGCTAGCACAAGGGGGCATAATTTTAAAGAGCTTGGAAGCAGGTACAAAGGAGATGTCAGGGGTAAGTTTTTCACACAGAAGAGTGGTGTGTGTGCGGAATGCAGTGCTGGTGACGATGGTCTTTACAATGGATATAATAAGGTCTTTTAAAAGCCTTTTAGGTAGGTACACGGAGCTAGGAAAAATAGGAGATTATGCGGTAGGGTAATTCTAGGCAGTCTCTAGAGTAGGTTAAATGGTCGGCACAACATTGTGGGCCGAAGGGCCTATAATGTGCTGTAGATTTCTATGTCCTATGCTCTGTGTTCTAATTCTTTGTTGATTGACCTGCTGAGTTCCTCCAACAGACAGATTGTTGCTCCAGGTTCCAGCACCTGCAGTCTCTGGTGTCTGCAGTTCAAATCTGAGGCAGCTAGCCGTAATAAATCTGGAATTGAACAGATTTAAATTTCAAAATTAAACTTTATTGTTAAAATATATATATATATATATATATATATATATATGTATAAGAAAAACACAGTGCAAAACTCTTTACATTCTTAGTGTGATATGGGTAATACATTCAGAATTGTTAACACTTATTTTTGTTGTTAAGTGTAGATATAAATTTGTCAGGCAGAGGAGAGTGGTAGTAGCGGGGAACTAGTTGGATCAATGTTCTAGAAAGAAAGAAAGTGGTCCAAGGCCTTCCTGATGGGGGAAGAAAGTGTGCAGTGACTGAACGCCCAACGTGAAGATGAGGTGGAAGTTGTTATAATAGAGGACCGCATACAGTGTGACCCGGATTTACTACAGACGGGAAAGTATTGGGAAAGGGGGAACAAGGTAGTGTTGAGTTCAGTGGGATAAGAGCAAGCAGAAACATTGGGTCTAGAAGCACAGTCCTTGGGCATGAGACAGAAATGGCCAGAGCGGGACTGGGGAACTATCAGATTGGAGGCCGTAGAGTGGTCTGGGGATAACTGCCTCTCATTGGTGGGGATAAGTCAATGCCATTCATTGGTGAGGATTAGTCGATGCCTCTCATTGGTGGGGATAAATCGATGCCATTCATTGGTGAGGATTAGTCGATGCCTCTCATTGGTGGGGATAAATCGATGCCATTCATTGGTGAGGATTAGTCGATGCCTCTCATTGGTGGGGATAAATCGATGCCATTCATTGGTGAGGATTAGTCGATGCCTCTCATTGGTGGGGATAAATCGATGCCATTCATTGGTGAGGATTAGTCGATGCCTCTCATTGGTGGGGATAAATCGATGCCATTCATTGGTGAGGATTAGTCGATGCCTCTCATTGGTGGGGAGACCACCTCAGGGAGGTGGAATTGTGTTATTACATCAGCAGATTTGATTTCCCCTTAATTACCGAATATGCCAGCCGAGCCTTCCTCCTGTAGATGTTTACAATCATGATCAATTCCTGCTTTATAACTACTTGATTCTACCCACTGTATTTCCCTTTTCAAATGTTAGCTTAGCAGTTGGAAATGTTCACTACAGTCTTGGCTCCAAGGAGTTTGTTTACTGACGTGCGGAGGCTGTTTATTGTTATCACCTCGACGATGATAACGAGAGTGTCAGTACAACAACAATATAAATAACAAGGATTAGAGGGATGCCTACACTTTTGTTGGCCAAATCTTTTGACGTGGAGTTGATTTCCACTTTACTGCAAGAAGAATCTTTGCCAGTTTATGAGCTGCTTGTATTTGTCTTTTCCTTCACCATTTTCAGAAATGCTCAGTCGGTATCCGGAGTATCAAATGTGAAGGGAGCCCTGCATTTAAATTATGCAACTTATGAATCCAGGACTTCACAAGTCTTTTCCCGTGAACCAGAGGGCCTCTTCCTGTGCAGTATTGCTGTATGTTGTTTATGGTTTATGGTTTATGGTGCATTGCTACTTTTGTAATGCAAGAGGCAAAGCGGGCAGTTTTTGTACAGTAAGCTCCCAGGGATCGCTGTGCGCATCACTTTCGTGGTTAACTGACTGGTTTGCTGCAACATCCTCTCACAATATATGGAAACTGCAGTGAATTATCAGGTCAGCAGAAACGGTCATTGGCTGCAGTCTACCATCACTGCAGGACTTTCATGTGACCAGGATAAACTACCCACCTGGCAAACTTTCCCAAAAGATCTCTTCTGGGAAGTGTTATAGGTCTATTAAAAGAAAATCTTCAAGCTATTTTCCTAGATGTTTCCTCCCCCAGACTGATAATCTGATCAACCATTTAGACTCCCACACCTTTCTTTCTACTACCCCTGTCACTGCACTTTAAACCACTTTTTCTCATGCTGCTTGTATCGTGAAGACATGTTGATATTTATGCACATTTTATTCCATAGCCATCTTTTAACCTCTAACTTTATTTTTATATAATTCTTCATTCCTGAAGTTGTTGAATGCTGATGTTTTTGTTGCATGCTGCACCAAATTCTTATTATATGTAAATGTAAAAGGATATGATGAATAAATTGATCCTTGAAAGTCAGCTGTTAATTGGATGACCCAGTGGCCCAGGTAATCAAACTGCTGAATCACGGCTCCAGAGACCCAGCTCTGGTCCTGACCATCGGTGCTGTGTGCACGGTCTCCCTCTGATTGCACGGATTTCCTCTGGGTGCTCCAGTTCCCTCCCACATCCCAAATTCATGCAGGCTGCCATACGTCAGTCTCTTCTGCCATTCCACGATGGCTGACTTTATTTTCCCTCTTGACCCCATTTTCTTGCTTTCTCCCCATACCCGTTGATGCCCTTACAAATCCAGAACCTATCAATCTCCACTTTAAATATACCCAATGCTTGGCCTCCACAGCCATATGTAGCAATCAATTCCACCAATTCACCACCTCTAGCTAAAGAAATTCCTTCTCATCTCTGTTCTAAAGGGGATGCCCTTGTATTCTGTGGCTGTGCCCACTGATCCCAGTTCATTTGTAGGAAACATCCTCTCCACATCCACTCTGTCTAGGCCTTGCAATATTCGATAGGTTTCAATGAGATCCCCCTCCATTCTTCTAAACTCCAGCGAGTACAGGCCCGGAACCATCAAACACTTCTCTAACGTTAACCCTTTCATTCCTGGGATCATTTTCATGAACCTTCTCTGGACCATCTCTAATGCCAGCGCATCCTTTCACAGAGACAGAGCCCAGAACTGCTCACCATACTCGAAACATGGTCTGAGTAATGCTTTATAAAGCCTACATAGTGTACCCCGTGCTGCCCTATTCCAGAGATTGAGCAAGCAACAGAAGAGGCTGCTGATGAAAATCAGGAGAAAATGTGGGAGGGTTCAGGCGGAAGGGGAGGAATTCCAAGGACTGAAGCAATCATGGCCCATGTTTTTGGGTCCATGAGCTGGAATGGGAATGGGTGTGTGGTTGGGGTCGGGGGACAATGCAAACAGAAGGCCATGAACGATGTGTTCTTGGTATGATACAGGATTAGTTTTCAAGCACAGTAGACTCACAAAGATCCAAAATGTATAATTTTTCACCTGAAAACGATGGCAGACAACAGACATTTTGCTCTGTTAGATGTGCGATATAAATCCATGCTGTGGAACTTTCATCGGGGAATCAGCATGTTCAGGATTAAAAAAAGCAAAGGTTTGAGATACTGGTAATTGGTTTATTATTGCCCATGTCCTGCAATACAGCGAGAAGCTTTGTTTTGCATGTCATCCAGATAGTTCCTTCCAAAACATCAGTACATCCAGATAGTACAAGGGGAAAGCAATAACAGAATGCAGAACATAGTGGGGCTGCCTGGAAATTGAATTGGATTGTAACTAAAAGAACCTTCTGGGCATAAACACAAGAAATTCTGCAGATGCTGGAAATCCAGAGCAACACACACAAAATGCTGGAGGAACTCAGCAGGTCTGGCAGCACCGATGAAGGGGGATAAACAGTTGACGTTACGGGCAGAGACCCTTCATCAAAACTGGAAAGGAAGGGGACAGAAGTCCGAATGAGAAGGTGGGGGGAGGGGAGGAGTACCAGCTGGCAGGTGATGGGTGAGACCAGGTGAAGTGGAAGGTGGTAGGGTAGCAGAAAGAATGGGGGTGAGGTTAGAAGCTACGAGGTGATAGGTAGAAGAAGTAAAGAGCTGAAGAAGAAGGAATCTAAAAGGAGAGGAGAGTGGACCATGAAAAAAAGGAAAGGAGGAGGAGCACCAGAGGGAGGTAATAGGCAGGTGGGGGAAAGAGAGGGGAACCAGAATGGGGAATGGAAAAAGAGAGAAGGGATGGGGGGGGGGTTAGAAATGACCAAAAGTTGGAGAAATTGATGTTTCTGGACATTTGCTTTTGTAGTTTATAAGACTGAAGTGTAGTGTCTGAGGAGGTGACTCACCCTCTTTCTCCAAGGTTTTTCCTAGGACTTTCATTTTGACTGCCCTTTGGACCGGTGTGGTGAACTGTCTTGAACCATTTCAGGAAAGAGGATGTTCAGGATTTGGACAATGAAGGATCGGTTATGTATAGCCGAGTGTGCAGCTCAGAGAGAAACCAGCAAACGGGCTGCCCAGCACAATCCTGTCTGATTTGATTTGATGCATACAAAGCATTTCATAATACAATAAGTCCTAGGAGCAGGATTAGGCCATTTGACCCATCGGGTCTGCTCCATTCTCCTGACTTCTCCCATAACCTTTGACACACTGATTAATCAAGGACCTGTCGGCCTCTGCCTTAACTATCCCCAATAACTTGACCTGCAATGAATTCCACAGATTCACCACTCTCTGGCTAAAGAACAATTTCCTCATCTCTGTTCTAAATGATTGTCCCTCATTTCTGAGGCTGTGCCCTATGACCCTAGTATAGGAAGCATCCTCTCCACATCCACTCTATCCAGATAAGTTTCTGTCTGGAAACTTGGCCACAAAGCCATCAATTCCTTCATCCAAATCAATGACATACAACGAGGTGACATACAATGGTACACCAGCAGCCCGCCAGAAAAGGCCCCCTTCATTTCTAATCTTTGCCTCCTGCTGGTCAATTCTATCCATTCTAGTACCTTTCTCATAATACCATAGGCTCTTACTTTGTTCAGCAACCTCATGGGTGGCACTTTGTCAAAGCCCTACTGAAAATCCAAATGAACAACATCAACTGATTCTCCTCTGTTTTTTCTGCATGTTATTTCCTCAAACAATTCCAACAGGTTTACCTGGCAGAATTTCCACTTGAGATAACCATGCTGACTTCAAAGGTTTCAAAGGTACATTTAATTTCAGAGAAATGTATACAATATACATCCTGAAATGCTTTTACTTCGCAACCATCCACAAAAAACAGAGGAATGCCCCGAAAGAATGAATGACAGTTAAGTGTTAGAACCCCAAAGTACCCCCCTCAGCTCCCCTCTCTCCCGCATGTAAGTGGCAGCAAGCAACAATCCTCCCTCCCCCCCCCACCGGCAAAAAAAAACATTGATACCCGCCACCCAAGCACTCAAGCGTGAGCAAAGCAACAACAAAAACACAGACTTGCACTACCCCAAAGACTGCTCGCTCACCCGGTATTTGACATACCACAGGCTCTCTCTCCCTAATAAGGAAGAAACAGATGTCTCTATTTCGCAGTGAGAAGGGAGACAAAACAAATAACTCGCTGATTTATGATGTTAAAAGTCCATTGTGTTGCTTTTTCTGAGCCCTGTGCCCAAAGGTCTCAGGTCTCAGGGCACACAGGCAGAGATCTTCTGTCTCCAACAACACACTGATCTCCTACAGAACCCTGGGGTGTAGTCCATCTGGTTCAAATGACTTATCTACCTTCAGACTTTTCAGCTTTCCAAGCGCTTTCTCCTTTGTAACAGCAATAACATTCACATCTGCCCCCAGACACTTTCGCATTTGTGGCATGCTTCTAGTGTCTTCCAGCTTCAGAATCAGGTTTAGTATTATCAGCATATGTCATGAAATTTGTTAACTTTGTGGCAGCAGTACAATATAATACATAATAATAGAAAAGAGAAAAAGCTGCGAATTACAGTATATATATATATATATAAAATTTTAAATAGCTAAATTAAATAAATAGTGCAAAAACAGAAATTTTTAAAAAAGTAGTGAGGTAGTGCTTATGGGTTTAATGCCTATTCAGAAATTGGATGTCAAAGGGGTAGAAGCTGTTCCTGAATCACTGAGTGTCTGCCTTTAGGCTTCTGTACCTACTACCTGTTGGTAACAATGAGGGAAGACACCATGCCCTGGGTGATGGGGGTCCTTAGTGATGGATGCCACCTTTTGGAGGTAATGCTTCTTGAAGATGTCCTGGATACTATGAAGGCCAGTGCTCATGATGGAGCTGACTAAGTTTACAACTCTCTGCAGCTTACTTTGATCCTGTGCAGAAACCCCTCTCTCCCACCAGACCTGATGGCATCGCTGCCAGTTAGTCTACCCTCCATCTACTGTACATCTGTAGAAATGTTCGAGTGTTTTATGTGACATAGCAAATTTCCTCAAATTCCTTCCACAGTGAAGACTGATGACAAAATAATGATTCAGTTCCTCAGCCATTTTTAACCTCCATCACTATCCCACCAGTGTCATTTTCCAGTGGTCCAATATACATTCTCGTTTTTCTTTTACTCCTTATATATCTGAAAATAAGTTTTGTATCGTCTTTTATACTATTGGCTAGTTTACCTTTGTATTTCATCTTCTCTGTCTTTATGGCTATTTTAGTTGCCTTCTGTTGGTTTTTAAAAGCTTTTCAATCCTATACCTTCCCACAATTTTTTGCTATATTATATGCCCACTATTTGCTTTTATGCTCTTTGACTTCACTTGTCATTCACAGTTGCCTTATCCACCCTTTAGAATACTCCTTCGTCTTTGGGATGTATCTTTCCTGCGTCTTCCGAATTGTCCCCAGAAACACCAGCCATTACAATTCTGCCACCATTCGGCCAACTCTTCTCTCATGCCTCTGTAATTCTCTTTAGACAATAGACAATAGACAATAGATGCAGGAGTAGGCCATTTGGCCCTTCGAGCCAGCACCACCATTCACTGTGATCATGGCTGATCATTCACAATCAGTATCCAGTTCCTGCCTTATCCCCATAACCTTTGATTCCACTATCTTTAAGAGCTCTATCCATCTCTTTCTTGAAAGCATCCAGAGACTTCGCCTCCATGCATCTGCCATGCATCTACCCACTCACCCAACCTGTCTAAGTCACCCTGCATTCTCATAACATCCTCCTCTCATTTCACACTGCCACCCAGCTTTGTGCCATCGGCAAATTTGCTAATCTTACTTTTAATTCCCTCATCTAAATCACTAATATATATTGTAAACAGCTGCGGTCCCAGCACTGAACCCTGAGGTACCCCACTGGTCACCGCCTGCCATTCCGAAAGGGACCCATTAATTGCTACTCTTTGTTTTCTGTCAGCCAGCCAATTTTCAATCCATGTCAGTACTCTGACCTAATTTTGCCCACTAATCTCCTATGTGGAACTTTATCAAAGGCTTTCTGAAAGTCCAGGTACACTACATCCACTGGCTGTCCCTTGTCCATTTTCATAGTTACATCCTCAAAAAATTCCAGAAGATTTGTCAAGCACGATTTCCCCTTCGTAAATCCATGCTGACTCAGACCGATCCTGTTACTGCTACCCAGATGTGTCGTAATTTCATCTTTTATAATTAACTCCAGCATCTTTCCCACCACCGACGTCAGGCTAACCGGTCTATAATTTCTTGTTTTCTCTCTTCCACCCTTCTTGAAGAGAGGGACAACATTAGCCACCTTCCAATCCACAGGAACTGATCCTGAATCTATAGAACATTGGAAAATGATTACCGATGCGTCCATAATTTCTAAAGCCACCTCCTTAAGTACCCTGGGATGCAGACCATCATGTCCCGGGGACCTATCAGCCTTCAGACCCAGCAGTCTATCCAACACCATTTCCTGCCTATTATAAATTTCCTTCAGTTCATCCATTACCCTAGGTCCTTTCGCCACTATTATATCTGGGAGATTGTTTGTGTCTTCCCTAGTGAAGACAGATCCAAAGTACCTGTTCAACTCATCTGCCATTTCCTTGTTCCCCATAATAAATTCACCCGTTTCTGTCTTCAAGGGCTTAATTTTGGTCTTAACTATTTTCTTCCCTTTCACATACCTAAAGAAGCTTTTACTATCCTCCTTTATATTCTTGGCTAGTTTACCTTCGTACCTCATTTTTTTCTCCACGTATTGCCTTTTTAGTTACCTTCTGTTGCTCTTTAAAAGTTTCCCAATCCTCCGGCTTCCCTCTCGTCTTTGCTATGTTATACTTCTCTTTTATTTTTATACTGTCCATTACTTTCCTTGTCAGCCACGGCCTCCCCTTACTCCCCTTAGGATCTTTCTTCCTCTTTGGAACAAACTGACCCTGCACCTTCCACATTATTCCCAGAAACACTTGCCATTGCTGTTCCACTGTCATCCCTGCTAGGGTATTGTTCCATTGAACTTTGGCCAGCTCCTCCCTCATAGCACCATAGTTCCCTTTGTTCAACTGTAATACTGACACTTCCGAGTTTCCCTTCTCCCTCTCAAATTGTAGATTAAAACCTATCATATTATGGTCACTACCTCCTAATGGCTCCTTTACCTCGAGGTCCCTGATCAAATCTGGTTCATTGCACAACACTAAATCTAGAATTGTGTTCTCTCTGGTAGGCTCCAGTACAAGCGGTTCTAAGAATCCATCTCAGAGGCACTCCACAAACTCCCTTTCTTGGGGTCCAGTACCAACCTGATTCCTCCAGTCTACCTGCATGTTGAAGTCCCCCATAACAATTGTAGCATTACCTTTGCGACATGCCAATTTTAACTCTTGATTCAGATTACACCCTACATCCAGACTACTGTTTGGGGGCCTGTTGATAACTCCCATTAGGGTCTTTCTACCCTTAGAATTTCTCAGTTCTATCCACACTGACTATACGTCTCCTTATTCTATGTCCCCCCTCGCAAGGGACTGAATATCATTCCTCACCAACAGAGCCACCCCACCCCCTCTGCCCATCAGTCTGTCCTTTCGATAGGATGTATACCTTGAATATTCATTTCCCAGGCCCTGTCCACTTGAAGCCATGTCTCTGTTATTCCCACAACATCATACTTACCAATTTCCAACTGAGCCTCAAGCTCATCCACTTTATTTCTTATACTCCGTGCATCCATATATAATACTTTTAATTCATTACTCCCCTCACCTCCCATATCAATTCCTATTTCACTTGGCCATACTGTACGATCCCTTCTTGAGCTTTCTGCTCTGTTGATTCTGCTGTCGTTCTTAACTTTTCTTATTCTCACTTTCCCTTTATTCCACAGTAATACTACAAGACCATAAGACATAGGAACAGATTTAGGCCACCTCGAGTCTGCTCCGTCATTCAACCATGGCAGATCCTTTTTACCCTCCTCAGCCCCGCTCCCCGGCCTTCTCCCTGTATCTTTGATGCCGTGCCAGTCAAGAACCTATCAAGCTCACCCAATGACCTGGCCTCCCCAGCTGCCTGTGTTAACAAATTCCACAAATTCATCACCCTCTAGCTAATACTGATACAACAAATATTAGCTTTTATTTCTCAAACTGCAGGGTGAATTTTATGGCATTATGATCACTGTCTCCTAAGAGTTCCTTTACTATAAGCTTCCCAATCAAACACAGGTCATTACATAACACCCAGTCCAAAATTGCCATTCCCCGAGTGGATTCAGCTACAAACTGTTCTAATCAGCTATCTTCTAGGCAGTCTACAAATTCCCTCTCTCGGTATTCAGCACCAATTAGATTTTCTGAATCTACCTGCATATGGAAATCTGTCATGATTATTGCAGTATTGTTCTTTGTACATGCCTTTTCTATCTCCCGTGATAATTTGTAGCCCACATCCTGGCGCCTGTTTGGGGGCATGTATATAAGTCCCATCAGGATTTTTTTTCCCTTGCACTTTCTTAACTCTACCCACAAGGATTCTACATTTTCCAATCCTATGTCACGTCTTTCTGAGATTTGATTTCAAATTTTACCAAAAGAGCCACCTCACCTCCTCTGCCTCCTTGCATGTCCTTTCAATACAATTTGTGTCCTTGGATGTTAAGCTCCCAACTATGATTTGCTCTCAGCCATGACTCAGAGACATTAAGAGATTAAGACATTAAGACACTCAGAGCCATGACCCATAACATTATACCTGCCAATTTCTAACTGCGCTACAAGATCATCTACCTTATTCCGTATACTGCGTGCATTCAAATATAACACCTTTAGTCCTGTATTCATCACCCGTTTTGATTTGGTGCTCTATTACACTTTAACTCATCTCACTGACTGCATTTCTGCCCTATCATCTACCGGTCCTCCCTCACAGAATTACTTTACACTGCATCTCGTTGTGTACCAACTGCCCTATCACTCCGGTTCCTACACCGCTGCCAGATTAGTTTAAACCCTCAACAACAGCTCCAGCAAACCTGTTCACAAGGATATTGATCCCCCTTGGGTTTAAGTGTAACCCGTTCTTTTTGTACAGGTTAAACCTTCCCCAGAAGAGATCCCAATGATCCAGAAATCTAAAACACTGCTCCCTGCACCAATTCTTTAGTCATGCAGTCATCTGCTAAATCATCCCATTTTTACCCTCACTGGCACATGGTGCAGGCAGGAATCCAGAGATTACTATCCAGGAGGTCCTGCTTTTCTGCTTTCTGCCTAGCTCCCTGTATTCTCTTTTCAGGGCCTCCTCCATTTTCCTACCTGTGTCATTGGTACCAGTATGTACGATGACTTCTGTCTATTCACCCTCCCATTTTAGACTGCTGTGGACATGATCTGAGACATCCTTGACCCTGGCAGGCAACATACCATCCAGGTGTCTCTTTCATGTCCACAGAATCCGCTCTCCGTGCTTCTAATTATGGAATCCCCTCTCAATGCCGTACCCCTTTTCTCCCCTGTACCATTCTGAGCCAGTGTGCCAGATTCACTGCCAGAGACCCGGTCACTGTGGCTTCCCCCGACTGTATCCAAAGTGGTATACTCATTGAGGGGAACAGCCAAAGGGGTACACTGCACTGCTTGTTCATTTTCCCTCTTTTAGAATCAGAATTTATTATCACCGGCACGTGTCGTCAAAATTGTTAACTTAGCAGCAACAGTTCAATGCAATACATAATATAGAAGAAACAAGTAATAATAATAAATAAAAATAAATAAGTAAATCAATTACAGCAGTGGTCCCCAACCTGCGGGCCACCAAGCATGCAGACGTGCAGCGGTAGCCGGGCTGCACCCAGCACATCTATAAGAAAAAAGCCAAAATAAACAAGCTAATTAATTAGGTGCCGTCCGGCACGTAAATGTCAGCCTAGATCAGCAATCGGCATTTGCCTTTGATCTGGTATCGCCTGGTATCGGTCCACGGCCTGGAAGTTGGGGGCAACTGAATTACAGTATATGTATATTAAATAGATTAAAAATCATGCAAAAAACCAGAAATAATATATATTGAAAAAGTGAGATAGTGTTCACGGGTTCAATGTCCATTTAGGAGTTGGATGGCAGAGGGGAAGAAGCTGTTCCTGAATCACTGAGTGTGTGCCTTCAGGCTTCTGTATCTCCTACCTGATAGTAACAGTGAGAAAAGGGCATGCCCTGGGTGCTGGAGATTCTTAATAATGGACGCTGCCTTTCTGAGACACCGCTCCTTGAAGATGTCCTGGGTACTTTGTAGGCTAGTACCCAAGATGGAGCTGACTAAATTTACAACCCTCTGCAGCTTCTTTCAGTCCTATACGGTAGCCCCTCCATACCAGACAGTGATGCAGCCTGTCAGGATACTCTCCACGGTATATCTATAGAAGTTTTTGAGTGTATTTGTTGACATACTAAATCTCTTCAAACTCCTAACGAATTATAGTCACTGTCTTGCCATCTTTATAACTGCATCAATATGTTTCTCCTGACAGTCGCTCATTTACCTGTCTCCTGCAACTTAGGGGTGACTGTTTCCCTGTAGCTCCTATCACCTCCTCATTCTTCCATATGAACCAAAGGCCATTGAGTTGCAGCCCCAGTTCCTTAACTTGGTCTCTACGGAGCAACAGCTCTGTGCACTTTGATGCATTTCATTGTTACGTTGAAAATTCAAGGTGCATTTATTATCGAAGTATGTATACTCTATAAACCCTTCATATTCGTCTCCTCATAGGCAACCACAAAGCAAGGAAACCCAATAGAACCTATTTTAAAGGATTATCATGCACTCAATGTGCAGCAAAAAAAGATTGTGCAAAAAATAAAACTAAGCAAATATCATTCAGAACTAAAGTCCACAAAAGTGAGTCCACAGCCACGAAGCCAGCCATCACCGCAGCAGATTCAGGAGCCCTTTTGTCGCAGGCCACAGCCTCAGTTCAGCACATAGACGAGCAACCACATGGAGCAGCCAGCTGAACCAACCTGTCCCTCGCCTCTGGTCCCGACACCCCGATATCCCAACTTTTTAAGCCTGGCGCTTAAATCATCCAAACCGCTGATCATTCCTCAGTCTCAGAGATGGGCCCTGCCTCTTCAAAAAGCTTTCAGGCTTGGGCCCTGCTGCCTTGATTCAGTCCATATCCAACCTTTCCAATCTGTCCTGACACTTAAATTGGCCAAACAGCGGGTCATTTCTCGCTCTTGAACTTGGACCCTGCCACTTCAATATGCCCTCGAACATGGGCTATGCTGGATCAATTTGGCCCATACCTGACTTTTCCAATCTGGTCCGGCACCTAAATCGGCCAAACAACAGGTCATTCCTCGCTCTCAGGCCTGGGCCCTACCATCTAGACTCTGCCTCGACTCACCTCACCTCGGTACTGCCACTTCGAATTGCCTCCAAGTCCATTCCAGGAATGGCCAAATATTGGCTCATTCCCCACTCTCAGGTCCGGGCCGCACCGCCTCAGTTCAGTCCATCACAACAATCCTGTACCTCTGAGACTTCAGTTTGCACTGCCAAAATGTCAGGTCATACAGGCAGTTCAAAAGCTGAACTCTGAAAAGAAAGTTTCAGGCTGTTGATTGCAATAACCATTTCCAAGAAAAAGTGTGATGAATAAAGTAGTTAATATTTTTGTCTGCCGTGCTTCAGTAGTGCTATCTTAAACCATGACAAAGAAAGAGAGCGTGTCTTAGGAGGAACAGTTAAGTGAATTAAGGGTTTTGCTTTTGGAGCCAAGATGGATGAGAGGTGACTTAACAGAGGTATACAAAATGATTACAGGCATAGATTGAGTCGATAGCCAGAGACTTTTTCCCAGGCCAGTAATGGCTAATACAAGGGAGCACAATTTTGAGGTGATTGAAGGACAGTATAGAGGGATGTTATAAGTAGGTTTTTTACACAGGGAATGGTGGGTTTGTGAAATGCAATGCCAGGGGTGGTGGTAGTAGCAGATACATTAAAATTGGAGGGATATGCAGGAGGAAAAGGTTCAATTGATCTTAGAGTAGTTGGCGTAACATCGCAAGCCAAAGGACCAGTACTGAGCTGTAATGTTCTATGTATCTGTTCTAAATAAATAATCTTTATCTTTAAGTGGTGACATTTCCTTCTGCGTGCTGCCCTTCTCCTTATTGGTGTAGAAGCTGTGGTTTAGAAGTTATTATTAGGAGTAGCCTGGGTGTGTAGATGGTACACACTGCGGCCACCATGCATTGGTGGCTGACGGAAGGAATAATGTTAGGAGACAAGTTTTTTTGCTGTCTAGTGTTGAGTTTCTTGAGAGTTGTTCAAGCTGCAGGCAGGTGTGGAGTATTGAATCACTTTTTGACCCGTGCTTTGTGCTTTGTGGATGGTGGAAAGACCTTTGAATCCTGACCTCTGATCCAAGTATTTATGTGTCCTGTGTGGTTGACTCTCGGCAGATTAGTGGTGGGTCCATTCACATGGTGAGGCCAGAGGAGTTGGTTAGACTGTCTCTTGCTGAAGATGATCATTACTTCAAACTTTTGTGCATTTTATGTACATACTGTAAAATCACAGCCAGGCACAAACAGTTACATGTACACTGCGATTTATATGATTGCTTTCATATTTATGCTTATTTTGTTTTTTAATCTTTATTGTGTTTTTTATGCTGCAGTGAATCCGGAGTAACAATCATTTCCTTCTCTTTTTACACTGTGTACTGAAGAATGACAATAGACCATCTTGAATGTTGAGTGAAGTTGGCTTTCATGAACATGGGAACAGACCCTATGTCTAATTAAATTTACACTAACCTTCACGCACCCCTTATTATGCCAATCCCAACCCAAATTATTTTAATTTGTTCACATCCTCACTAATTGCACCCCACCCCCCACCTCAGGTTCTACTGCTCACAAGCCATGATTTACCATGACCAACTTTACCCGTAATTACCCGTACAACTTTGGGATGTGGGAAAGCACATGCAGTCATAGGGAGAAGGTACACACTGCGCACGCAGACAGTGCTGGAGATCAGGATCGAACCTGGGTCTTTGGAGCGGTGAGGCAACGTTTCTACCAGCTGCGCCACTGTGATGAGGTAAGTTCATAGCGTAATGGTTATTTCCCAGTTATTATCCCTTGGCTGCATGTCTTATCTCTGGGTTAGAAACATAGAAACATAGAAACATAGAAAATAGGTGCAGGAGTAGGCCATTCGGCCCTTCGAGCCTGCACCACCATTTATTATGATCAAGGCTGATCATCCAACTCAGAACCCTGCACCAGCCTTCCCTCCATACCCCCTGATCCCCGTAGCCACAAGGGCCATATCCAACTCCCTCTTAAATATAGCCAATGAACTGGCCTCAACTGTTTCCTGTGGCAGAGAATTCCACAGATTCACCACTCTCTGTGTGAAGAAGTTTTTCCTAATCTCAGTCCTAAAAGGCTTCCCCCTTATCCTCAAACTGTGACCCCTTGTTCTGGACTTCCCCAACATTGGGAACAATCTTCCTGCATCTAGCCTGTCCAATCCCTTTAGGATTTTATACGTTTCAATCAGATCCCCCCTCAATCTTCTAAATTCCAACGAGTACAAGCCTAGTTCATCCAGTCTTTCTTCACATGAAAGTCCTGCCATCCCAGGAATCAATCTGGTGAACCTTCTTTGTACTCCCTCTATGGCAAGAATGTCTTTCCTCAGATTAGGGGACCAAAACTGCACACAATACTCCAGGTGTGGTCTCACCAAGGCCTTGTACAACTGCAGTAGTACCTCCCTGCTCCTGTACTCGAATCCTCTCGCTATAAATGCCAGCATACCATTCACCTTTTTCACCGCCTGCTGTACCTGCATGCCCACTTTCAATGACTGGTGTATAACGACACCCAAGTCTCGTTGCACCTCCCCTTTTGGGTGGAAGGTTATGGCACTGTTTAAGAAACAGCTTAATGCTAAGATAAACACAAGATATTTTGCAGATGCTGAAAATCCAGAGCAACACACACAAAATACTGGAAGAATTCAACAGGTCAGACATCTTCTATGGAGTGGAATAAACCACTGACATTTCAGGCCAAGGGCTTTCATCAGGACTGATGGGTTGGTGTCAGCCTTTCTGGATGGATGAGCTAAAATAGGTCGAACGGCCACAGAAAACCCAATTCATCAAACGGCTCTCAGCGGCAACTTTCCAAATCATCACAGGAGCATCTCTGGCATTACCCCCAGGCATAGCCTGTGATTAACTGAAAGCGCTAGTTTCACCCAGCACTCTAACAAGGCTTGAGGTCTGAAATTGTAATACCTTCATCAAATCGCTATCTAAAGAGACACTCTGTAGCGAGATAGTAAGATAAGCATTTTTCAACTTTTTTGACAGAATACCATTAAAAAAAGCAATTTCTCAAATACCCTCTGGAGTTTTTTTGCAGTACTCTCACATTCAAACCAATTATACAAAGAATGTTGACATATTACACAGCTCTGTTCAGGCAGAGGTGGGAGAATAAATTATCCTATAATTCTCAATATTCAAAGTATAAATTTCACCTCTTTTAAGGACATTGCAATAGATTTTCCTCTTTCTAAATGAATTTGTGTCATGATTTCTGCCCCATGTATTTAGCTTAAAATATTTATTTAAGTGTCACCAATTGTCAGAATTGCATAAAAGCTGAAATGATTTAATGGTGTGGATATTTTATTGCATTTTACATTTTTAAAATATTGCCTGTTCCTCCTCCACAGTGCTTGCTGGGGGTGTCCCAGCTGTGCGGGACATATTTCTCATTCTACATGGCATGACATTGTCTCATTAAATGGATACAAGCCGGCAATATCCCCTGATTCCGCTTAGTGCGGCCTAACACTGAGATCTAACTGACCTGTCAGAGAACGTCGAACAGAACAGCACAGAAACAGGCCCTTCAGCCCACGATGTCTGTGCCAAACATGACGCCAGATTAAACAATCTGTATCCCTCTGTTCCCTGCGTATTCATACACTTGTCTATGCCTCTTCTGTATCTGCCATCACTAAAACTCCAGGCACCCACTACTCTCTTTGTAAAAAGTTCAAAGTAACTATGTTACTAAAGTACCTATATGTCATCATTTACTACCCTGAGATTCTTTTTTGTCGGCATTCACAGTAGAACAAAAAATGCAATTGAATCAATGAAAAATACTACTGTATTCCTTTATTCTATTGTGAATTTCTTGCAAAAAAAAAACTTTTCCCTGCACATTTCCTTTGAACCTTTTCGTTCTCACCTACTATTTTACATTTCTAACCTTGGAAAAGAGTCTGACTGTCCATCCTGTCTAGATGCCTACTACTGTATAATTTTATAAACTTTTATCCTATCTTTCCATTACATCATCCATCCTCTGCCAGTGTTTGATCGTAAAATGTGCATGGATTTTCATGGAGTCACTTATTAGAGCAGTTGCTTCACAGCATCAGAGAGTCCGACTGAATCCGGACCTCTGGTGCAGTCCAGAATTTGCACCTGCTCCCCTTGACTTCTTGGATCAACAGGATCGGAGGTGTTTGCAGGTAGGGGGTATGAAGGCCAGTGATCCCCTAGGCACACGAGTCCATGGTCAGGTGGGTCCTGGGGTCGTTACTGAAGTTTGAAGCCCAAATGCTGATCTGAAATCCGGACGTCTAGGCCCAATGGCTGACGTTCTGGGTCTGTCAGTTTGAAAATACCCTGGCAAAGTCAGAGGCTGATACACATTAAAAGCAGAGTTTGATCATTTCTTGACTAGTAAGGGTGTCAAAGAGTATGGGAAGCGGGCAGGAGAATGGGGTTGAGAGGGATAATAAATCAGCCATGATGGAATTGTGAAGCAGACTCAATGGGCTGAATGGCCTAATTCTGCTCCTGTGACCTGTGGGCTTATGGTCTTATGCCTGTGAGCCCAATGGAGGCTGTATCTGAATCTGGATTCTTCCCATATGTCAAAAGTGAGCATTCATTTTCATGTTCAGATTCATTTATTTATTACATGTACATCAAAACATACAGTGAAATGTGTCCTGACGAAGGGTCTCGGCCTGAAACGTTGACTGTACCTCTTCCTAGAGATGCTGCCTGGCCTGCTGCGTTCACCAGCAACTTTGATGTGTGTTGCAGTGAAATGTGTCATTTGTAGCAACCGACACAACCTCAGGATGTGCTGTGGGCAGCCCACAAGTGTTCCACCCCCCCCCCCCACAATCTGGCACCAACATAGCATGTCCATCATGTTCAGCAGAACAACACAAGCAGCAACAACAACAGTAAAACAAGCCCCTTTCCCACCCTCTTATCCAACCATACACACACACACACACACACACACACACACACACACACACACACACACACACACACACACACACACACACACATACACACAAAGGCAGGCCATCTCCAGGCCTCCAGTCTTTGGTCCCAGGCTCTCAGACTTATGGACATCAGGCCTCCAACCTCCAGCCCCTGGCTCAGACTTGCAGACAGACTAGGCCTCTGACCTCCAGACAATCTGACTCTCAGGCTTCAACCCCTGAACTTGCCAAGCTCTGGGCTTCAACCTTCAGTTTCGGAATTAGCTGCTATACGTTAGCTGTTATACAGTATATTACCTCTAAAGATAAAGATTTGCTTTGTTGTCACAAGTATATTGAAACATGAAAACATACTGTAAAATGCGTCATTTGTGTCAAAACAGATCAATGGGGATTGTGCTGGGAGGAGCCTATAAAGGTTGCCAGGCTACCAGCGCCAACATAGCATGCCCATAACTTATGTCTAGTTGGTAGATCAGTGGCAAAATCTGCAGAGAGTTGTCGGGAATGCGGGGAAGATTGATATATAATTGGTGTAAATAGGCACTTAGAGATCAGCACATACTTGATGGGCCAAATGGCCTGTTTCCCTGCTGTTTGACTTCATGAGAAAGAACTCACTGATGCCCAATTCATCCCACTCCTGATTCCTTCTCCGAGGTTCTGTGACTTCCTGGTTTTCATGCACATACCTTTCTCCTTTCTTAGTGACGGTTGAATCTGCTTTCAGCATCTTGCAGTAATACATTCCAGATCAGAACAACTTGCTGAATAATTAAATATAAATTTGTCTCACCTCCCCTTTGTTACTCTTCCCAGTCACCTTAAATCGGTTCCTTTTGTAACCCCACCGTTGACCGGTGGAAACATCTCCCTGTCAAGACTTCTCATAAAATTTGAACATCTCCCACTGAGCACATTCACTTTGTCTACCACAATAGGTGGGCTTTCCCAGTGGCCGCCCATTTTAATTCTACTTCCCCATTCCCATTCCAAAATATTAGTCCTTGGCCTCCTCTCCAGACACAATGAGACCATTCTCAGGTTGGAGGAACAGCACTTCATATTCCACTTTAGCCTATAACCTGACAGCATGAGCATCGATTTCTCCAACTTTCAGTGATTGCTATCACATCAGCTTCTCTCTTTTTCTAATCTTAAATCTTGAATCTATCCATCAGGATCCATGGAATAAATAGACTGGATTTCAGCGCAGTGATCACTGGTCATGCTTTGTCCAATCTCTGGTTTGTGAAGCTATTATCAACTTTCCATTGACACTTTCGGATAGATTTAGAAGATCTCAGGGATTTCTTAATAAAAGAACAGAGTTTTTTTTTTCCAGAATTGGTGTCAATATTAATTACTCTTCCCACATCAATGAAAGAGACTAAACTTGCCGGTTATCTCCTCATGGCTGAGCACAGACTCACAACTGAAAGTCCTTACCAGCAATATAAAAAGTAATTCACTGTTTGTGGAGAACCGTAACACTTGCTGAGGTTGAAAATATATAAATTGAAAGTCTCTTCTTTCTAGCTAAAAGTTTGCAGATTGTTCAGTATCTATACTCAGTGAACACTTTATTAGGTACTACTTGTACTTAATAATGTGGCCACTGAGTGAATGCTTGAGATCTTCTGCTGCTCTGGCCCATTCACTTCAAGGTTTGATGTGTTGTGTGTTCAGAGATGCTCTTCTGCGCGGCACTGTTTTAATACACGGTTATTTAAGTGACAATAAACTTAAATAAACGGGGAGGTTTGCTAAGGCCATTGGGAAGAGTTTAAACTGGGATTGCTGGGGGGTGGGAATCAAACTGAAGCGATGGAGGAAGAGGCAGTTGGCAGTTGGAAGAGGTCGAGAAGGCTTGGAGACAGTGCGAGAGGGAGGATAGGCAGGTTTTAGAGAAGGGACGCGCTCAGACCGATGGTTTGAGATGTGTCTATTTTAATGCAATGAGTATTATGAACAAACCAGATGAGTTTAGAGCGTGGATCAGTACTTGGAGCTATAATGTTGTGGCCATTACAGGGACTTGGATGGCTCAGGGGCAGGAATGGTTACTTTGAGTGCCAGGCTTTAGATGTTTTAGAAAAGACAGGGAGGGAGGCACAAGAGGTGGGAGTGTGGCACTGTTGATCAGAGATAGTGTCACGGATGCAGAAAAGGAGGAAGACATGGAGGGATTGCCTACAGCGTCTCTGTGGGTGGAAGTTAGAAACAGGAAGGGGTCAATAACTCTACTGGGTGTTTTTATGGACCACCCAATAGTAACAGGGACATCGAGGAGCAGATAATGAGACGGATTCTGGAAAGGTGTAATAATAATAGGGTTGTCATGGTGGGAGATTTTAATTTCCCAAGTATCAATTGGCATGTCAATTGGCAAGGGGTTCAGATGGGGTGGAGTTTGTTAGGTGTCATCAGAAAGGTTTCCTGACACAATATGTAGATAAGCCGACAAGAGGAGAGACTGTGCTTAATCTGGTGTAGGGAAATGAACATGGTCAGGTGTCAGATCTCTTAGTGGGAGAGTATTTTGGAGATAGTGATCACAATTCTATCTCCTTTACCATAGTTTTGGAGAGGGATAAGAACAGACAAGTTCGGAAAGCGTTTAATTGGAGTAAGGGGAAATATGAGGCTATCAGGCAGGAACTTGGAAACATAAATTGGAAACAGATGTTCTCAGGGAAATGTATGGAAGAAATGTGGCAATGTTCAGGGGATATTTGTGTGGAGTTCTGCATAGGTACGTTCCAATGAGACAGGGAAAGGATGGTAGGGTACAGGAACCGTGGTGTACAAAGGCTGTTGTAAATCTAGTCAAGGAGAAAAGAAAAGCTTATGAAAGGTTCAAAAAATTTGGTAATGATAGAGATCTAGAAGATTATAAGGCTAGCAGGAAGGAGCTTAAGAAAGAAATTAGGAGAGCCAGAAGGGGCCATGAGAAGGCCTTGGCGGACAGGATTAAGGAAATCCCCAAGGCATTCTACAAGTATGTGAAGAGCAAGAGGATAAAACGTGAGGGAATAGGACATGTCAAGTGTGACAGTGGAAAGGTGTGTATGGAACCGGAGGAGACAGCAGAGGTACAGAATGAGTACTTTGCTTCAGTATTCACTACGGAAAAGAATCTTGTTGTTTGTAGGGATGACTTACAGCAGACTGAAAAGCTTGAGCATGTAGATATTAAGAAAGAGGATGTGCTGGAGCTTTTGGAAAGCATCAAATTGGATAAGTCTCCGGGACTGAATGAAAAGTACCCCAGGCTACTGTGGGAGGTGAGGGAGGAGATTGCTGAGCCTCTGGCAATGATCTTTGCATCATCAATGGGGACAGAAGGGATTCCAGAGGATTGGAGGATTGTTCCATTATTCAAGAAAGGGAGTAGAGATAGCCCAGGAAATTATAGACCAGTGAGTCTTACTTCAGTGGTTGGTAAGTTGATGGAGAAGATCCCGAGAGACAGGATTTATGAACATTTGGAGAGGTATAATATGATTAGGAATAGTTAGTATGGCTTTATCAAAGGCAGGTCGTGCCTTATGAGCCTAATTGAATTTTTTGAAGATGTAACTAAACACATTGATGAAGGTAGAGTCGTAGATGTAGTGTATATGGATTTCAGCAAGGCATTTGATAAGGTGCCCCATGCCAGGCTTATTGAGAAAGTAAGGAGGCATGGGATCCAAGGAGACATTGCTTTGTGGATCCAGAACTGGCTTGCTCACAGAAGGCAAAGAGTGGTTGTAGACGGGTCGTATTCTGCATGGAGGTCGGTCACCAGTGGTGTGCCTCAGAGATCTGTTCTGGGACATGTTCTCTTCATGATTTTTATAAATGATCTGGATGAAGAAGTGGAGTAAGTTTGCTGATGATACAAAGGTTGGGGGTGTTGTGTATCGTGTGGAGGGCTGTCAGAGGTTACAGCGGGACATTGATAGGATGCAAAACTGGGCTGAGAAGTGGCAGAAGGAGTTCAACCCAGATAAGTGTGAGGTGGTTCATTTTGGAAGGTCAAATATGATGGCAGAATATAGTACTAATGGTAAGATTCTTGGCAGTTTGGAGGATTGGGTGATCTTAGGGTACGAGTCCATAGGACACTCCAAGCTGCTGCGTAGGTTGACTCTGTGGTTAAGAAAGCATACAGTGCATTGTCCTTCATCAGTCATGGGATTGGATATAGGAGCCAAGGGGAAATGTTGCAGCTATATAGGACCCTGGTGAGACCCCTCTCGGAGTACTGTATTCAGTTCTGGTCACCTCTCTATAGGAGGGATGTGGAAATCATAGCAAGGGTGTCACAGTGGGGGGACACTGGGAGCAAGGGTAGACCCAAATGCAAGACACATCTTGTGAGGTTAATTACATTTAGTTTATTGTTCGATACCAGGAGAGCAAGGCAGGAGCAGGAATAGCGAACTGGGCAAGGACTCAGGACTACGACTAGGCTGGGACCAAGGGTCTGGACTAGGACTCGGAATTGGATCCCAGAACTAGAGGAGACATGAAGAGCCTACGGTATGGACTCCGAACCAGAGACTGGGCAAGGACCCAGTACCTGGGTCTTGCCTTGGGCTCGGACCCCAGAACCAGGCATGGACATGACATGGGCTAGGGAGAGGAGGAAAAGGGAAAAACAGAGCCTCAGTCTCGGGAGAGCAGGTAACTGGAACCATAGACACATACACAGAACACAGAGTCCGGACCCCTCCTTGGGTACAGGACATAAGGCCAGGACTCACACACAGAACAGAGAGCCGGGACCCCTCCTTAGGTACAGGACATAGGGCCAGGACTCATGAGCCCCCCCTGCGGGGCAACGGCAAGACGGCCTGACTTACCCCACGGAAGCGAGGACAAGACAAGACAGACCATGAACACCACCCCCCCACGGGGCAATGGCAAGACGGCCAGACTTACCCCATGGAGGTGAGGACAAGACAAGACAAGACAGGATGCCTCGCGGAGCAACGGCAAGACGGTCAGACTTACCCCATGGAGGCGAGGACAAGACAAGACAAGACGTGACCCCCCCCTGTGGGGCAACGGCAAGACTGCTGACTTACCCCACAGAGGCGAGGACAATACAAGACCAACACGAATGAACACCAGACAGTACCTATCTTGCTCCGGCGATAGAACTAGACCGAGGTGCAGGTGAGGGCTGCAGAGGAGGGCTAGAGGTGAGAGGGACAGAGACGGGATTCAGACAGGGGGATAGAACAGGAATCACAGACCGCCAGAGCCAGGACTTGATTCGGTACTTGGATGCCGCCAGGACCGGGACTTGACTCGGTACGTGGATGCCGCCAGGGCCGGGACTTGACTCGGTACATGGATGCCGCCAGGGTCAGGACTTGACTCGGTATGTGGATGCCGCCAGGGCTGGGACTTGACTCGGTACGTGGATGCCGCCAGGGCCGGGACTTGACTCGGTACATGGATGCCGCCAGGGTCAGGACTTGACTCGGAACTTGGATGCTGCCAGGACCAGGACTTGACTCGGTACGTGGATGCCGCCAGGGCCGGGACTTGACTCGGTACGTGGATGCCGCCAGGACTTGACTCTGTACTTGGATGCCGCCAGGACTTGACTCGGAACTTGAATGCCGCCAGAGCCAGGACTTGACTCGGTACGTGAATGCCGCCAGGGCCGGGACTTGACTCGGTACGTGGATGCCGCCAGGACTTGACTCTGTACTTGGATGCCGCCAGGACTTGACTCAGAACTTGAATGCCGCCAGAGCCAGGACTTGACTCGGTACGTGGATGCTGCCAGGGCCGGGACTTGGCTCGGTATGTGGATGCCGCCAGGGTCAGTACTTGACTCGGAACTTGGATGCTGCCAGGGCCGGGACTTGACTCGGTACGTGGATGCCGCCAGGGACGGGACTTGGCTCGGTATGTGGATGCCGCCAGGGCTGACTTGGAGCCTCCGGGTAATGGCAAGCTCTCGACTCGGCCTGGGAACAGTACACACCGGTTCTTGATTCCCTCTGGCAGGTTACCTGACGGACCCATGGTGAGGAAACTTTGCAGGCTCGCTTTGGCGAGGTAACTTGACAGGAGTGCTCCGGTGAGGAAAGATGAATTACCAGCACTCGCTTCTGGCGAAGACTAGGCTTGCTGTGGCCAGATGACATTGGCACGCCGTACCTTTAGCGACTTTGCAGACGCTCTCGCCCCGAACGGCTGAAAGCCGGAGACTATAAACTACCGGTTCAGCCAGGAGTAAATTGCCTTCAATCACCAAGGCCGAGGGACACGGGAAAACAGGGAACCAAAGGGAAACAGGGAGTCAACGGTCCGGATCGTAACATAAACAAAGTACATTTAAAGGGACCCCGATCCGGACCATGACAAAGGGTGCAGAGGAGATTTACAAGGATGTTGCCTGGATTGGGGAGCATGCTTTATGAGAATAGGTTGAGTGAACTCAGCTTTTTTTCCTTGGAGCAACAGAGGATGAGAGATGACCTGATAGAGGTGTACAAGATAATGAGAGGCATTGATCGTGTGGATAGTCAGAGGCTATTCCCCAGGGCTGAAATGGCTAGCACGAGTGGGCACAGTTTTAAAGTGCTTGGAAACAGGTACAGAGGAGATGTCAGGGGTATGTTTTTTACACAGAGAGTGGTGAGTGCGTGGAATGTGCTGCCAGTGATGGTGGTGGAGGTGGATACAATAGGGTCTTTTAAGAGACTCCTGGACAGGTACATGGAGCTTAGTAAGATAAAGGGCTATGGGTAACCTCAGGTAATTTCTAAGTAAGGACATGTTTGGCACAGCTTTGTGGGCCGAAGGGCCTGTATTGTGCTGTAGGTTTTCTGTATTTTTGTGTTTGTGTGTCACTGTCACCTTGCTGACTGCTTGAACCAGTCTGGCTACTCTCCTCTGCCCTCTCTCATTAACAAGGCATTTTCACTCTCAGAACTGCCATTTACTGGATGTATCTTGTTTCTCGCACCATTCTCTATAAAGTCTAGAGACTGTTGTATGTGAAAATCCCAGGAGATCATCAGTTTCTGAGATACTCAAACCATCCCGTAAGTCATTTAGATCACATTTCTTCCACACTCTAATGTTCGGTCTGAACAACAACTGAACCTCTTGACTATATGTGTACCACCTGATTGGTTGATTAGATATATGCATTAAGGACCAGCAGTACAAGTGTACCTAATAGAGTGGCCATTCAGTGTACGAGATAGCCAGGGAAAATGGGTAGATTGGCCACTGCCCGTTTGCACTCTTTCGTCATTTGGTAATAAGACTAACAGGGTCACTTGAAGCATCAACATTGGAACACTGCATTGTGTCTGAATTATAATCACAGGGCACAGAGGTATGCTTCATAGTCAAGTTTTGAATACCTCAGAAAAAGTGACAGTTCTAAACCCCAAGTGAGTGATTTTCATTTGAGATCAGTGATGCGTGACAATATTAATGAACCCGTTCCTGAGGGAGTTTGCTTAGAAGGAGTTTTGGGCCACGCAAAGCCTCCTCCTTTGCTTACAGTCAGGGAGCTTGAGCCATAAGGAGCTGTTAGTATAATTCTATTACGGCACCAGTGTCCCAAGTTCAATTCCCACCACGGTCTGTAAGGAGTTAGTACTTCCTCGCCGTGACCATGTGGGTTTCTTCCAGGGTGCTGTGGTTTCCTTCCATGTCCCCAGTGTGGCACAGCAGCATCGAGGTTAATGCAATGGTAGTATAGAGCAGCAGTATAGAGGTTAATGTAATGCTAGTATAGAGCAGCGGTATAGAGGTTAATGTAATGCTAGTATAGAGCAGCAGTATAGAGGTTAATGTAATGCTAGTATAGAGCAGCAGTATAGAGGTTAATGTAATGCTAGTATAGAGCAGCGGTATAGAGGTTAATGTAATGCTAGTATAGAGCAGCGGTATAGAGGTTAATGTAATGCTAGTATAGAGCAGCGGTATAGAGGTTAATGTAATGTTAGTATAGAGCAGCGGTATAGAGGTTAATGTAATGTTAGTATACAGCAGCGGTATAGAGGTTAATGTAATGCTAGTATAGAGCAGCGGTATAGAGGTTAATGTAATGCTAGTATAGAGCAGCGGTATAGAGGTTAATGTAATGCTAGTATAGAGCAGCGGTATAGAGGTTAATGTAATGTTAGTATACAGCAGCGGTATAGAGGTTAATGTAATGCTAGTATAGAGCAGCGGTATAGAGGTTAATGTAATGTTAGTATACAGCAGTGGTATAGAGGTTAATGTAATGCTAGTATAGAGCAGCGGTATAGAGGTTAATGTAATGCTAGTATAGAGCAGTGGTATAGAGGTTAATGTAATGCTAGTATAGAGCAGCAGTATAGAGGTTAATGTAATGCTAGTATAGAGCAGCGGTATAGAGGTTAATGTAATGTTAGTATACAGCAGCGGTATAGAGGTTAATGTAATGCTAGTATAGAGCAGCGGTATAGAGGTTAATGTAATGTTAGTATACAGCAGTGGTATAGAGGTTAATGTAATGCTAGTATAGAGCAGCGGTATAGAGGTTAATGTAATGCTAGTATACAGCAGCGGTATAGAGGTTAATGTAATGCTAGTATAGAGCAGCGGTATAGAGGTTAATGTAATGTTAGTATACAGCAGCGGTATAGAGGTTAATGTAATGCTAGTATAGAGCAGCGGTATAGAGGTTAATGTAATGTTAGTATAGAGCAGCGGTATAGAGGTTAATGTAATGTTAGTATACAGCAGCGGTATAGAGGTTAATGTAATGCTAGTATAGAGCAGCGGTATAGAGGTTAATGTAATGTTAGTATACAGCAGTGGTATAGAGGTTAATGTAATGCTAGTATAGAGCAGCGGTATAGAGGTTAATGTAATGCTAGTATAGAGCAGTGGTATAGAGGTTAATGTAATGCTAGTATAGAGCAGTAGTATAGAGGTTAATGCAATGCTAGTATAGAGCAGTAGTATAGAGATCAATGTAATGCTAGTATAGAACAGTAGTATAGAGGTTAATGTATTGCTATATTTATGCTCTATTCTTGGTTGGTGTGGCTGTAATGAAACCCAATTTCACTCGGGATCAATAAAGTATATCTATCTATCTATCTAATGCTAGTATAGAGTAGTAGTATAGAGGTTAATGTAATACTAGTATAGAGACAATGACCTGGGTTCAATTCCAGCATTGTCTGTAAGGAGTTTGTGAGATCACTCTATGACCATAATGGTTCCCTCCAGGTTTCTTCCCATATTCCAAAGACGTTTGGGTTAATAGCTTAATGGTTCACATGGGTGTAATTGGTGGTGCAGGCTGTTGGGCAGAGGGGCCTGTACGGTGCTGTATCTCCACAAAATAGAAAAGTAACTAGCATGTTGTCATCTAGAGGTGCTGACAAATAAGAGTCTTGGGGTGGATTTGGAATACAGTGGTTCGTTTCTTATTAAAAATTGGTTAAAAAAAATTAAATGACAGGAATTTCAGAGTAACACATGCAAAATGCTGGAGGAACTCAGCAGGTCAGGCAACATCCATGGAAAAGAATAAACAGTTGATATTTCAGGCCAAGATCCTTCGTCAGGAGCGATGGATCCATGAATTCCTGAGTCCTGATGAAGGGTCTCAGCACGAAATGCCAAATTTTTTATTCCATTCCGTGGATGCTGCCTGACCTGCTGTGTTCCTCCAGCATTTTGTGCATGTTGCTCTGGATTTCCAGCATCTGTAAAAGCTCTTGTGTTTATGATGGGAACAGGAATTTCCAGATACTTAACTTCAGGAGCTTCTTCCCTGATGTAGAACATTCATCAAGAGTGGTCATTTACTGCTTTTTAAGTGTTGCTGTTATACCTACTGGAGCATAGGCTGTGGACAGCACTTCACCAGGGTCCTCTGTCCTGAACCAGACTTTCAAGTTTTTATGTGTAGACCATCTTCTTGGTGTATCCTTCCTCTCCCAGGGGTGAGGTCTTTGGAGCTTTGTTGGCATTTCTGTAGTACTGGGTTTTTTACAGGATGGGGTTGCTAGGCAATGGCAAGAAATGGCAGCCATGCCATTGTAACCCACATCTCTGAAGAAAAAGAATTAAAAAACATATAGCAACAGTGTGGAAGTTGTGATACATTAAGATTTAAGATAATGCCCAGGCAAGGATAGGTTACAGTGTATAGTCAATGTAGGCAATGAAAGCCTTTGAAGGATGACATGGTGGTGGAATGGTTAGGATGACACTTCACGGTGCCAGCAGTCAGAGTTCAAAATAGAGTTTGTTTCTTCTCTTTGTGATTGTGTGGTGGGTACTCTGGTTTCCTCCCACATCCCAAACACATGCAGGTTAGTAAGTTAATTGTTCACAAGGGTGTAATTGGGGATGGGGGGGGGGGGCTTGCAGGCTTGTTGGGCCATATCTCCAAATAAAAAAAAGCATAACTTCCCTTTGTACAGCAGGGGACTAGAGCTAGTTGGCTAACCAAAGCACGATAAGGATGCAGACAAAGGATTCTCAGGTGACATTTACTATTGGTCAGTTACTTTTCTAATACTGGAGTATTATTGGCCTGCTTCCATTGGCTATTAATAACTGTATTACTACAGAGTGATTGGTGATTGATTATGCAAATAAGGAATTTGAACATCCACAAGGTTACCAGTTCATCAGTATCTGTATCCAACTAGTCAAATTCTGTATAAAAATGGCAATTCTTGGTTTAGACTTTAAAACAATTTGGTAAAGGGGCCAGGCTGTTCTCCTTTTACACAAGTAAATAAAATGTGATTGAGGAATGAGTGCAAGTTTTCAGATTCCATTTTCACTGAACTTCAAAATCTACTGTGAAGGGGCACCCTGGAGAAGTGGTGAGTGGCATAGGAGAAAAAATTAACAATTGGTCACTCATATTCCCATTTCTATGTGGAAGCAGACTAACCGAGGTCCATAACGGCGGGGACGGGGGGCAGGTCTCCTTCTACCAGATTTTGTAATCTTCTCGAAGCAAGGAAGGTCCTTCACTGCCCTCTCACCTGTATTTATCCACAGTTGAATTTTCTAATTCAGGCTGGGAGAATGTCAGGGCCAATTAACACAAGACTAATAAATCAGCCGTCATTAGTGAATCTTATACAACAGGGACCAAGCCCCTTGAGTAACTTGTCAGAGGTTTCTGCGATTTTAGTTGGTTATTAATGATAAAAGGCAGTAGATTCTGGCAAGGTTAATAGCAGTCTCTGAGTCAGGAGGTCATAAGTTCAAGACCCACTCTAGACTTTGAACATAAAACCAAACTTGGCCTCAAAACTCGTGACCTGTGCTACTATTTTAGTGTAACATTGACAAAGTGTTGCATTGCCTTTTGGGTGAGATGTCAAACTAAATTTTGTTCATTACAGATATAAAAATACATGCTAGGGCACTTTTCCAATGTTGAGCAAAGAGTTCCTCTTGGGTCAAGATTTATTCCTCAGAAATGACTGATTAAACAGCTATTCTCCTTGCTGCTGACTCTGGGATCTTTCTGTACACAAATAGTCTGCCACGCTTGGCTAAGAAATGACAGTGACTATTCATCAAGAGAGATTTCATCCAGTTTTGAAGCTTCTGTGAAGGTTAAAGCAAGTCACATCAATGTGAATTCCTTCCGAACAATGACAGTAGGCTTCCATCATGACATCCATCAAGAATTGTATCTATTTGCTTAAGAATCTTCAAACAAATTGTAGCTGGAATCAAAAGATTATCTAGGACATAGGATGTTAGTCAAACCATTGTGTCTGAGGTAACTAAAAGACCAATCTAATCGGTCTCACTATTTCCCCTGAATATTTTATCCTCTATTACACAGACAATTCTGTTACCCTGATGAAACCATGATACAGGTATTCATGATACCTTCAACTGCATCACCTCATTGAAAATTTGAGTAACCTTAAGGGTTAGATTCTGATCACTGACATACACTCAGTGGCCACTTTATTAGGTACAGGAGTGGAACCCGGTGTGATCTTCTGCTGCTGTAGCCCATCCACTTCAAGGCTTGATGTGTTGTGCATTTGGAGATCCTCTTCTGAACATTGCTGTCATGTGTGGCTACCCGAGTTAACGTTGCCTTCCTGCCAGCTTTAACCAATCTGGCCATTCTCTTCCGACCTCTCTCATTAACCGGCACTTTCACCTACAAAACTGCCGCTCACTGGAGGTTTCCTTTTGTTTGTTTTCTGTAAACTCTGGAGAATATTGTGCATGAAAATCTCAGGAGATCAGCAGTTCCTCAGATATTCATACCTGGCACCAACATTTTTTTTATGGTCAAAGTCACTTAGATCACATTTTTTGTCCCCATTCTGCTGTTTGTTCTGAACAACAATTGCACCTCTTAAAATGTCTGCATGCTTTTATGGATTGAGTTATTGCCATGTGATTGGCTAATTAGATATTTGCATTAATGAGTTGGTGTACAGGTTTACCTAGTAAAGTGGCCGCTAAGTTAATGTCGAAAAGTTGTTGTTTCCTGTCCATGCGGATACACCTTTTTAAAAAAATGTTCTTATTTTCATTGCTGTTAAATGTTCTGTGAAATTAGATAGATGTTGCTCTACGCACGGTTTCAGGGAATCATTGAGCTGCACACTATGGAACAAGACCTTCAGTCCAGCTCATCCAAGCCAACCAAGTTTGCCTTCGTGAGAAAATCCCATCGACCCATGCTTTGGGCCATATCGCTCTAAACACTTCCTATTCGCTTATCTGTCCACATGCCTTTTAAAAGAGGTGTTGTGTCCTTGAGCAAGGCACTTAATCACACCTTGCTCTGCGATAACACCGGTGCCAAGCTGTATGGGTCCTAATGCCCTTCCCTTGGACAACATCAGTGTCGTGGAGAGGGAGACTTGCAGCATGGGCAACTGCTGGTCTTCCATACAACCTTGCCCAGGCCTGTGCCCTGGAGAGTGAAGACTTTCCAGGAGCAAGATCCATGGCCTCGCAAGACTAACAGATGCCTTTAATTGTACCCAGCATCTGGCAGCTCATTCCATATACCCGCCACCTTCTCTGTGGAAAATGTTGCCTCTCATGTCACTTTTAAATTGTTCCCCTTCACCTTAAACCTATCCTTAGCAAAGTAGTTTGACGACTTGTCTTATATATGTACACCCCTCATGATTTTATAAACATCTATATGATCGTGCCTCAACCCTCGCCTATCACCTCTCCCTGTAACCCAAGTCCTAAAGCTCTGGCAACATTCTCCTAGAACTCTCCTCAGTTTAATGATTGACTTTCTTTGCATCATGGTCTGGTATGGGAACAATAATGTCCTTGAATGTAGTGGATACAGCCTAGTCCATCACGGGCAAAGCTCTCCCCACACCTACAAGGAGGACTGGCAAAAGCAGCATCCCCCACCATCCAGACCATGCTTCTCTTCTTGCTGCTACCATTGGGAAGAAGGTACAGGAGCCTTCCATTAGCAATAATGAATATGCGAGATGTGTGTCTGAATTCATACAGAAGCGCATTGAGGACATCACCGTTATCAAACATGTCTATGTGAGGGCAAATCAGAAGCCACGGCTGATGGCAGAGTTCCAGGTAGAGCTGAGAGATCACGATGCTCTGATAGTGGGTAAAAAAGCTTTCAGGTTAGCAAGAGTTGCACTTTCTCGCGCCATCTGTAAGGCAAAATGGGATGATTCACAGAGAATACACAGCCATTTCTGTGACATGAGAGACATAAGGTACATGGTAGGGCATTCAGACTACAAATCCATCCTGCACATCAATGATAGTGACACTTCTCTTCCTGAAAGGCTGAACGTCTTTTACACTTGGCTTGATGGAATGAATGATCTACTGGCAAGGAAAGCACCCCCCCCCCACCCCTGAGGAGCTGGCACTCTGTCTGGCTGTAGCTGATGTGAGGAAGACCCTAGACAGTGTCAACCCATATAAATCTATGGGGGCTGATAACATACCTGAGGGTTCTGAGGGACTGTGCAGTCCGGTTAACCAAGATTCTAATAGACATCTTCAACATCCCTCTGGAGCAGTCCACTGCCCCCCTTCAAGATGGTTGCCCTCATCCTTGTGCCCAAGAGGGTGACAATCACCTAATACACCTAATACCCAGTGGCATAACCTCAAAAATAATGAAGTGCTTTGGGCAGCTGGTTATGGTCCCATTAAGTTTCATCCTCCTGCTGCGTTGCTCCTTTTCAAGTTTGCTTATCGCTCAGATGGGTCCTCTGATGTCACTCCGTCCTGTGCCCCCTGGAAAATGGTGTCTCACGTGCCAGGATGCTGCTTATTAACCTCAGCATGGCGTTCGAGATGGTCATACCTCAAAAGTTGGTGGGTAAACTGTCCTTGTTGGATCTCAGCACCTCTGTCTGTAAATGAATCCTGGACTACAGACAGTCCGTGTTGGCAGAAACCTCTCTAGCTCCACCAGGCTGAGCAGCGGTGCCCCCCAGCACTGTGTGCCTTGTCTGCTGCTGTGACACTGCTGAAACGTGACTGCACTGCGAGACCCAGTTCAAGCTGAATTATCAGGTTCACGGATGACACAGCAGCCTCGTCAACAACAACAAGATGTGTACAGAAAGGGTGACTGATAGATTGGTGCAAGCACAACTTGAGTCTCAATGTGGATAAGACCAAAGAGGTGACTGTGGACTTTAGAAAGGTGCAGGCTGGCCACTCCTCACTGCACATACATGGCTCCTCTGTGGAGAGAGTTAGGAGCACCGAGTTTCTGGAAGTGTGCATAACAGATGACCTCACCTGCTCACTCAACACCACTTCTTTGGTCAAAAAAGCACAGCAGCATCTCCACCTCCTGAGGAATTTGAGACTAGTGAGTCCCCGCCCCCATTCTAATCTGCACCGTCGAGAGTGTCCTGACCAGATATTTCACCGTCTGGTACAGGAATTGCAAGGCATCTGACCACAAGTCCTGACAAAGGATTGCAGGGACTGCTGAAGATCATCAGGGTCTCTCTTCCAGACATCTGAGATCTTTATCAAGAGCACTGCATGGCATTGTCAATGATCCCTCCTATCTGTCCAACAACCTCTTTGACCTTCCCCCTCCCTCCCCACCATCAAGCAAGAGGTACTGTAGTATTAGGACATGAACTGTTAGGATGGGAAACTGCTTCATTCCCCAGGCTGTAAGACGATTGAACTCCCTGCCACACCCAGCTCTCATCACTTATGAAGCACCAATAGTGTTACACCGTTTACTTTTTAACTTGTGTCATAAATGCACCTTATTATTTGTTAATTTATTTTTGGTAATATCACTTTATATGTTATGTATGTGAATTATATGTATTGTGTTTTGTACTTTGGTCTGGAGGAATATTGTTTAATTTGGTGGTATACATGACTACAATTGAATAGCAATAAACTCGAACTTGAACATACTTCCAGATTCAGGTACAGTTGTTACCTACAACCATCAGGCTCTTGAACCAGAGGGGATAACTTCACTCACCCAACACTGAACTGTTCCCACACCTATGGACTCACTTTCAAGGACTCTTCATCTCCTTTTATCAATATTTATTGCTTATTTGTTATTATTACAGTATTTTGTTTGTTTTTTTTTTCCTTTGTATTTGCCCAGTTTGTTGTCCTTTGCACATTGGTTGCTTCTCCATCTTTGTTGTATTTCATAAGACCATGAGACAAAAGAGCAGAAGTCAGCCATTCAGCCCATCGAGTCTGCTCTGCCATTTTATCATGAGCTGATCCATTCTCCCATTTAGTCCCACTCCCCCGCCTTTCTCACCATAATCTTTGATGCCCTGGCTACTCAGATACCTATCAATCTCTGCCTTAAATACACCCAATGACTTGGCCTCCACTGCCGCCCGTGACCACAAATTCCATAGATTCACCACCCTCTGACTAAAAAAATTTCTTCGCATCTCTGTTCTGAATGGGCGCCCTTCAATCCTTAAGTCATGCCCTCTCGTACTAGACTCCCCCATCATGGGAAATCACTTTGCCACATCCACTCTGTCCATGCCTTTCAACATTCGAAATGTTTCTATGAGGTCCCTCCTCATTCTTCTAAACTCCATGGAATACAGTCCAAGAGCGGACAAACGTTCGTCATATGTTAACCCTCTCATTCCGGAAATCATTCTAGTGAATCTTCTCTGTACCCTCTCCAACGTCAGCACATCCTTTCTTTAATTGTGAATGCCTGCAAGCTAATGAATCTTAGGGTAGTATGTGGTGACATATACTTTGATAATAAATTTAGCTTGAACTTTAAACTTTCTACATTACGATCACCAGAACTGGTAAACAATACTCCAAAAACAACCTTATCAATGTCTTGAATACTTGTAACATGTTGTACCAACTCCTGAACTCAATATTCTAACTGACAGCATGAACTACCATAGCAGGCAGCATGGTAGCATAGCAAATAGTGCAATGTTTTACAGCACCAGGAATTAGGTTTCAGTTCCTGCTACCATCTGTTTGGAGTCTTTATGTTCACCTCGTGACTGTGTGGGTTTCCTCCGGGAGCTCCAGTTTCCACCCACATTCCAAAGAGATACCAGGGTAGAAAGGGTTAGTAACCCTCTGAAGTCTTTTTTGTCATGCTATGCATTGGAACCTCTATACCAGGCAGCAATAGGGGTGACACAGTACGGCAGCAGCTAGGATAATGCTTTACAGCATCAGGGTTCAATTCACACCTCTGTCTGTAAGGAGTTTGCACATTCGCACCCGCTTGGATTTCCCTCAGGAATTCAGATTTCCTCCCACATTCCAAAGACATGCAGGTTAGTAAGGGTTAATAAGTTCTGGTTATGCTGTGTTGGCACCAGAGGCATGACAAATTTTGTAGGCTGCCCCCAGCACTTCCTTAGGCTGTGTTGGTTGTTGATGCAAACAATGCATTTCACTGTATAGAAACATAGAAAACCTGCTGCACAATACAGGCTCTTTGGCCCACAATGCTGAGCCGAAAATGTACTTACTTTAGAAATTAACTGGGGTTACCCATAGCCCTCTATTTTTCTATCCAGGAGTCTCTTAAAAGACCCTATCATATCTGCCTCCACCACCATTGCCGGCAGCCCATTCCACAAACTCACCACTCTCTATGTAAAAAAAAACTTACCCCTGATATCTCCTCTTTACCTACTTAAAAGCCCCTTAAAACTGTGCCCTCTCATGTTAGCCATTTCAGCCCAGGGAAAAGCCTCTGACTATCCACACGATCAATGCCTCTCATCATCTTTATACACCTCTATCAGGTCACCTCTCATCCTCCATCGCTCCAAGGAGAAAAGGCCGAGTTTACTCAACCTATTCTCATAAAATATGCTCCCCAATCCAGGCAACATCCTTGAAAATCTCCTCAGCACCTTTTCTATAGTTTCCGCATCCTTCCTGTAGTGAGGTGACCAGAACTGAGCTTAGTACTCAAAGAGGGGTCTGACCAAGGTCCTATAAAGCTGTAACATTACCTCTTGGCTCTTAAACTCAATCCCACGGTTGATGAAGGTCAATGCACCATATGTCTTCTTAACCACAGAGTCAACCTCTGTGAGTTTTAAGTGACTCCGTGAGTCAGCTTTGAGTGTCCAATGACTCGGACCCCAAGATCCCTCTGATCCTCCACACTGCCAAGAATCTTACTATTAATACTATACCCTGCCATTGTATGACCTACCAAAATGAACCACCACACACTTATCTGGGTTGAACTCCATTTGCCACTTCCCAGCCTGGTTTTGCATCCTATCGATGTCCTGCTGTAACCTCGGACAGTCCTCCACACTATCCACTACACCCCCAACCTTTGTGTCATCAGCAAATTTACTAACCCATCCCCCACTTCCTCGTCCAGGTCATTCATAAAAATCATGAAGAGAAGGGATCCCAGAATAGATCCCTGAGGCGCACCACTGGTCACCGACCTCCGTGCAGAATATGACCCGTCTACAACCACTCTTTGCCTTCTGTGGGCAAGCCAGTTCTGGATCCACAAAGCGAGGTCCCTTTGGATCCCATGCCTCCTTACTTTCTCAATAAGCGTTGCATGGGGTACCTTATCAAATGCCTTGCTGAAATCCATATACACTACATCTACTGCTCTACCTTCATCAATGTGTTTAGTCACATCCTCAAAAAATTCAATCAGGCTCGTAAGGCACGACCTGCCTTTGACAAAGCCATGCTGACTATTCCTAATCATTTTATACCTCTCCAATTGTTCATAAATCCTGCCTCTCAGGATCTTTTCCATCAACTTACCAACCACTGAAGTAAGACTCACTGGTCTATAATTTCCTGAGCTATCTCTACTCTTTTTCTTGAATAAGGGAACAACATCTGCAATCCTCCGGAACCTCTCCCGTCCCCACTGATGATGTAAAGATCATTGCCAGAGGCTTAGCAATCTCCTTCCTTGCCTCCCCCAGTAGCCTGGGGTACATTTTGTCTGGTCCCAGTGTCACACTGGGGGGCACTGGGAGCAAGGGTGGACCCAAATACAAGACACATCTTGTGAGGTTATTTAGATTTAGTTTATTGTTTGATATCAGGAGAGCAAGGCAGGAGCAGGAATAACGAACTGGGCAAGGACTCAGGACTACGACTAGGCTGGGACTAGGGGTCTGGGCTTGGACTCGGAATCGGCTCCCAGAACTAGAGGAGGCATGGAGAGGCTAGGGTATGGACTCCGAGCCCGAGACTGGGCAAGGACCCAGTACCTGGGTCTTGCCTCGGGCTCGGACCCCAGAACCAGGCAAGGACATGACATGGGCTAGGGAGAAGAGGAACATGGAAACACAGAGCCTCGGCCTCGGGAGAGCAGGTACATGGAACCATGGACACATACACAGAACACAAAGCTGGGACCCCTCCTTGGGTACAGGACATAGGGCCGGGACTCACACACAGAACAGAGAGCCAGGACCCCTCCTTGGGTACAGGACATAGGGCCAGGACTCATGACCCTCCACAGGGCAACGGCAAGATGGCCTGACTTACCCCACGGAGGCGAGGACAAGACAAGACAAGACATGACCCCCTGCGGGGCAACAGCAAGACGGCCAGACTTACCCCACGGAGGCGAGGACAGGACAAGACAAGACCAACATGAATGAACACCAGACAGTACCTATCTAGCTCCAGTGATGGAACTAGACCGAAGTGCAGGCGAGGGCTGCAGATGAGGGCTAGAGGCGAGAGGGACAGAGAAGGGATTCAGACAGGGCGGTAGGACAGGAATCACAGACCGCCAGAGACAGGACTCGACTGGGTACTCGGATGCTGCCAGGGCCAGGACTCGACTGGGTACTCGGATGCCGCCAGGGCCAGAACTCGACTTGGAACTCGGATGCCGCCAGGGCCAGGACTCGACTTGGAACTCGGATGCCGCCAGGGCCAGGACTCGACTGGGTACTCGGATGCCGCCAGGGCCAGGACTTGGACTTGGACGTGGTACTTGGATGCCGCCGGAGCCAGGACGTGGTACTTGGACCCTCCGGGTAGTGGCGAGCTCTAGACTCGGCCCAGGAACAGTAGACAGCGGCTCCTGATTCTCTCCGGCGGGTTAACTGACGGACCCACCTTGATGAGGAAACTTTGCAGGCTCGCTTCGGCGAGGTAACTGGACAGGGTTGCTCCGGTGAGGAAGGGCGAATTACCGGCACTTGCTTCGGCAGAGACTAGGCTTGCTCCGGCCAGATGACATCGGCACACCGTACCTTAGATGACTTTGCAGACGCTCCCGCGCCGAACGTCTGAAAGCCGAAGACTATAAAAACTACCGGTTCAGTCAAGCGTTAATTGCCTCTAATCACCAAAGCCGAGGGACATGGGAAAACAGGGAATCAACGGTCAGGATCGTAACAGAAACGAGGTAAATTTAAAGGGACCCCGATCCGGACCATGACACCCAGAGGCTTACCCAACTTGATGCTTTCCAGAAGCTCCATCACATCCCCTTTCCAGATTTGGGGACAGGTTCTTTCCAACTGCGATAAGACTGTTGAACAGCTCCTGACCCAGATCTGGGCTGTACCCTCCAAATATCCGGACCTGCATCTTGGTTTTTTTGCACTACCTTACTTTCCATTTTTCTATTTTCTACTTATGGTTTATAATTTAAATTTTTAATATTTACTATCGATTTGTAATCCAGGGAGCGGGAAGCGCAGAATCAAATATCGCTATGATGATTATACGTTCTAGTATCAATTGTTTGGTGACAATAAAGTATAAAGTATTCTTAATGTCTATATGCTCGAGCTTTTCAGTCCACTATAAGTCATCCCTACAATCACCAAGATCCTTTTCTGTAGTGAATACTGAAGCAAAGTATTCATTAAGTACCTTTGCTATCTCCTCCAGTTCCATACACACTTTTCCACTGTCACACTTGATTGGTCCTATTCTCTCACATCTTATCCTCCTGCTCTTCACATACTTGTAGAATGCCTTGGGGTTTTCCTGCTGGCCAAGGCCTTCCCCGGCCCCTTCTGGCTCTCCTACTTTCATTCTTAAGCTCCTTCCTGCTAGCCTTATAATCTTCTAGGTCTCTATTATTCCCTAATTTTATGAACCTTTCTTAAGCTTTTCTTTTCTTCTTGACTAGGTTTTCAACAGTCTTTGTACATCATGGTTCCTGTACCCTACCATCCTTTCCCTGTCTCATATGTTTTGAAATCTCAATGACAAATAAAGGTAATCATTAATCTTTAGTCTTTCTTTACTGTCCAGTGTGTTCAACAAGAGTTTAAAGACATATGTTGCATTAAACAGACAAATACTATGATGGAGTATAATGGAGTTGGCCTTGTCATGGAGTAAGGTGACATCTGCAGGGCTACAGGAGAAGAAAGGAGTGCTGGGGCTAATTGGATTGCCTTTTTCAAACAGCTGTCACAATCACAAAGGGCTGAATGCCCTCCCCCTGAGCCATTTGAGTTCCCGAGTCTGATAGCCAGAGGGCTGTGTAGCCTCAAAGTGGGGACTTGTAGATGACTGCATATCAAGGGAATGAAGAAATATGGGGATAGAGCAGATCAGAATCAGAATCTGGTTTATTATCACTGATACAGGTCGTGAAATTTATTGCTTTGTGGCAGCAGGTCTGTGCAAGAAAGAAGATATAGGTTACAAACAGCTAGATGGATAGATGAGCAGACTGACAGACAACCAAGTAAATAGATAGATGATTAATAAACAAACAGATGATAGATAGATAACTAATGAACAAATATATGATAGATAGATCACGGAGCTTAGAAAAATAGAGGGATATACAGTATGTTAATTCTAGGCAGCTTCTAGAGTAAGTTTCATGGTCAGCACAAAATTGTGGGCTGAAGAATCATGTTCTATAGATAGATAATTAATGAATAGATAGATAGATAGACTGGTTAATCAACCAACCAACCAAACAAACAAACAAGTAGAGCATGGAATAGCAAAATAGTATTCATGGGTTCATGTCCATTCAGAAACCTGATGGTGCAGTGGTATCTGAAACATTGAGTGTGGGTCTTCAGGCTCCTGTACCTCCTCCCTGGTGACAGTAATGAGAAGCGGGTATGTCCCGGATGGTGACAGACCATCATGTTGGATGCTACCTTCTTTTGAGTCAATGCCCTTTGAAGATGTCCTAATTGGTGGGAAGTGTTGTGCCCATGATAGAGCAGCTGAGTCTACAACCCACTGAGAGAGCTGATGAGGAAGACCAGCTGGATCTCAGCAAACTGCAGAGCCAACTCAGTGCCTCAGCTGGCCTACTCCTGTTCCTAATTCTTATGTAACTATACTTCATTTTAAGACTCTTAATCAAATGGATACAATTCCTTATGGATGCCGTGATTGAGAACCTACTGTCACTGTTCGGAAAGAATTCTCATTGATGTTACTCTTTTTAACTTAACAGGAACTTCAAAGATAGTTGAAGCTGTTTTTGATGAATAGTCACTGTCATTTCATATCCAAACGCAGTAGTCTGTTTGCGTACAGCAAGATCCCAGACACAATAATGAGGGGAATAGCTACCCAATCAGATTTAGCAGAGAAGCCCGAGGGATAATCCCTTTGCTCGACCTCCTCGTCTGTTCCTCACAGCCTTTCATTCCCACATGTTCTGAACGTCTGTCTGTTTGGATTACCCTGCCATTTCACAGGAATAGTTAAGAGTCAATATTGTTGTGGATTTGACATCATGTACAGAATCTGAATCAGGTTTATTATCAGTGACATCTGTTGTGAAATTTATAGTTTTGAAGCAGCAGTATAGTGCAATACATAAAATATATGTTATACAACGCATGTTGCGATATATTACAAAAAGAACTATATATAAATAGTGCAAAAAGAGAGCAGGTGGTGAGGTAGTGTTGAAGGGTTCAAAGTTCAAAAATGCATTATCAAAGTACATGTATGTCACCACATACAACCCTGACATTCGTTTTCTTGTGGGCTTACTCAATAAATCCAACAACCATAATAGAATTGATCGGATGAACAAACAACCAATGTGCAATAGACAACAAATTGTGCAAATACAAAACAGATAGTAATAATAACAATAAAATAAGCAATAAATATCAGGAACATAAGATGAAGAGTCCTTGAAAATTAGTCCAGAGGTTGTGGAAACAGTTCAGTGATGGGGCAAGCGAAGTTTAATGAAGTTACCCCCACTGAATCAAGAACTTGATGGTTGAGGGGTAATAACTGTTCCTGAATCTGGTTGTGTGAGTCCTGAGACTCTTGTACCTTCTTCATGATGGCGGTGCAAGAAGAGCACATGTCCTGGGTGGTGGGGGTCCCTGATGATGGATGCTGCTTTCCTGCAACAACGCTCCATGTAGATGTGCTCAATTGAGGGGAGGGCTTTACCCATGATGCACTGGGTCATATCCATTACTTTTTATAGGATTTTCCATTCAAGAGTATTGGTATTTCCATATCAGGCTGTGATACAACCAGTCAATATACTCTCCACCACACACTGTAGAAATTTGTCAAAGTATTAGATACCATGCCGAATTTTTGAAAACCTCTAAGGAAATAGAGGCACTGCGTCCTTTCTTCATTATTGCTGGGCCCAGGAGAAGTCTTCCATGATGATAACACAGAGGAATTTGAAGTTACTGACCCTCTGCAACTTTGATCCCCTGATGAGAACAGGTTCATGGGCCTCTGGTTTCCTTCTCCTGAAGTCAATAATCAACTCCTTGCTCTTGCTGATATGGAATGCAAGGTTGTTGTTGTGACATCACTCAGCCAGATTTTCAACCTCTCTCCTATGTGCTGATTCGCCACCACCTTTGATTTGGCCATCAACAGTGGTATTATAATATAAACAGCAAATTTAAATAAAGCTTTGGAGTTGTGCTTAGCCACACAGGCGTAGGGGAAAGCAAGTAGAGCAGGGGGCTAAGCGCACAGCCTTGTGGTGCACCTGTGCAGATGGAGTTTGTGAAGGAGATGTTGTTGCCAATCTGAGCTTACTGGGGTCTGCAAGTGCGGAAATCGAGGATCCAATTACTCAAGGAGGTATTGAGGCCAAGGTCCTGAAACGTATTAATTTATTTTGAGGGTATAATAGTATTGAATGTTGAGCTGTAGTCAATAAGGAGCATTCTGATGTATGCATCTATGTTGTCCAGATGTTCCAGCATAGAGTGAAGAGCCAATGAAATGGCAGCTGCTGTGGACTTGGCGTGCTGGTAGGCAAACTGGAGTGGATTCACATTGCTTCTCAGACAGGAATTGATGTGCTTTGTCATCAACCTCTAAACAATTCGTCACCGTGGTTGTAAGTGCTACTGGACAATATTCATTGAGGTGAAGCCTATGTCATCAAGAACCAACTAAGATGGAGTGGTCATGTTGTTCGGATGAAAGATGAACATCTGCCGAAACAAATCTTCTACTCCCAGCTTAAAGAAGGCAAACGTAAAAGAGGCGGAGAACAGAAGCGATTCAAAGACGTCTTAAAAGCCAACATGAAGAAATGTAACATCAACACCAACAATTGGGAAACCAATGCCAAGGACAGGAAACTCTGGCAAGCCATCATCCGAGAAGGAACAGCAACTTTCGAAGCCAACAGATGTGCAGAATTAGAAGAAAAGAGAAGAAAATGGAAAGAGAGGCAGCAACAACCAAAGCCTGATCTGCTGTCTGGAACTACCTGTCCTGAATGCGGAAGAACTTTCAAAGCCAAGATTGGACTCATAAGCCACTTGGGAGCCCATGTAGATCAACAGAACGAAGACCATCATCCTCGACCTCGAGGGATAGACATGACGATGTTCTTCTTAGGTCTTCTTAAGCAATTGGGTACCTCAGATCGCCAAAGTGAGAAGTTAAGATCTCAGTGGATATTTTAGCCAGTGGTTCAGCACAGGTCTTTAGTCCCTGGCCAGGTAGCCCATTTAGGTCAGACGCTTTCTGTGGATTCACCCTCCTGAAGGATGCTCTCATGTCAACCCCAGAGACTGAAAATCACAGGATCATCATTCAGAAATCTGATGGCTGAGGGGAAGAAGCTGTTCCACAAATGTTGACCATGCATCTTCAGGCTCCTGTACCTCCACCTTGATGGTAGTAATGACAAGAGTGCATGACCTGGATGGTGAGGATCATCAAAGCAACTGCTGCCTTCTTGAGATGCTACCTTTTGAAAATGTCCTTGATATTGCTCATGATAGAGCTGGTTGACTCCTTTTAACAATGTGAGTGATTTGCTTAATATAGGGTTAACATATGAGGAGCATCTGAAGGCTCTATGCCTGTGCTCACTGGAGTTTAGAAGGATAAGGGGTGGATCTCAATAAAACCTACCAAACATTGAAAGGTGTGGATAGAGTGGATGTGGAGAGAGTATTTCCTATAATGAAGGAGTCTGGAACCATAGAGCACAGCCTCAGAGTAGAAAGACATCCCTTTAGAATAGAGATGGAGAAGAATTTCTTTAGCCAGAGTGTAATTATTCTGTGCAATTCATTGCCACAGATGGTTGTGGAGATAAGCCAATGGGTATATTTAAAGTGGAGGTTGATAGGTTCTTGATTAGTAAGGTTGTGTAGGATTACAGGGAGAAGGTTGAGGTTGATGTTCTGGAGCATGTTGATATTAAGGGAGAGGAGGTGTTGGAGTTTTTAAAATACATTAGGACGGATAAGTCCCTGGGGCCTGACAGAATATTTCCCAGGCTGCTCCACGAGGTGAGGGAAGAGATTGCTGAGCCTCTGGCTAGGATCTTTATGTCTTCGTTGTCCACGGGAATGGTACCAGAGGATTGGAGGGCGGCAAATGTTGTCCCCTTGTTCAAAAAAGGTAGTAGAGATAGTCCAGGTAATTATAGACCAGTGAGCCTTACGACTGTGGTGGGAAAGCTGTTGGAAAAGATTCATAGCCGTAGGATCTATGGGCATTTAGAGGATCATGGTCTGATCAGGGACAGTCAGCATGGCTTTGTGAAGGGCAGATCGTGTCTAACAAGCCTGATAGAGTTCTTTGAGGAGGTGACCAGGCATATGAGGGTAGTGCAGTGGATGTGATTTACATGGATTTCAGTAAGGCATTTGACAAGGTTCCACACGGTAGGCTTATTCAAAAACTCAGGAGGCATGGGATCCAGGGGAGTTTGGCCAGGTGGATTCAGAATTGGCTTGCCTGCAGAAAGCAGAGGGTCATAGTAGGGGGAGTACATTCCGATTGGAGGGTTGTGACTAGTGGTGTCCCACAAGGATCGGTTCTGGGACCTCTACTTTTCGTGATTTTTATTAATGACCTGGATGTGGGGGTAGAAGGGTGAGTTGGCAAGTTTGAAGACAACACAAATGTTGGTGGTGTTGTGGATAGTGTAGAGGATTGTCGAAGATTGCAGATAAACATTGATAAGATGCAGAAGTGGGCTGAGAAGTGGCAGATGGAGTTCAACCTGGAGAAGTGTGAGGTGGTACACTTTGGAAGGACAAACTCCAAAGCAGAGTAGAAAGTAAATGGCAGGATACTTGGTAGTGTGGAGGAGCAGAGGGATCTGGGGGTACATGTCCACAAGCTTATGGGGTGTTAACTTTCATAAGTCAAGGGATAGAGTTTAAGAGTCGCGAGGTAATGATGCAGCTCTATAAAACTCTGGTCAGGCCACATTTGGAGTAAGGTGTCCAGTTCTGGTCGCCTCACTATAGGAAGGATGTGGAAGCATTGGAAAGGGTACAGAGGAGATTTACCAGGATGCTGCCTGGTTTAGAGAGTATGCATTATGATCAGAGATTAAGGGAGCTAGGGCTTTATTCTTTGGAGAGATGGAGGATGAGGGGAGACATGATAGAAGTATACAAGATATTAAGAGGAATCAATAGAGTGGACAGCCAGTACCTCTTCCCCAGGGCACCACTGCTCAATATAAGAGGACATAGCTTTAAGGTAAGGGGTGGGAAGTTCAAGGGGGATATTAGAGAATGGTTTTTTACTCAGAGAGTGGTTGGTGCGTAGAATGCACTGCCTGAGTCAGTGATGGAGGTAGATACACTAGTAAAATTTAAGAGACTACTAGACAGGTATATGGAGGAATTTATGGTGGGGGGTTATATGGGAGGCAGGGTTTGAGGGTCGGCACAACATTGTGGGCTGAAGGGGCTGTACTGTGCTCTACTATTCTATGTTCTATGTTCTAAAGTAGGAGAATTGAGTTGGGAGGGATAATAAATCAGCCATGATGGAATGGCAGAGCAGAACATTGGACCTAATTCTGCTCCTGTGTCTTATGGTCTTATGGTGGAACTGTAGCTCATGTCTCCAGATCAATAGTCCAGCTCCTTAGGTACTTGGACAGTAACTCAACCACTACACTAACATCTGCACATTTATTATATCTTCCCATATCTTGTTGCAAACTGCATCCATATTAGCTATTCATCTATCCCACCCTCAAACCATCGTCATTCACTACGTTCAAAGTCATGCATTTGATTCCCAAGTTCAAGCCGTTAATATAAATTTTGGCCATTCCTATAGAACACCATTTCCAGTCTAATCTAATCTCTGTAGCTGAATTTGACCCATTGCTCCTGTTTTCTGATCTGTTGCCAGCTTGCTACCTTTTCTTTTGCAGTATTTATTTATTATTGTAATTTATAGATTTTTTTAAAAAACTGCACTGTATTTGAGCTACAATTCCACTATAAGACCATAAGACATAGAAGCAGAATTAGGCCTAGTGTTCTGCTCTGCTGCAAAGTAACAAATTAAGAGCTTTATTTCCGTGCCATAGCTGAATGAGGGGAGATTTCAGCCCACCGAGCTGTACCCCCCAGCAACCCTATTTAACCGTAGCCTAATGACAGGACAGTTTACAACCTGCTGACTGGTATGCCTTTGGAATGTGGGAGGATACCCACGTGCTCGTGGGAAGGACATACAAACTCCTAACAGGTGGCAACAGAATTCAGTTCAGAAGTTCGACACCCAGAACTGTAAAAGCACCGTGGAAACCGCTAAGCCACCATGGCACCCTTGTTTGGCTTGGAGGACTATGGCCCAGGTCCAGATGGGACTAGAAAGAATAGTAGTTCGGCATGGACTAGATGGGCTGAAGGGCTCATTTCTGTGTTGTAGTGTTCCATTATAGTGTTCTACGACTCTATTTCACGTTTGTCGATGGTAATAAACCTGATTTTGATTCTGATTCTGATCTTGGACGGCAGTCTCTTATTTAAAGTAGGAATTATATACCGCATTAAAACAATAATAATTGTAACTGTGGGAGGTGTATCTTATGAAAACTCTTCATCAAAAGCGACCTTTTTTGATATTTATTAGTGACAAATCAAAATAAAACATTTAATAGTCGGGTTTCTAGCAACATGCACAGGCTTTATGTCGACTGAATTTCTTTGCCTCACCATGACAAGGATCAGCAACCAGCAGAATCCTAGCATACTGTGTAAGGATGTATTTCATCCCTTTGGAGGCTTCATCCACATATTTCTGCTAGGAAATGGACAGACAGCATGGATTTGAGTTACGTGACCACCACCCTTCACACGCAGTCTCATGTTGACACCAGCAAAACTTTCTTTGCCCAACAGCGAAACTCGTTCCAACCGTTTTTTCTGTGAAGTATTTGGCCCAATCTGTCCAGAGGCCTGCGATTCACTTTGATGAGGACATTTCCTCTTTTGCCACGGACAGCAGCAGTTGCTGTTTTCTTTTGCTCAAAAACCTGAATGGATTTCAAAGGTCCTTTAGCTGGCATGTTCCTGGTAGTCTATTTCAACTGAAATAGGTGAGGAAGGCCTCCTACTGGCTGCTTATAAATAACCCCTTCAACAAACACACCCCACTTCTCCAAAATTGCAACAGTGATAGATCAAAAGTCGCCCCCAGATGACCTTTTCACAACAGCTAAAACACAAAAAATCACTAGTTAATTGCTGCTTCATTATATTTGTACATGGGTCATTGTACTGGTATTGGTTTATCATTGTCAAATGACAATAATAAACCATCAGGAAGGAGGTGCAGGAGCCTTAGGCCCCACACCACCAGGTTCCAGAACAGTTATTACCACTCAACTATCAGGCTCTTGAACCAGCATGGCTAATTTCACTCACCTCAGCCTGCTACCAAAAGCTACCAAAAAGGTGCAGTGCAGGTAAACGATAAAGTGCAAGATTATGTACTACTGCCACAAAAAAGGACAAATTTCATGACATACGTGAGTGGTGATGAACCTGATTCTGATATGGGTCTCTATTGTGGACCGAGAGTGGGAAGGGGACAGGGAGAAGGGAATCATAGTTGTGAAAAGGGGAGGGGAGTGGGAAACACCAGAGGGAAATTCTGTAATGATCAATAAACCAATTATTTAGAATCAAATGACCTTGCTTGGTGTCGCAGGACTGGTTGTGTCTGCACTCAGGAAACCCCCGACCCCAGCACTCCTTCTCTGCCACCTGTCCCACACCAATCAGCACCCCCCCCCCAGTGCTCCACCCTCACCATTCATCACCAACATCCTTTGCTCTCGCCAGATCTACAAATTCGCTGTCCGCTTCACTTTGACAAATACAGTGCTGTGCAAAAGTCTTAGGCACCCCAGCTATATATACGTGTCTCAGACTTTTGCACAGTACTGTATATCCCATCAAGTAAGTCCTGCAGAAGGAGGGCAAACATAGTGATGGCGGAGGGGGAGAAGGCATTTCTAAAATGTAGAGTGTGTATCTTCATGTGGAGAGATAACATCAAACTAGACGAAACAAAACACTGTCACGTGCTTTTCCACCGAGATTCATTTCAGACAGGTTCACTGATGGTGAAATAAGTCGTACTTAAAGTGGGACACAGACGAATCACGAGTCATAATCAGCGAGCTGATCATATCGGTATATTTGGGAAACTATGTATATAGCTCCTCTCACAGACCCCTGAATAAAGGCGATTGTGTCACTGCTCCTCCCTCAGTCCAGGACAGATATTCAGCACGGACGTGTGTCCATTTACTGTTAATAAAAGTCTTTCAGTGTTTACTCTACTTCCAGTCTTTTGGAGTAATTGATAGTGCATCAGTATACATCCTTGATTTCTGCCTTGTCAATCTGTATTGGTGAGTCGGGTGCCAGGAAGCACAGTGCAGACTACTCAACCTCCAGCTTATTCCAGCAATATTAACATCTACTTCCAGTGAACAAAATTCCCTCTCCCCGCTTCCCCTATTTCCCACTTTGAACTTTGACCTTTTACTTCTTCTCACCTGCCTTTACTTCGCCCTGGGTCCCCTCCTCCTTCCCATTCTCTTATTGTCCACAATTAGATTCCTTCTTCTCCAACCTTTGACCTTTCCCACCCACCGAATTTCACCTATCACCTTCCAGCTATCCCTTTTCCCTCCCTTCTTTTAATTGTCATTTTCCCCCTATCCCTCTCAGTCCGGGGGGGGGGGTTCTCCATTCAAGGTGCCTATTGTTTACTCTTTTCCACAGACACTGAAGCAGTCTGGCCATTCTCCTCTGACCTCTCTCATTAACAAGGCATTTCCGCCCACAGAACTACCACTCACTGGATGTTTTTTTTTTGTTTCTCACATTATTCTCTGTAAACTCTAAAGACTGTGTGTGTGAAAATCCCTGGAGATACTGAGATACTCAAGCCACCCCATCTGGCACCAACAATCATTCTACAGTCAAAGTAATTTAGATCACGTTTCTTCTCCCATTCCGAGGTTTGGTCCCAGCAACAACTGAACCTCTTGACCATGTCTGCATGCTTTTATGCATTGAGCTGCTGCCACATGATTGGCTGATTAGATTATTTGCATTAAACAAGCAAGTGTTTGTTTATAAAGTGCCCTCTGAGTTTAACTCATAATACAGTTGAGTACCCCTTATCCGAAATGCTTAGGGATGAAAGTGTTTTGGATAGTTTGGGATTTTGGAATATATAATGAGATAGCTTGGGATCGCCATCATTTCTGACTTTGAATTTATGTGCTACTGGTAAGCAGTCTTTGTCTTGCACTTGTTCATCACACATATGTACTTAACAGTAAAAATTATTACATACCATTAATGTAATGAAAAAGTAATGTGTGCAGGGAAACAAAAGCCACATGAGAGAATATCTGAATCAACTGTTAAACAACAGCAGGCTTTCAGTCTCCCCTACCATGCCATGTTTTGATAAAAAGGTATAGTATTTTTCTATTTTAGGTTTTATGTAAGATATAAAATCAATCAGCATTGTAGATTTGTTCAGATGTTAGATTTTGATTGGCAATGATCTTTGCAAACTTATCAATGCTTCATCAGTAGTGGTCACTTTATCTTAAACATTTTTAAAAAATTAAAGATTTGCTGCCATTCCTTTTCTTAAAGTTCAGCCACTCGCTCATTGAATATTTAAAGGTTCATTTATTGATCTGTTCTGGGACCCCCTTTCTTCATGATTTTCATAAATGACCTGGATGAGGAAGTGGAGAGGTGGGTTAGTAAATTTGCTGAGGGTGTTGTGGATCGTGTGGAGGGCTGTCAGAGGTTACAGTGGGACATTGATGGGATGCAAAACCGGGCTGAGAAGTGGCAGATGGAGTTCAACCCAGATAAGTGTGAGGTGGTTCATTTTGGAAGGTCAAGTGTGTTGGCAGAATATATTATTAATGGTAAGACTCTTGGCAGTATGGAGGATCAGAGGGATCTTGGGGTCCAAGTCCATAGGACACTCAAAGCTGCTGTGCAGGTTGACAGTGTGGTTAAGAAGGCATACGGTGCATTGACTTTCATCAACTGTGGGATTGAATTCAAGAGCCGAGAGGTAATGTTACAGCTATTTAGGACCTTGGTCAGACTCCACTTGGAGTTTTGTGCTCAGTTCTGGTCACCTCACTACAGGAAAGATGTGGAAACCATAGAAAGGGTGCAGAGAGATTTACAAGGATGTTGCCTGGATTGGGGAGCATACCTTATGAGAATAGGTTGAGAGAATTTGGCCTTTTCTCCTTGGAGTGATGGAGGATGAGAGGTGACCTGATAGAGGTGTATAAGATGATGAGAGGCATTAGTCACGTGGATAGTCAGGGTCTAACACAAGAGGGCACAGTTTTGAGGTGCTTCGAAGTAGGTACAGAGGAGCTGTCAGGGATAAGTTTTTTATGCAGAGAGTGGTGAGTGCGTGGAATGGGCTGCTGGCAATGGTGGTGGAGGCAGATATGATAGGGTCTTTTAAGAGACTCCTGGATAGGTACATGGCGCTTAGAAAAATAGAGGGCTATGGGTAACCCAAAGTAATTTCTAAAGTAAGTACATGTTCGGCACAGCATTGTGAGCCGAAGGGCCTGTATTGTTCTGTAGGTTTTCTATGTTTCTATTATGTGAGGCCAAGAGCCCTTTTTATCGTACAAGAGATCCATTCGAGAGCCTGATACTGCTAAAAGCTGTCCTTGAGCCTGGTGGTAAGTGCTTTCAGGCTTTTGTAGTTTCTGGCCAAAGGCAGGGGGGAGAAGAGAGGATGTCTGGGATGGGTGGGGTCTTTGATTATGCTGGCTGCTTTACTGAGGCAGTGAGAAGTATCGACAGAGTCCATAGGGGGCAGTAAAGAATTTAGCTCAACAATGCCTCTACTCTCTGAGGAAGCTGAAGAGATCTGGTCTGTGTGACAAGCAGTGGAGAGCATCCTAACATGCTGCATCACTGTGTGCTACAGAAACTGCTCTACAATGGGTAGTTAAAACTGCCCAATGCATCACCAGCACCAGTATACCTGCTGTCAAGAACATACACCCATGAAGTGGCCTCTGAGTGTATTTTCATGGTCTTCTGCTGCTGTAGCCCATCCAGTTCAAGTTCCGACATGAAGTGTGCTCGGATATGCTCTTCTGCACACCACTGTTGTAACGCGTGGTTATCTGAGTTACTGACACCCTCCAGTCAGCTTGAACCAGTCCGCTGTCACAGGCCATTCACCTGTCTCATTAACATTGTGCATGAAATTCACAGGAGATCAGCAGTCTCTAGCACCGACAATCATTCCAAGATCAAAGTCACTTCGGTTGTATACTTTCCCTATTTTGATGTATGGTCTGAACAACAGGTGAATCACTTGACAATTTCTGCATGCTTTTATGCATTGGGCTGGTGCCACATGATTAGCTGATTAGATTTTTACATTAATGTCAGGTGGGCAGGTGTACCTAATAAAGAGGCAGCTGAGTGTAGATATGGAAAGGTGCCAGAAGAAGCCAGCAGTATCATGAGGACCTCACCCACCCTGTTCATGGACTGTTTGTCCCGCTGCCATCAGGGTAAAGGCTGCACAGTATCCACTCCAGGACTACTAAACCATTTATGATAAAGGGTCTTAGCCTGAAATGTTGACTGTTAATTCCTCTCCATAGATGCTGCCTGACCTGCTGAGTTCCTCCAGCATTCTGTGTGTGTTGCTCTGGATTTCCAGCATCTGCAGAATCTCTTGTATCAATGGAGAGAACAGGATAGTTGATGGTTTGGGGTCGGGATCATCTGATCCTGCTAATTCGGGGTCTCATCCTGAAACATTGATTGCCTATTCCCCAGCATATGCGCTGCCTGACCTGCAGAATTTCTCCAGCATCTTTGTGTGTGTTTCTCTAGATTCCTGCACCTGCAGGCTCTTGTGATATCCATGTCTTGGCTTTGAAGGATCAACGGTTTGTGGCCTAATTAATTCCAAGTCCCATATGGCTGACTTGTCTCCAATCAGCCTGCCTCCTAGTGGCCTACAACCTCGTTACTATTCTGCTGAAATCACCCTTTCCTGAGGGACAGTGCGTCCAATTTGTTTGTCCGGGTGTGGTCCGGGACGAGGCAGAATAATATTTCAGCATGAACTAGATGGGCCGATAGGCCCACTTCTGTGAAGTAGCTTTCTATAAAATACTACAAAATGACTCTACAAAATTGACAATGTTCCTCTGATTTAACTACAAGCACTTGGAAATCTACTCCAGTGGACCACAGAAACCCTTTAACTCCTTCCTACATGAATAATTTTATTCGAATCAGAGGCAAAATGACAAAAGACCAGGAATAGTCCATTCAGCCCCTCAGCTTCTTTCTCCACTCAGTTAGATCAAGGACAATCAGCAGCTTGACTCCATCCAACATCACTTCTATATCCTTGGAGTATGTTGTAGATGGAAGGATAGATTAATAGATAGAGATAATAGATAGATGGAAAGAAAAAACACAAGAAAGTAACCAAGTACAGGAATCAGCCCTTCAGCCCATTACTAGGTCTAATGCTGTCTGCCTGTGCACAGTCTATATCGCTCTGTTCATGCCTGTCCCTGTCTGATACTTCAGGCAATCTACAGTCCCAGCCTCCAGTGATGAAGACTTTACTTGGACTCTTACATTCCACAGCTACCACATACTGTAACTCAATAATTATTAATAGGAAAACAGCATTGTGTTACAGTTTACATTTACCATCTTAAGGAAATGAAGGCTTAAATCGTGGTTTTCTTTTAATAATAGTCACTTATATGAAGCAATATTTCCACAAGAAGAGATTTGTGTGTGCATATCTTGGGAGCTGTTCAGTCACATTAACCAATGTTGTTATGTGTGTATTACTAAATACATATTTAAGTTTACCTGATCTAGACACGTCAACCCAAATAAGCTTTAATTTTCAATAAAGTCATTCAGCTCCCTAACTGCATACACCCATTTACACTTATTCTACACTAGTCCTGTCCTCACACCATCTTCTTGATGTGGGTGGCGCTGAGGCGCAGATAGTAGATCTGATGCCTCTCACCTCCAGAATCCTGAGTCTTAAGAGTATTACAGCACAGAGACAGGCCCTTCAGCCCATCGTGTCCATGCCAACCCTTCTATCCTGCTACACTGATCCTATTTGCCCACATTAGAACCATATCTCCAACCTCTTGTCTCCATGCAGCTGTATTCCTTGCCTATTTAAGTGTCTAAGTGCCTCCTAAGTGTCGTCATTGTATCTGATTTGGCAGATTTTGACCATTTTCACATTTTGGTTATTTATATATATCCTTGATGGTGAAGAGGCTAGTGCCTATGATAAGGCTGGCTGAGTTTACGACACTACAGAGTTTTTTGCAATCTTATGAAATGGCCCCTCCATACTGAACAGTAGTACAACCAGTTAGAAACCAAGGCAGGGATTGGCAGTGAAGAAGTCTGGAGTTGGAGACAGAGGTAGCCTCACTTCTCAACATCAAAATGAGTAAATACTTTTTAGCTGACTGCCTACGCTCATGCAAGTCATCAATGGGCAATTGATCACATCAGTTTTTGGATAAGACATGGTTGCCATGGTGAATTATTTGGTAGATGCTGGTTAAAAGGGGATGTGTATTTCTCAAGCACCTTTCACAATCACAGAATAGCCCAAGTTTCTTTACAGCCAATTAAGCAACTTTGAAGATGGTTGCTGTTATAGTTTTAGGATACTGACAGTGAATTTCCTAACAGGTAGCAACATGAGGTTCTGATGATACGTTTTAGTCATTTTAACAAGGTATAATTATGGTCCACAAAGCCGGGGTATGTTTCTGTAATATAGGGAGGTGGATCATATGAATGACAATACACTGTTAATGTCAAGATTTCAACAGTGCTGATATACAGAGGGAAAATGTGGGGCAAATCCATAGCTGCCAGAAAATGGTGGGGTAAAGAATGCATAAGGCATGTTTGCATTTAGAACATAGAACGTTGAACAGTACAATACACTAGGGGCTCTTTAGCCCATGATGTTGTGGCAACCTGCATCAACCGCCTCTATCATCAGTCTAACCCTTCCCTCTAAGTGGGGTCTGACCAAGGTTTTATAGAGCTGCAACATTACCTCGTGGCTCTTGAACTCAGTCCCCTGAATAATGAAAGGCTTGGACCTCATTAGTCTTCTTAACCACTTCAGCAATCTTAATGGATCTATGGTCCAAACTCTAAGTAAAAGCATTGTGTTCAAGAGTTGGGATGTTATATTGCAGTTTTATAAAACTCTAGTTACAGCGCATTTGGAGTAAATGCATTCAGTTCTGGTCACCCCATTATAGGAAGGGTGTGGGGACTGATGAGAGAGTGCAGAAGAGGTTTACTAGGATGCTGCCTTGAATAGAGAGCATGTATTTTAAGGAGAGGGTGGGAAAACTAGAGATGTTTATTCCGGAGTAGCGGAGGCTGAGGGGAGATCCAGAATGTTCTGAGAGGCGTAGAGAGAATAGACAGCCAGTATCTTTTCCTCAGGGTCAAAATATCAAATACTAGATGGCATGCATTTAAGGTGAAGGGGGGTAGGTTCAAAGTGGCAGGTTGTTTTACACAGTGACTGGTGGTACCTGGAAGGCACTCTGAGGAATGATAGTGAGGCATATATGACAGGGGCATTTAAAAGGCCCTTAGACACATGGATGTGCAGAAAATGGAGGAATAAGGGCATTGTATAGACAGAAGGGATTAGTTAGGTGTTTACTTCCTATTTAATTAGCTCAACATGACACTGGGCCAAAGGCACTGTTCCTGTGCTGTGCTGTCTATAATCTATGTTCTATGAATGGTTATCAGGGGCTCAGCCCCTTTGTCCTTAGAAGATTGTAGTTATAGCAATAAAAATGCTCTAATTTCCTTTAAAATCTTGGAATAGAAATAATCAGAACCTGGAGATCTGTCAGTTCTGAGATTCCATTATTTTTATTTATGCTTCTTTGCTTCGGTGTGTTTTGGTGAATTTTTATCCCTGATTCATTCTTTTTTTTAGGATATCTGGAATGTTAAATTTTTCCCCTACTGAAAGGTTATCATCGTTCAATGTCTATCATGTCCTTATTTTACTTTACAATGTTTGTTTACACTGAGCCTATATTCCTCTCAACCACCCCGTTTTACCTAATTGAAATGTGAAATTACTGAATTGATCTGAATGTCTGTTCCCTGTTGAGTTATTTCACTTCATTTCCGATCATTTTCTTCTGCCCAGTTGTTCAGATTTGTACCAGAGTTTGCATTGTACTTACGCTATGCCACATTTTCATTTTTCACATAACTAGAGCTCTGATTCCTTAGAGAAATAATCTGTTATTATATCACATTCAATTCTTTTCTGAACATCTTCCGGAAATCTGATAAGTATTAATGCATTTGCTGCATCTATGGAATTTACTGCATCTACGGGAAGGAGGGTGAGCACCAATGGCCCACTGATCACTGATGGGATCACTCTGCTGTGTGTCCTGCACTGAGCCCAAAGTCCCCCTCTTTTGGTAATGCTGGTGAATGTTACCGAGGTTTCTGTCTGTGGATTTTGGACGAAGGACTATGGACTTTTTTCAGTATTATGGTTTTTAGATTTTTTGTGGTTTTTTTGTGCAGAGGTGGAGATTAGTGCCGGGGTGATGAAGGACAAGCACAGTCACAGTGGTATCACACACTGTCTGGGAGACAAGTCAAACTTCCAGCTAGATACAGAGACTAGACATACATACAGTCTCACACGGTTTGAGGCAAAGTCACACATGTTATAAGTTCCAAGGTATGAAATAAAAGGTTTATTAGTCTATGTTAGTAAAAGAAAATACATTGTTGTTAGTATTGTAAGATACAATGCAGAATACAGTACAAGAAGATAAGATGTTTATTTTTTAGTTTATGTCACGGTTGTTGCACTGTAAGAAGGGCATTGTGTTGGTAATTCACAGTTTTGTAAAAAAAATCTTGAGGAGAGGATGTAATGTATTGTGTGAGTATTCGTAGCGTCAGAGTGCGTATGACGGCAGGACCTGGAGAGGTAAAAAATGGAAGTCTGGTGAATAAACGTGGTTGTTCAATCTACAGCGGTGTCCGAGTCGCATCAATATTACATGTTCTTGTTGTGTTTTGTGGGGGGAGGGGAGAGAGTTGTGGGGGGCTGACGGTCGTGTTGGTGGGCTTGCTGTTTCTCTCTGAATTAACTTTGGCGGTTTCTCTTTGTTTAGTGGCTATCTGGAGAAGAAGAAGCTCAGAGTTGTATACTGCATACATACTTTGATTATAAATGAACCCTTGAAACTGTTATTGAACCTTTGAATAAAGAGTCGACGTTTCAGGCTTCACTTGCTCATCATCTCCCACTGGGGCCTCCTCTTCACCCCTTTCTCCCATGGCCCTCGCTCCTGTCCTGTCAATTTCCTTCCTCTTCAGCCCTTTTACCTTTTCTACTCAACACCTCCCAGCTTCTCATGTCAAACCCTTCCCGCACTCACCTTCATTCCCCCTCACATGGCTTCACCAATCACCTGCCAGCTTGTACTCCTTCCCTTCTCCTCTCCCACTCCCACCACTCCACTTTTATATTCTGGCCTCTTTGCCCTTGCTAGTCCTGATGAAGGTTCTCAGCTGGAAATGTCGACTCTTACTCCATTCCATAAATGCTGCCTGACCTGAGTTCCTCCAACATTTTGTGTGTTTTGTTTTGGATTTCCAACGTTGGCAGAACCTCTTGCGTTCATACTGTCAGTTTCACGTAAATCTTCAATCTTAATACCTGTTTCTCTCTATTCCCTACCAGAGTTTACTGAATTTGATTGCTATTAGATCTATGTTTATAAACTGTTAATTTGATTTAAAAAAAGAACTTTCTCATAGAGTCTACTACTATGTCGACTCAGGCCAGGGGGGCCGGTGTCAGGCACGATGACCATCATGGAAACAGGCTTTACAGCCATCTGGTCTGTGTTGGCCAAGATTCCCATCTAACTTAGCCCCAATAGCCCAGTTTGGCCCAAGTCTAAAGCTGTCCTATTCATGTGCCTGTCTGAGTACCTTTTAAATGTTGTTAATATACCCTCCTCAACCACATCCTGTGGCAGTTCATTCCATATCCTAACCATTCTCTGGCTGAAAAGGTTGCACCTCAGGTATTAAATCTCTTCCCTCTCACCTTAAACCTATGCCTTCTGGTTCTTGATTCACCGGCCCTGGGGAAATGGCAGTGTGCCCTTCATGATTTTAAACACAACTATAAGATCACACCTCATTCTCCTATGCTCCCATGATTAAAATCGCAACCTGCTCAACCTCTCTCCATAACTCTCTCCTTCAAGTCCTGGAAATATCCTGATAAGTTTACTGTCCTTAATACCTTTCCTATAACATGGGGAGAACAAAACTGAACAGTCTTCAAAATGTGGACTCTTAGAAAGGAACCTGGATGATATATGGAGAGCGATGTAGCAAGGAAGGGTTAGATTAACCTTAGTGTAGATTAGAAGTTCCAGCACAACATCATTTGTTGAAAGGCCTGCACAGTGCTCTAGTGTTCGATGTTCCATGTTCTATATTAAGGTAAAATTCCTCTGCAAAATCAACCTTCCACATGAAACAAGGGGAATGAAATTAATTCAGTCCCTCTGTTCTCTAATTGCTGAGGGATCGATTTCTTCACCCTGTCAATAGCACATCATGAGGATTACAATCTTTAAGCTAAGAAAGCAATTAAAAGAAAAGTCGGGACTCACAGGGTCAAAGAAATATCAATGTTCTTTGAGCTGGGAATGACAGACGAGGAATATGCAGGGGGATAGTGTAGATTAAATATCCTGTCATGTTTCCGTCAGCGTTTCCACTCGCCCTGGTGTCAGTGATAAGATTAGTCCCGTCTTCCCTCCCTTCAAGCCACATCAAGCTGCTGACAGAATTTTGGCAAGTAAGCTCAAATTGGTTTATGTTGTATGCTGCAAATTAATCAAAGTAATTACAATCAATAAGAGCGCTACCAGAATGGTGAATGATCTTGGATTTAGTTGCACTGGGTGGCAACAGTCTCGTTTGCTTTGGTAGGGGGCCTGTAGAGGGGGAGACCGAAAAGGGTGGCAGAATCTTTCTCGATGAAATAAACCCTACGTCTATCTCAGTCAATAGCGTCAGGCTTTTGGAATAAGCAACAGCAAGAATGTTGATCCTTCTGCCAAAAACAATATTTCTCTCCAGGGATCATTGCATAGTATTTGTACC